>NC_136482.1:44840779-44945779 GCF_053919585.1 Euprymna scolopes | reverse complement strand
GATAGATAGATAGATAGATAGATAGATAGATAAGTGAAATTGTCTGTGTGTGTGTTTCTGTGTACATTTCCCTACGAAAATACTCTGTCAATTTTCAGTCTACATAATCAAGATTTGACATAAGAGGTATTGAGATTTGGGAAAATATTTTTAATCCGTTTTCGAACAGAAATTTGGCTAGCAAGGGGTCAAAGTTCAACAATTTGACCTTTGAAAATTCTACCAAACCCCTTCGTCAATTTTGGGTGTAAACTCTTGAAATTTTAGATGTAGGTTACTTGGACATGAATCAAACTTTTTAATTTGATTTGAGCCCAAAACAACAATTTTTAAAGGGTCAAAATTAGGGTCAAAGTTTTTTAAAAAATTACCTCTTGGTCTCTACCAAATTACTCGGCCAATTTTTGGTCTAAAAATTTGAAATTTTACAAAAAGTGTATTCAGACATGGGGCAAGATTTGTAATCAGTTTTTGGCCGAAAATTTTACTGTCAAGGGGTCAACATTGCAAAGTTTTTACCTTTGTATTCTCTAGAAAACTATTCAGCTAATTTTGGATCTAAACATTTTAAATTTTACACAAAGGGTATTCAGACATGCGGCAAGCTTTTTAATTAGTTTTTGGGCAACAATTTGGCTGCCAAGAGGTCAAAGTAAAGAGTTGACCTTTGCAGACTATACCAAACTCCTCCGCCAATTTTGGGTCTAAACACTTGAAATTTTAGATGTAGGTTACCTGGACATGAGTCAAACCTTTTAATGTATATGTACCTATGCACATCAAGTTATGAACAATACAAAGACGGGCTGATTTGATTAGTAAATTATGAAAAGTAAGCTATACAGAATGTTCCACGTTTCATCTTCGTAAGGATCTGCGCTAAAGAATCTTTATGAAAATGAAACGTGGAAAGTTCTGTGTAGCTTGATTGCCATATATTTTTATAACTTGTTACGTCGTTCTACTCATGTATTGAGCACTGTGGAAGTAAATTGTTGTGAATGTAGTTTCATGAATCCTTTTTGTAATTGTGAATTATAGTTTGTATATCAGAAAAACAATTTGAAACATTGGATTAGTAATAAAGTGTTGGTGATTGAAACTTCGTATGCTTTCTTAATTATTATTACTAGCGGGACCTGTGGAAATACCTCAGCAGCATTTTTCATATGCAATATATTGTTTCTGGGCATGCTGTGAGGGTTCTGTTCAGCATGAATGAAGGCACAATCATATTATTCTACTTTTTTATTAAAACTGTATCGCCCCCTTACTAAAATAATAACTTTGATATATTTCCTGGGCTGATTATTTCATTACAAACACACTGGTCAATTAACTCACATTTTATCATTTTTCATAATTATTAAATATGTTACTATGTTCGAGAATAATTTTTCATAATTTCAACCCACATTATCGCCCTTCCCTTTACTAAAATATTAAATTTGATATATTGTATTGGCTGATTATTTTATAAAAAAACACAACTATCAATTAACTCACATTTCATCATTTTAAATAATTCTTGAATATGGTACTAATTTTGACAATTTTTCATCATTTAAACTCACCATATCGCACAACTTACTAAAATAATAACTTTGATATATTGTCTAGGCTGATTATTTCATTACAAACCCACACATCAATCAACTCACATTTCATCATTTTTCATAATTCTTGGATATGTTACTAATTTCGACAATATTTTTTTATAATTTAAACCAACGTTGTCGCCCAACTTTACTAAAATAATAACTTTGATACATTTTCTGGGCTGATTATTTCATTACAAACACTAATCAATTGACCTCCATTTCATCATTTTTCATAATTCTTGGGTATGTTACTAATTTCGACAATCATTTTTCATAATTTATGCCTACATTATCGCCCCCTCCTTAATAAAATAGTAACTTTGAAATATTATCTGGGCTTATTATTTTTTACAAACGCACTAATGCATGAAATCACATTTAATCATTTTTCATAATTCCTGGATATGTTACTTTCGACAATCATTTTTCATAATTTTAACCCACATTTTTGTCCTTCCCTCTTTACTAAATAATAACTTTGGTATATTGTCTAGGCTGATTATTTCCTTACAAACACACCAATCAGTTATCTAATATTTCATCATTTTTTCGTAATTCTTGGATATGTTACTAATTTCAACAATAATTTTTTCTTAATTTAAGCCCACCTTATCTCCTTCCCTTTACTTATATAATAACTGTGATATATTGTCTAGGCTGATTATTTTATTATAAACACACCAATCAATTAAATCACATTTCGTCATTTTTCATAATTCTTGGATATGTTACTAATTTTGACAATTATTTTTCATAATTTAAACCATCCTTATCGCCCTCTCTTACTAACATAATTACTTTGATATATTTCCTGGGCTGATTATTTTATTATAAACATGCAATCGGTTAACTCACATTTAATCGTTGTTCATAATCCTGGATATGTTACTAATTTCAACAATAATTTTTATAATTAAAAACCCACATTATACCTCTCCCTCCTACTTATATAATATATTTGATATTTGTCTGGGCTTATATCATTACAAACACACCAATACAGTAACTCACATTTCATCATTTTTCATAATTCTTGGATATGTTACTAATTTTGACAATCATTTTCATAACTTTAACCCACTATGTCGCTTCCCTTAACTTAAATAATAAATTTGATATATTGCCTTGGTTGGTTATTTCATTACAAACAAATGAATCAATTCTGGGTATTCTCATAGTATATATGTTTCACCTATCTTATCCAATCCCGGGTGACACCGCATATTCTGCTAATATATATCGTTCACCTATCTCATTCGATCCCGGGCGACGCTGGGTATTTTGCTACCATATGTTTTCCACCTATCTCATTCAATACTGGGCGACGCTTTCTGATAGTATATATTTGCACATCTCATTCAATCCCGGGACTGACTTCATATCCGCCACCACACTCTTGAAAATATATATAGTAATGCTTTAATCGTAAACTGTTTCCGCCATTCCGGGACTGGCTTTATATCCCCAACCCACTGCTAAAAATGTACATGAAATAATATAATGTCTAAATAGTAAACTGTTTCAGCCATTTCCAGGACCAACTTTATATCCCAAACCCACTGCTAAAAATATACATGAAATAATGTAATGTCTAAATAGTAAACTGTTTCAGCCATTTCTGGAACTGATTTATAGTCCCCACCCCACTGTTGAAAATATACATGAAATAAAGTAATGTATAAATCGTAAACTTTTTCAGCCATTTCCGGGATCGACTTTTTATCTTCCATCCTACTGTTAAAAATATACATTAAATAAATTAATGTCCAAAACGTAAATTGTTGCAGCCATTTCCGGAACTGACTTCATATTTCCAACCTCAATGTTAAAAATATACATTAAATAAAGTAATATGTAATGCGTAAACGGTTTCGCCCATTTTCGGGACTGATTTAATATCCCCCACCCCACTGTTACAAATATACATGATATAAAGTAATGTTTAAATCGTAAACGGTTTGAGTAATTTCCGGGACTGAATTCATATACCGTAACCCACTGCTTAAAATATACTTGAAATAAAGTAATGTTTGAATCATAAACTGTTTCAGAAGCCTTTTTAAAAGTAATACATAAAAACATTAACACGGTTAGGGATTAGGCAAGCATTGCTTCAACGTGAATTTCTGAATGTAGTATCAGTTTCAGCATTCCAGTGACTTAAATCCCTCCTTTTTTGGTCTTGGTTAATGGAGGAGAAATCCTTCATTACTGGTACAATTGTTATTTTTGTTATTGACCAGAGTGCCCCTTTTGGGGAGCTGGTTTCCCCCTAAATTTATAACCGACCTCATGTACAATTCCGCCCTTGTGGGGAGGCAAGTAAACAAAAAATAATCAGAATAAACATTTTCCAGGGCATTTTATAATTAATCAGAAGTGACATTTCCAGGGCATTTTGTAATTAATCAGAAATAACTTTTTCCAGTTACTTTTTTAATATTAAAACTTTGTTACATTAAACATAGTACCTATTCACAATGCCTCCCCACAAGACAGATTTAGACACCAGGGTCGTTTTTTAACGTGGAGAAAAAATTGTCTTAGTCGTAAAGGATTTCTCTTCCACTGAGAGAGAAGAAGTTGAAATGTAGCACCTGAAGAACAGATACTACACTATGATCTTAGCCAAAAGGCCAAGCCAACTTCCAAGGTTGACTTCCTTTTTTAGGATGCACAGCATGATAACGGACGGAGCGACAAGCGGCGTAGTAGTAGTAGTAGTAGTAGTAGTAGTAGTAGTAGTAGTAGTAGTAGTAGTAGTAGTTGTTGTTGGCGGCGGCGGCTCACAAGGTCATCAAAGATCTTCCATTGAAAACCTGTGGTGTTCCTTGGAAGCTGAGTGACAGGTTTCTCCAGACGTCCAGCATCCACCACCTCCTTCGATAGCATTTGCAAATAAATTTGCGTTATCGCGACACCCTCTCACCATTGATTTCTCGCTGGTAGCGGTCATTGGTCTACAATGGAATTTGAATAGCACTAAGCCTCCTAAAGGTTGTTGTTTTTGTTTTTGTTTTTGTCGTTGTTATTATTATTATTATTATTATTATTATTATTATTATTATTATTATTATTATTATTATTATTAACACTTGATCTTTGAAGCTCCTGGTTTGAAGCCGGGATTGAGGGAAATCCTCTGGAAATGAATCCCATCCCTTTCTAGACGTCGTTTATTTGCTTTTGAAAGAATGAACGTTTTAGTTATAACATGTGTTCATGTCCGCGCGTGTGTAACCAATGTTCGTTACGGGACTGGTGTTGTAGCAAGAATAGGAAATGTGTTTTCATCTCAAGTTCGAGTCACTATCGTTTGTTCGCGCGTGGGAAGAGAAATGAGTGTTGTTGTGAAAAATGGGAATGATAGTCCAGTGTGTAGACAAAAAAGTGGATAGAGAGTTGACATCAGTTAGTAGTCAGCTACGCGAATGTGTTCTCAGGGACCAGTAGTAGATAGAGAGAGAAAGAGTGTGAATGTGTACATACGGTCTGTTAGCTCGTGTCCCATACATAGTAGTAAGTGGGCGTGACGCGCACGAGCATGTGCCTCCCGAAAGGGAGGCGGCTGGTTAGCCCAACCTCTCTGGTCGAGAGTTGGTCATAAAAAGGGTTAGAAACAGTTTGTCTCTTTGTTTTATACTCGTTTCCGGTGGTCATTTGCGCATATGTATAATTCCTTAGAAAGCGTAAGTGACGTCGTCCATGTGTGCGTTCGTGTGCGCGTTTGTGAGTACATATGTGTGCGTTAGCGTGCGTGTGTGTGTGTGTATATACACGTGAATGTGAGTGTATGTACGCGAACGTGAATATATGTACGTGTGTGGACGTGGGCGCGTATGTTTGTGTGCGCGTATGTATATGACATAGCTTGAAATGTGAATGTGTGTTTTTGTGTGAGACTTGAAAAAGGCTCGTACAATCTACAAGGGTATGAGTAAGTGCTTCATTACGCATGGTTTTATTGTATGCGAATGTAACAATCGTGAAGGCGTAAGAGTAATTTCACATGGTGCATCCATTAAAATATATGAGACGATAATTAATTCGAACGAAAAATATGCACACAATGTGTTTTATTATTTTCATTACGACAGTATACACCATCCTATTAGGCGCGCTTTTCCGAGAGGACCACAGACTGTGTTACTGCAACTTACGAATGATTTCACTATTTCCTATTTAATTTTTGGGTCTACTTCAAGCGTGCTCGTGTGTTTTGTAAAGAACAGTTGGTATACGAACAGGGCGTCGCTTCGGGAGGGGAGGTAATTAGACGGAAAACCGGTAAGGCTCCTATCCTTGAATCACGACAAGCACGCAAAAACCTTAAAGCGAGTACAGCATTTTAGCCCGTTAGTTCAGTTAATTAGATGTGAACGGCGCAGAGTTGTTGTAGATATTTAACGATGGGAATGCTTCTCCCTCGGAGAAATAGAAAATATTAAAAAAAAAAAAAAACATTAAAATTTTGTATTTTTTTAAATCAGTCATGGATATTCTGACGGTACGTCAAGTCAATCTACGCGGTTAGTGAGGACAATTCTATTTTATTTTTCAAATGTCACAGACAAAAAAGGATACATTTTTTCAAATTTGAGCGTAAGGGATCACGAGACAGCGATTGTTATAGAGAACATAGATCGAATCTAAATAATGCGAGGACGATGTGACCGGTTGGATCATCCTTTGAGCTCGTGTGAAATTATGTGGATGATTTGGATGCGGAAAAAATGAAATATGAAAAGCAATTTAATATAAAATCAAAATAGAAAGTAAAGAAATGTTCTTTTGGCCATTATGACCTCCGCCTTTCACTGTTTCTTTATCTCTATCTCTATCTCTATCTCTCTCTCTCTATCTCTCTCTCTCTTTCTTTCTTTCTTTCTCTCTCTGCGTTTCTTTCTCTTTTTCTCTCTCTCTTGTACTCCCTGTTTATCTCTAATATATATATTTCTTTGGAAATATTTTTTTCAATTATATTTCACCTTTTATTTATACCAATCCTTAATTTATGAAGCTCAATGTAATTACAGAGCGTATAACAAATAAATGACAAAATTCTATATTCCGAATTTCAAGATATTGACTAGCTTACAATTTATTCCTTTAAGTACGTTGACTTTCACAATTCTTGACAGCAACAGCGTAATCTTCTTGGCTGTACGTCGCAAACGAAGAATCTTTGAAAGGGTTGTCCATGTCGACTGCAGACACGCTTGTGACTGACGAGCCCAATACGGGACAAGCAGGTTTGGCCGCAGCGGCTGCAGTCAAAAGTCGCGCCAGGTTTTGCTGCTGAGGCTTCATGAATCTTCCTCCTGCAGCGCTTCTCCCGCATATTCTCTTTGCGGGAGATCTCAAAGGAGGCGACAGCCTGATGGACAGTACATCGCCAGGTAGCACTGTTAGCAGCGAGAGCAGACCACTGGAGGTGGTCAATGTGGCAGTCACCAAGGGACTTCTTCAGAGAGTCTTTATATCATTTCTTCAGTGTCCCTCTGTCAGGATGGCCAGTAGCACTGTTTGCCTTGGCCAGTCTGTTGTCAATTTCCCTGTTGAGTTTAGCATCTGATGTGATGGTACACTCCAGGTAGGTAAACTGGTGAACGGTCTTCAGCTTAGTCTCAGCAATCGTGATGTGGGGAGGGCGCTACTCTACCTGGGGAGCTGGCTCGTGGAGGACTTCCGTTTTTTTTTTCAAGCTGACCTCGTGTCCGAAGAGCTGGACAGACTTTTCGAAGCAGGATATGAGGCGCTGCAAGGCGTGACAGCATAATATCCATACAGAGAATAACGAAATAGACACAAAAAGTGTGTTTTACAGAATAATGTCAGGAATAACAAGCTCACAAGGTTATTAAACTTTTTCTTTTAATTCACACACTTATGTTATATTTTCTTGGTCGACGCCATATTGAATTTCTTTCCGTGTTTGCGTCTGCGATGGCTTATAACAACAATATTCCATCATTTGTCCGGAATGGAAAAAATCAGTTAAAAGTATTTCAATTGTTTAAACAAAAACTGGAATTTTTATTTTATAATTAATAAAATAAAAACAGAACAACAAGCAAATTATATTTTATTACAAGTCAACGAAGGACCAAAATAATTCAACAGTGAACGCCTACAGTTGTACAAAAATGTTCTCCTTGCATTATTTTTAATAAATACATTGAACACCTTAAACATACAGAGAATGTAAATTATTCAAAATTAATATCATATAGACAGAAATCTAACAAGTAAAGAGATGTAGGCAGCTTACGCAGAAATGTGTGTTGACAGAATCAGAGCAACAACAAAAAATAATAGAACTTATTCTATTACAGATTTCCAGAAAGAATTATTAAAAAAAATTACACCTCAACTCTGGAGGAAACTCTTCACATTAGTAAACTGTATGAAGCTTCTTACAGCCATATAGAACAACTTACGGTTATGCTAAACGAAACTGGGGATCGAAACACGAATATACAAACCATATAACACAGTCTAAAAAATCAAACAACTGCCTCAATTGTTGTAAAAGCTTGTCCAGCATTCGGATCAAAATTTGATGCATGTTGAAAAGCCAACTACTAGGCAAACTAGGTAGCAGTTTGTTTATCGAACAGCAAATCAAAACAAACGTCTAGATCACGAAGTAGAGAGACCAAAAAACCTATGTCACAATATCAACCACAATATAGGAGGTAGCAACATAAGAAAAGGCAACCCATACGAACTGACACAGTGTATAATACTCAAGCGCTAGAGGAACAGGTCGAAATCTTAACATTTGACAGCATTGACATTCTTTATTACTTAGATAGATGAAGTTTTTGTACATGTGAACATAAACTGTCAAACAGTTAAAACAGTTAAATTTATAGAGGAGCTCAGGAAAGCACACTACGAATCTCTATATTTTGTAGAATGTTCCCACAGAAATTAAACACTTATGGTCTTTTAACCAATAGAATGTTTTGGCTCCATGTAACTATCAATCAACAAAAGCATACAACCACATGACAGACCACGGGAAACGAGGAGACTGGTTAATATAGAGGACTGTATGAATGACAGCAAAAAGGGACTAGAAAAGTACTTAATACAAAACACTGAAAGAATAATGATAGCAGCTAGAGACACGGAAAAAATCAACAAAACAGAAAACAGAGCGACAAAGGATAAGACAAGAAAAGAAAAGTGGGAAGAGAAACAGCTACACGGAAGATTCATAAGTATGACAAAAGATGAAAATAATGAAAACACCTGTACATGGATGCAAAAAAGACACATAAATCGAGAAACTGAATCTCTAATAATTGCAGCACAAGACAACTCGATAAGAACCAACCACATCAAAGCAAAAATCGATGAAACACAAGAAAACAACCAATGCAGACTATGTGGACAAAGAGACGAGACGATACACCATATAACAAGTGAATGCAGCAAACTGGCCCAAAAGGAATTCAAGAACAGACACGGCTAAGTGGGAGGGGTAGTACACTTGAAATTATGCAAACAACTGCATCTCGAACGCACAGACAAGTGGTACAGACATAAGGCGGCAACAGTACTTGAAAATGAGAATCACAAAGTCCTATGGGACATGGACATACAAACTGATAAACCCATCCAAGCAAGAAGACCGGATGTCATAATAATTAACAAGAAAGAAAATCCTGTCCAATCCTAGACTGACCACAGGGTGAATATCAAAGAAAAGGAGAAACGGGGCAAATGTACAGAGCTAGCCAGAGAGAGCTGAAACGGATATGGAAGATGAAGAAAATCAAAATGATACCTATAATAGTAGGAGCACTAGGAATAATCCCGAAAAACTTTGAAAAAAGAATAGGAGAAATTGGAATCAAAGGAATGACTGGCAAAATACAATGAACAACAATTATGAAAACAGTTGAAATATTAAGAAAAACCCTTGAATGTGGAAATTAACACACAGGAGCAACAAGTGCAAGCCAGACAAACTGCTGCAAAGGCAAAACATGAAACACTACATGGAACCAAGAACACTGAAGCCGCATATCTATAACCTACTCCTATTGCCACAATACCACACACCCCCACCCACCACAAAAAAAAGAGCGAGACCAAATAACCAAATAGTCAAGGAGGAAGGAAAGACCTCAGCCGAATAAGTGCGAAGAGAACTGGGACCTTGGGGAAGCTTAGTGCCACTCAAATCCCAGCAAAGACCAATAGCTGCTACCAACTAGAAATCAATGCAAGTAGCTGTTGCAATAATGAAAATTTATTTGTAAACGTTATCGAAAGAGGTGGAGAGTACAGGAAAACTAGGGGGAATTGTTGTCACTCAGCTTCCAGTGAACACCATAGGCTGTTTTCAGGGAAAGGTCTCTGAAGACCTGTGTGAAAGCTCCTTGTGAGCTAATAATAATAATAAAAATAATAAAAATAATAATCTCATCCTGGATGAAGCCGAAGTAGTTCAGTGTTCCTCATCCAAAATATGGATGTTGATTGGTTGTTTTTGTTTTACGGTATATCAACCCTTTTCAGGTTATTTAATACTGAATGCAGTGATTTGAAAGAAAAAATTTTTAATGGAATACATTTGTTTTTTTTTGTTTGTTTTTTTCAAGTCGGTTTCTATTCAACCCATAGTTGGGACCTAATTTTATTTATTTCTCTTTTATAGCATTACTATTGTATTTAAATTTGTTTCTTTAAGACATTATAAACTAGACATATTAACGGTATTCATGAAAAGAAGCATGGGAAAAAATGAAAATAAAAGCTCGTCTTTAACCCCTCCTCCCCTGAACACAGTACAAAATCGCAAAAACCCTAACCCTAACTCTAATCCTAATCCTAATCCATGTGCTGGCTTTAATCAAATCTCGGACGGAGCCGGAGTTATTCAGTGTTCCTCATTTAAAGTCTGGAAGGTTTCATGATGGAGACAAGGTATGTGTTCTTAAAGGTTGTAAGTGACGTATTCTCTGAAACAAAAAGTCTTCACGAGGGCATATACTAACTACATATACTTTGTAATCTTCTCTGTGTGTTTATTGTCTACGTCTGTTCATGTTTTCTCATGTATATGCGATAGTGCACTTACCTGCAATTCAGATGGGAGGTAAACACTATCTCTGTGACATAACCACAGGTAAAACAATTCTGGGATTGGTGCTGCCACAAACACCACAACACAAAATATGCAACGAAATAATACGCAACATGTGACCCAGAAGAAAGATCTGGGGTTCATGATCGGCAAATGCTCCCTCTGTGGCCAGCATGGAGAACCTGGTCGTCAGTCTTCGAATGTTGGTTATTCTTCTGATGATAGTAACAATAATATCACAAACCCTGTATCCCCTCTAATTTCAGGTGCTAAAAGGATACAAGCGAAATGCAAAGCAGCCAAAACAATCAAAATCCAAAAACTTAAAGGAAGAGATGAACTAGGAAATGGGAATAAACTGGTAATGGCATGTTATTACAGAAGCCATCCAAAAAGAAACATGGTTATCGGAAACGGATGAAAGAGTTGTGGGACATGTCTAATGAATACGGTACAACTTAACAAAAAATTGCAGATCAAGCTCAACTTATACCGAAGAAAGGATGGATTTCAAATATAGAACTACTCGAAATACAGCAAACGATAAATGATGAGAAAGAACCGGATACTGGAACCTCACACATGGAAACTTCATATGTATATGACCAGCAAAATATAAACACAGTAAACAGTGAGATCAAGATCTATTAAACAACGGAACTAAATGAGAATGAGGAAACTGAAGTAGAAAACATTATACAACGTATGAAAAAAGAAGAAGCAAAGCTTACATCCCTAAGGAACCAAGAGTGTAAGAAATTAAAAGCAAACACAGCGAAGGTGAACAAGTTACTACCATACAGCACAACAGATACAATTACAGACTTAAACAATTTAATTTACGCAGGTGCAAAGACAGTAAGTATGAGGTGCAAAGTAGGAAAAAGCAGAGGAAAGAAAATTAACCGACAAAAATCTGGATGGAAAGTTAGGTTGGAAACCCAGATCAGAAAACTTTGAAAAGAAATTAAAGTGATAAACAAGTTGAAAGCGACTAAAGGAGGATGGGAAAGTAGTAATAACTTGTAGGAAGAGGTTAAACAAGAAATGGGAAGAATTGAAGTAAAACAAGATTTAGAGGATACAGATACAAATCTGAATGCAATAAAAACAGGACCTTTGAAGACAACGAAGGCCTATCCTACGGGAATGAAAATTAAGCAGAAACGAAAATAAAATGACCGGGCCCGACAGAAAGAAAATGCTACTGGAAAGAATGAGATAATCATGATAGAAATGCCGAAAGACTGAAAAACATGACAGACGAGTCACAGCAAATCAGAGAAGGAAATCAGCAAGGAAACCCTCAGGACAGTCTTCCGAAAAATGGCAAACTAGAGAGGACCAAGCCACGAGGGAATACACATTTACTGGTGGCGAAAATTACAGACACTACATAAAAGACTAATTCAAAACTTGAAAAGATTTATCTATGAAGCAGGCGTGCCAGAATGGAGGTCAAAAGGTAGAACCACACTGGTGCAAAAAGGCTCAGAAAAAGAGAACGTCTCCAGCAACTACACGCCTATAATGTGTTTGCCTACAATGTGGAAACTACTAAGAGGACAACTGAAAGAACAAATTTTTTATTCCCATCATAATTGTAGACTATTCCTCAAGTAACCGAAAGGATGCCAGAAAAAAAGGGGGAGCACATGATCTATTATACATAAACCACAGAATCGTGAAAAAGGTAAAAAGTAGAAAAAAGAATATAGTCATGGATCGACTACTGAGGTTAAAATACAAAACATTTCTTTCCCTTTTACTACTACTACTGTCCATCATAACCATGATGCTCCTTAACAATATACTAAGAAATGCCAAGCCGGATACAAGTTCACTAATACAGATGAAAGAATGAATCATATAATGTACATGGATAACCTGAAACTGTTTGCAAAAACCAAGAACGAACTAAAGACGCTAATAAACACAACCAGAATATTGAGTCAGAATATCCGAATGGAATTTAGTATGAAAAAGTGAGCGCTGTTGAAAACTGGAAGCAACGGACTGCATGATACAAATCAACCAAACGGCGATGAGGGTACTAAGTAAACATGACATTTACAAGTAAATACTTGATAATTATTGAAGCAGACATTATTAAATCAACAGAAATAAAATTGGAAAAGAATAGCTCAGAAGAACAAGAAAACTCCTCGAAACTTTACTATATAATAGAAACCTGTTTAAAAGTATAAACACATGGGCAGGATAACTACTAAGATACTCTGGACCGTTTATACATTTGACGAAAGAGGAATTGGCGCATCTCAACAAGAAGACCAGCAAACCCATGACTATACACAATGCACTACACACAAAGGATTATTCTGATCGATTCTATGTGAAAAGAAAAGACGGGGGACGATAGATGTTTTTTTTTTTATAGAAGACTCTGTAAATAACACAAAAGAAGAATTAGAAAAATACATCATTCAGAAAACGGAAAAAATAATTACCGCCGCAAGAGACACTAAAAACAAACAAGACAAAAAAAGAAGAGATGTGGGATAAGACAAGAAAAGAAAAATAGGAAGAGAAACAGCTCCATGGAAGATTCATAAGGATGGCAAAAAATGAAACTAACGAAACCACTTAAATATTGCTACAAAAAGAAAACCAAAACCAAAAACTGAATCCCTAATACCAGCCGCATAAGATAACCAATTAAATCAAAGTAAGGATCGACAAGACAAAAGAAAACAGCAAATGCAGACTCTGCTGAAAAGAGACGAAAGAATAAGCCACATAATAAACGAATGCAGTAAACTAGTCCAAAAAGAATATAAAAATAGACACAATCAAGTGAGGAAGGCTGTACACTCAGAATTATGCAAACAATGCATCTTCAACACGCATATAAATAGTATCAGCACAAACCAGCAGCAATACTTGAAAATGAAAATCATAAAATCCTATGGGGCATGGCTATACAAACGTATAAACCCATCCAAGCAAGAAGACCAAATTTCATAAAAGTTAACAAGAAGGAAAAGCCAGAATGTACATTTTGCCGTTTCGATATAACACAGAGTTAAGATCAAGAAGACAGAGGAGCGGATCAAATACACGGAACTGGCCAGTACACTCAAAGTAATATGGAAGATGAAGAAAGCCAAGATAACAACATTAATAGCAGGAGCACTAGGAACAATACTGAAAAAAAATTTAAATTGAATGGGAGAGATTGAAATCAGAGGGATGGTTAAGAAGATGCAACGGATAACAATAATGAAAACGGATGAAATATTAAGGAAAAATTCTTGAATGCGAAGATTTACACAAATGAGCTGCAGGCACAAGGCGGACATACAGAAACACATCGGGACATCACATGGAATCATGAAAACAGAAACTGTATTATTGCAAGTTAACCATCCCGCCTCCCTGCATTTTTTTCATTTTTTTTTTTTTTTTGTGTAACACCATTAATTGGCGCTACACCAAAATGAGGAGGTTCCAAGAGGATGGAAAGACTGAGGAGTGGAAGCACTAGCCAGACCTCTGCTGGATGAGTGCAAAGAGAACTGGGATTTTAAGGAGGCTAATTGCCACCAAAATTCCAGTGAAAACTAATGGTCACTACCAACAAGAAATCAATGGTATGCAGCTGTTGCGATAACGCAAATTCATTTGCAAAAGTGATCAAAAGAAGTAGAGAGTACTCGAAATCTGGGGAAACCTGTTGTCACTCAGACTCCAGAGAACACCAAAAATTGCTCTCAAAGAGAAATCTTTGATGATAGCCTGTGTGATTATACTTAGTGAGTAAATAATAATGAAGTCGTTGTTTTCATGAGTGTGGAAATAATTTTCAAATATGGAGTTTCAGCTGAATTTATTTGGGAATTTTATTTTTATTCCGATTGCACAGCACTAGACGGTTTCGTTGTTTTCGTGAGTGTTGAAATAATTTTGAAATTTTCATTGATACCAAAATTCGCAGCGTTTGAACATGGAGCTCCAACTAAGTTTACTTGAGGATTTTGCTGTTGCTCCAACTGTAGAACAGTGAGCAGTGTCGTTGTTTTCGTCAATGTTGAAATAATTTTATGATGTTCACTGATACCACAAGGTGCGGTATTTTTTCTTTACGTGCACACCTTATTTATTTAAAACTAGCAGTTCAGACCGGCTTTTCCCAGGTCCTATGTACTGTTCATAAGATTATGTGCATATGTATATGAAAAATATTATGTACATATGTATATTAAAAAGTTTGACTTATGTCCAGATAACCTACATCTAAAATTTCAAGTATTTAGACCCAAAATTGGCAAAGGAGTTTGGTAGAGTCTGCAAAGGTCAACTCTTTCAACTTTGATGTCTTGGCAGCCAAATTTCCGCCCAAAAACTGATTACAAAGCTTGATGCATGTCTGAATACCCTTTGTCTAAAATTTCAAATGTTTAGACCCAAAATTGGCTGAATAGTTTTCTAGAGATCGCATAGGTAAAACTTTTGAACTTTGACCCCTTGGCAGCCAAATTTTCGGCCAAAAAGCGATTAAAAAGCTTGCACTATGTCTGAATACGCTTTTTGTAAAATTTCAAGTGTTTAGACCAGAAATTGGCTGAGTAATTTGGTAGAGACCGCAGCGATCAAATTATTTTTTTATTCTGACCCCAATTTTGACCCTTAATATTTATTTTTGTGGGCTCAAATCAAAGTCTGGTCCATGTACATTTAAAATTTCTAATGTTTAGACCCAAAATTGGCGGAGGAGTGTAATAGCGTTTTCAAAGGTCAAATCGTTGACCGACAAATTTCTGGCCGAAAACTGATTAAAAAAATTTCCAAATCTCAATCCCCCTTATGTCAAATTTCGAGTCTGTAGACTGAAAATTGACAGAGTTATTTGGTAGGGATATGTACACACACAGATACAGAGACATTTTCACTTTTATAGATATATAAATAATAATAATAATAATAATAATAATAATAATAATAATAATAATAATAATAATAATAATAGTTGTATTTGTAATGAGGAGTAAAGATTATAGTAATAATAGTTGTAATAATAGTAGTAATAAAATTATGATAATAATAATAATAATAATAATAATGATAATAATAATAATAATAATAATAGGAATAGCGATAGCAGTAATAATAATAATAATAATAATAATAATAATAATAATAATAATAATAATAACAATAATAACAATAATAATAATAGGAATAGCGATAGCAGTAAATAATAATAATAATAATAATAATAAGTCATCCCAAGGTTTCTATATAACTAGGTTCGAAATGGGATTAGCTCTCACTCTCCTATAAAGAACTTCAAAGGCATGCTCAACTCTTTAGACTATGAGGAGAGAAAGGTGAGAATGTACAACACCTCGTCAGTAGTTGTGAGAAGTAAGACCCAAAGGAATACAAGAGACAACTTGACAATTTTGCGAGAAAAGGGGATTGGAATGCAGTGAAAAATGTTACGAGCATGTTCTAGAAGGGGTAGCTGAGAGTGATAATATGAAAATATTGTGTTATATAAATAATATGATAATGTGATTGACGCAAAATAAGAAACACAAGGCAATAATCATTGCGAGTTGATGTGAATTTTAAGGAAAAAGAAAAAGAGGAGGTCGAAGACTTGAAAAAGGAGATGAACAGATTGTGGTCGTTGTAGAAGGTAGAAGTTGTAGCTTTTGTGATGGGAACATTAGGGAGTGTATTAAATCGGGAGTATTTCAAAAGACTTTCTTATTGGGAACCACCACAATCTTGCAGAAAGTGCTCGAAGAGTGAGAAAATAAGATGCCGACAGCTTTTGTTCATTTGTTATGATCCGACTATTAGTATAAAATCGACAATACCAACAGCCAGACACAAAATGTGAATAATAATAATAATAATAATAATAATAATAATAATAATAATAATAATAATAATAATAATAATCATAATAATAATAATAATAACTAGACGAATAATAGTTGTTGCCAGCAAGATAACAATGTTTATCGAAAGCGGTGGTGGATATTAAAAATATAAGGATACTTGTTTTCACTCAAACTTCAGGAAACATCACCAGTTAGTGAACAATTACTGATAATAATTTCTGTAAAATGAAAGCTTAAACAACAACAACGATAATAATAATAATCATAATAATAATAATAATAAGAAGAAGAAGAAGAAGAAGAAGAAGAAGGAGAAATTGATATGAATTTTGCTATATATGTGCTGCACAATGGAAGTCCCTCGGGAGATTCCTGCCATATTTGATCTTTTCTTTTTCAAAGGATAGACAAATATTTACAAAAAGGAGGAAACGATGAAGAGTGTTTTCTTCAATCATTCAACTTTACAAAAACGGAGAGGAATCGGTGCGTATTGAGGCTTCCAGGCATTTCAATATGCTTACGACTGAGCATAACTATATTTGAAGCTTGATCTACAGTAAAAATAGAGCTGTCAATGGATGAGAAGGCAAATATATGAAATGAAACAAAATAAAAATAGGTCATATACACACAAATGGTGACACATACACAAGCATATATATATGTGTGTGTGTGTGTGTGTGTGTGTGTGTGTGTGTGTGTGTGTGTGTGTGTGTGTGTGTGTGTGTGTGTATATATATATGACGCTGCCCAGGATGCAGCGAATCATTACAGTTTTTAATGTTTATTAAAAAGAACTAAAATAATAGCTGTAAAATAGACTCTTCATATGAAAATCTTCAATTAATAACTTTAGTTATCTCCTATACTGATGTCAGTTTTTAATGCATTATTTAAAACATTTAATATCATCAATCGTCTGAGTAATGAAATTATTAATCGTCCCTGCTAAGATAAACTTTTTTTTTCCTTTAACAATTACAAAAACCTTCTCAACCACCGATTACCACGATTAATAAAACGATAAGTAAAAGTCCTTCGTTCAAGTTTTTCGGCTTAATATTCACAAATATTATGTGTGAAACAGCACTAACCTTATTCGAGTTTAACCGGTTTCTTCTGAAGGAGGAAGTTCCATGAAAGTATGAAATTCATAAGCGGTCTCAAATCGCATGTTTATCCCCGATGGAAACGTTAGGTTTTTGCAAATCTTGCAGCGAGGTGTCGACGTCCTTCTACATGCATCTGGAAGTCCCAAATTATTCATGTTAGTAATGACCAGGCTCAACGTTGCTTATATACGGCATAATCACGTTGACATACCGGTTCCCGTCAGATCACAGGTATTATAAACTGGAAAAAATGCATTGAAGACATGGCAAAGGTTGCTGCAAAGAAAGTGTATTTCTCTATTGTTCTAGAAAATAATTCACAGGGGACATTTGCTCCTGTATGGCATATTGTTGCCACATCTGGTGCATCTACCACTAGTCTTTCCTTTCAGGTCCCAAAAAATTTTTCAAGTTAATATGTTCCGCTCTATCGACCAAACTCTAACCCTTATCCTACCGTTGTAATTTTGGATTCCTGTATATTTTAATATAATGCTAGCGCATCCCATTATTTTAATGGGATGCGCTAGCATTATATTAAAATATACAGGAATGCAAAAATTCATAGTGCTTGTGCTCCCTCGATATAAATACCACTGACTAACTCGACAGGCATTAAAATCCAATCTCATCATTGTAGAACTCCCTAGATTCCGAGAAGGTTTTTAAAGTTTTTAAAAGTTTTTTTTTCTCGACTTTGGAGTTCCCTCGTGGCCTTTTACTTCTCTGGCTGTACTGATATATTCAGATATATAAATGTATTGTGAACAGACATCTCTTTGCTTAACTCCTTAAAACTAATAAACTAATTAAGACAAAAGACATAGAAAACATATGTCTGCGGCGTATATTAATTGTTGAAAAATGGCGTAAATAAATTAAAAAAAAATGCATAGTAGAGATGTTATCTGACCTTTTCCTGGCTCACAGGTGTGAAAAATGAAGTGAGAATAGGGAGATTAGAAAATGTATCCATCTGCGTTTACATTTTGAAAAAAAAAAGGAAAGGTGGAGTGTTGGCGTAAGGTTTTTTCTTGACTATTTTCAACATATAAAGTTTTACATATGTGTGTGTATGTATTTTTTTTCTTCGTAAAAGGTTGTGCGTGTGTATGTGTGTATTTCTTTTTGTTTTTTCAAACATTTTATTGCGTTTGTATGTGTTTTTCTTTTCTTTTTTTTCTCTTGACACGAAATCTTCATTCCATTTTAAGGACCCGCTCTCCACGTTGTATTTTTCTATAACCCAGATTCGATACCGCCTCGTCGATGCGAATTGGTCAACGGCCACCAAAAAGAGATATGTTGTATAGGAGATTATATTAAAACATTTCATGACTTATATAGTGGATGTGGGGTATTTTGTTAATTGTATTTTCTTATAACATCTGTATTAAAACGTATTAATTGTATGTATATTTGCTTAGCCAGGAGGATATGATATTGACGCGTAAACTGAGTCATGTTGTATCACACGGGTATATCTTACAGTTCATATATAAGAAGAATAATATATGCTTCATACCTTTTTTATTGAAGAGTTCTTGTATCTTCACTTGCTGAGCTCCGTGACGCAACCATGACACGACCAGCAACATCCACTTGAGACACCTGTTCTTCCTTTTGCTAAACCACAAGAACAACACTTTATATGTTTATCATATATTCAGTTGTCTCAAATGGTTTCACAAAGTCTGCATTTCTTCTACAGGTGTCTGCTTCTCCCAGCCCGCTCCCTGGCCGTCAAGTACGTCTATTTACCTGTGTGACTAGACCCCAACTCTCGTCTGTTCACTCTGGTGATCAAACTCCAACTATCGAATCTAAACTTCCCGACCTCTGACCTCAGTTCCGTTACGTCACTAATTAAAATACACGTCGCCTTAACATGACCTTTCCGTCACGTACGCCTGTTCAAGGTTATTTTGTTTATATTTAACCTAGCTAAATTATATAAATTGCTCAGCTAAAATCTATTGCTAAACTTAATTCTATGAACAATAAATAACTTCCACTATAAACTATTTTAATAATATCATTGAATAGATGATAGACAGATAGATCGATAATAACTAATTAACTTTTAACAACACATAGTGACGCTGTAAATATGGTGCCAAATATTAGTTCCTTTCGTCCAAGTTGCACTTCGTTTGTGGTGTCGAGAATACTAAAAAGAATTGTATTATCACCCTTGGGCTTAACATCAATAAAATAAAAGTGAAAATAATACAAAGCTTACTTTTTCTTCTATGACTAAAGTAAATGACACGGAAAATTTTATGATATTTTCACTTTTACATTTGATAAAAACTTCTGAAGCATTACGTGGTTCTCTAAAGTTTCGAATGTGACTAACTCGTATTAGTCCTCGCGCGAAAGAGCAGGATACAAAATGTTTTAAATAATAATAATAATAATAGAATAAGAATAAAAAGACTTTCGCTGGCGAGGACTGCTATTGACCGTAACCAGTTATACAGTCATTTTGAAATTTTCATCTCTATTTTTCTGGTTATGTACTGAATATTTGTTAATGAAACCGATATGAAATATGTTCCTTATTAAATTTTTAAAGATTTTCTATTCTGAAAGAAGTTTTAAAAAATTTAATCTAAAATGTTATTTTAATGTTTTTTTGTTAAAAAAATTCAGATTTTCTCATTATTCAGACCTGTATTACAAAGAGGGCGTTGCAAAAAATGAGATGTGGTGTGAGGAGAAATACAAACTGAAACAGAGAGAATATTCAGATCTATAATAATACAAAGAAGAGGTTGCAAAAATGAGTTGTGGTGTGAGGAGAAATACAAACTGAAATAGAGAGAAGGAGAGTTTTAAAATATAATATTAAAAAGAAAAGATACAAGTTAGAAAAGCATTTCATCCAAGGCATGAAAATTGTTAAACAAAATGTTTTTACTATAGGCTTTCAAATTAAAGGTACAAGATTCAATTTGAAATTTATTTATCTTCAAATTGCACTTTTATCAATTTTGCAAAGTAAGGTGTAAAAATTTAATTTAAATTGAATTTAAAAATTACCTTGTAGTTATTTTATGTACATTTTGTTGCAATTTAAAAACATTATCTTCTCATCTAGCAATTAATGATGTATATATAAAATTTTCAATGATTTTTTTAAAAAGTGCAACAGAATGTACGTTACATAAAATAAATCCAAGGTAATTTTTGGATTCAATTTAAATTAAATAAATATATATATATATATATATATATATATATATATATATATATATATATATATATAGAGAGAGAGAGAGAGAGAGAGAGAGGGAGAGGGGGGAGATTTGTTGTTGTTGTTGTTGTTTCTTTTTAACGATAAATACGGTTAAATAGTGGCTTCGCCTCGAAGCTCACTTTTATTTACTTAGAAAGTCGCCCATAATTTATTTGGACGTATATAACATTTTATTTATTTTTATTATTTTTAAAATAGTAATTTACGTACACGCGTGTTTCAAGGTAACTGCCTCTCATCAGCGTAGCTTGACTGTTTCTAGGAATCGAATTTTAGACCATGTATACCACAGTCTGGCGCGTTAACCATTCCGCTACGAACTCCTAGATGACTTTTACTGTTTAGTTTTATTGCTTATAAATTTAGATTTGTTGTTGTTGTTGTTGTTGTTGTTGCTGCTGTTGTTGCTGTTGTTGTTGTTTTATTAATGATAAATACGGTTAAATAGTGGCTCCGTCTCGAAGCTCATTTATATTTACTTAGAAAGTCGCCCATAATTTATTTGGACGTACATAATATTTATTTATTTTTTATTATTTAATATATATATATATATATATATAACTCATTTCAAAGTGTTTTTTGACATGTTTTATTAACTGTTTGCTCGCATATATATATATATATATATATATATATATATATATATATATATATATATATATATATATATATATATATATTAGGGGGTTATAAGCGTGGGTTTGGGAAGTTTAGGGGCGAATTATTTTTATTTTTTATTTCGATTTTCCTATTTTATAGTTTATTCATTTTCTTGTTAGTTATTAAAGGGGCTGTCACTTTTTATAAGTATGGCTTCTAGTAATTGTAGTCGTCGCGTGGAGTTGTTAAGGTATCGAATTTTAGTATTGTTAGTTAAGATATTTCTCATGTCGGACGACTGTAGGTTTTTATCATGGGATGATAGTTGTTGTTTTATGGCACTATTGTCAACTAAATTATAGGTTAATCGTCGGGAGAGTGTTGTTGTGGTTTGACCATACTTATCAAAAAACTACAGACCCTTTATAACCGATCTCATTTAACTCCGGGACAAATATACTAACAGTATTTAATAACTAGCAAGAAACTAAATTAATAAACTATAAAATAGGAAAATCGAAATTAAAAATAAGAACCGATTCCAATACCGATTCTTTTAATAGTTCTTAACATTCATTTAAAGATTCGATACTTTTTTAAATGTTCAAATAACTGTACTCTCCCTCGTTTAATGTTTGCATATGTTTTGCAAATCGAAAAATATACTTGAGAGGTGGCGTATGTTACACATGTAGATCTTTTTAAATGTTTTTTTTTCTCTGATGTTTTACTTTTGATTGATGAAAAATTGTGAAACCAGATTTGTTTTTCTTTATAACAAATTTTGTTTGCATTTGGTTGTCATTTGAATTTTTTATAAATGATTGAAAAGAATCGACGATTGTCATGCAAATTAAGAAAACAGTTTAGTTAACATAGCCCGTCCTAAAAATGAGTTCCTACATAATAATGTTAGTATTTAGTATTTAGAAGGTTAGTATTTAGTATTTAGAAAACAAGTCTTAACATTATGACCATTCCCTACCTTCCTTCTATGGAGAAATGTCCATGTTTTTGTTCGCAAGTATAAAGATTTGATCGGTGAGAAGAAGAAGAAGAAGAAGAAGAAGAAGAAGAAGAAGAAGAAGAAGAAGAAGAAGAAGAAGTAGAAGGCATATTGTAGAAATAAATGTTGAAATTGTTTTTTTAAATTATATATATATATATATATATATACATTTTTTCATAGTCACGTGCATTAAAACAAAGAAGCCTCAGATAAATAATATTAATTGTGAGTGCAGCCGAAACGTTTTGAAATGTTTGGGATTAATTTCGAATATATATGTCTGTGTGTGTATATGTATATAAATATATTTAATATTAAAAAAAAGTCCGCTCACCTAACTTGTAACAAGCTACCAAGTGACTATGAAAAAATGTATATATATATATATATATATATATATATATATATATATATATATATATAGATAGATAGATAGATAGATAGATAGATAGATAGAAGCACTTCTGTCAAACGCGCTCGCGATTAGTGATCCAACTCATATAATTTCGAGAAGAACACAAAAAGGACTATTCGGAGATTAGAGAAGATAAAAAGGAAAATTGTAAAACAGAATAACTCCGTGCTATGCAATAATATTTGTCTGAATATATATATATATATATATATATATATATATATATACCTCCTTAACTACCTCTTGAAGTGGCAAATCCAACTATGGCCTATAAATATTGGTTGGGGGGATGAAGGTGGAGCAGGGAGATCTGATGCAAATTCATAGAGAAGCTGGCCGGCTCCATAGTAGCAAACCTCAAGTTGGTGTGCACCATCCCTAGACAGGAAATATGAGCTTAACATTTGATCTTGACCTTGAAAAATTGTGTGCACTATCCCTAAGTCGGGTACCATCATCATGTCATGTTTGGGTATGATTGGTCCAGTGGGGTATGCTGTAGGAGAGTATATATACATAGGCTATAACCTTAACCCTAAACCTAACCCTGACCCTGGCCTTTACTTTGGAAAATGGTGTGCACCATCCCTAGATTGGGGACAATTATCTTATCAGATCTGATTCAGTTATGTTACCTGTAGGATTGTTTTACAAACAAACACGCGAATGCTAATATATATATATATATATATATATATATATATATATATATATATATATATATGTATGTATATATATATATATATATATATGAACATAAATACACATAAAATAAAATGATGTGAAGACACATCATGTGAATCCCTCATCCCAGATATTTATTAAAAAATTTAATTTTATTTTATTTTAAAAAACCAATGGTTTGTGTATGTTCGCAGTGTGACATTGCAGGATCAGAAAGCAATTTGGAAGCCTTTCTGATGAATACATAACAACACTCGGCTTGAGATAATGTGCATTAACACAAGTTAAGTACCGTGGTCCATGTGTGCTCCTAATACGACATAAATACGTTTTCAAGGGTCTCCTCTCTTATCTAAAACCTCTTATTTTGTCTACTCTATTAAGTTTCCAAGGTTGCCGCAAAGAAGGTGGGCTCTTTTTCCTGTGAAAATGACTCAAACCAGAGAGTATTCTATAGCTTTACAAAGCCATAATTCGCCGTGCATGGAGTCTTGTTCACATCTGGACTAGTGTATCTACCACTATTTCTCACTTTTTGACAGGGTCCAAATAAAGAGTGTAAAATCTAGTAGGTCTCGCACTATCGACTAAACTCCAACCTCTGTTGCATCACCACATTGTTGCAATCCTGTGCCTTTTTTACACGTACTTTAAAGGAATAGCTCTCGTGATCGCATATCACTTGTGCCACCTTGATGTCCCGATAAACACTAATCCGACATGCAGCAAAATCCCAATTCTTCTCTGTTGAGCTTCTTAGATGCCGGAAAGCCTTCTACTCTCATAGTGTATTCCCTCGAGCTGCTGGATTTAACAATTGCGTCACTGTCCTGCTTCCCTCAATACACTAACATGTAAAAGTTTAAAGGTAATGTGACCAGGCATCTCGCTTCACAATTCCACACAGTAGGCTCCTTCAGTCTTTGATAGAGTATTGATACCCACGTAGGGGTGCCTGTGCATGAAATTTCTGTGGCAGGAGGTGCGCAATCTCAAATCATACCTCTCTTCAGTCAATATTGTTAAATACCAGTGGCAAGTGAAGTATATGTGCAGGACAACTGGAATAAAAATGCCTAGATAAGCGGAAAGCATATACAGTGCCTAGAATTCCCAAATAATCACTCATCTGGTCCTAACCAGGCTCAACGTTGCTTAACTTCGGTGATCTGACCATAATCGGTGTGCCATGGCGATTATGTCGTATATATTCCACACAGTACTCCATACTCTGTAAGACAGGATTCTAAATAGTAGCTGGTTACGTCCAAATTGCAATATGTCTTGTTTCGGTGAAAAATAGAAAAAACAAAATGTGTGTTTCTATATTTGTTTGTGAGTTTATTTGTTTGTTTTTTTGCTTTGTTTTGTTTTTTTTTTTTGTTTTTTGTTTTTTTTTTGTTCAGGTCAGTGTTTATGTTTACTCATCAAAACTACTGTGTATGGGATGCATGCGTGTGTTGCACGCGCTCCTGTCGTAACAAAGTAGTAAAATATACATGAACCCAAAACGAATAAATAGATATAAACTAATTATAAGAACTAAAACACTAAAAGATTATAAAATAAAAGACACTCAACAGTTGGGGAAAAAAGCGAGAGAGTAAAAAAAAAACAGAAGACATTTTAAACGTGATCTTATTCATTGCACGCAACCAATTTGCATATATAGAAGATCACACATCGAGAAAATGGAGATGGCCTATCAGCGGTGGCAAAGTTGGATGGTCTACTGCATCGGAAAGTGGGCAAAGTGTAAATACATTTACTGATTAGAGATAATGAATAAATATATACGGATACTGAAAAAGGGAGATCGTTGTACGAAATGCCACCGACTAAGTCTCGAGATCAGTGTTAGGGTCAATATAGAATTTGATTATTTTGGAGGAAGGAGAATACGGATATTTAAAATAAAAATAATAAATAAAAAAGCAAAATCTCAAAGTGATAAAAAAAGCAAATGTCGGATATCAAATTCCGTGAGAAAACACGCCTGCACACGCAAACATATGAAAAAAAAAAACACCCAATATTTTTGCTGATGATGAGACTTTGTTTCAAAAAACTATATGATAAAATTATTGTCCAAGTCTTATTGTCTATCTCAAAAAAACATCGTTTCCGAAACGATCGTACAATTTATTGATCTTGTTTTGTTCCTCCTTATGAAACCGATTTTTAATTTTTAATTTTAATTCCAAATTATCAATCATCTTATATATATATATATATATATATATATATATATATGAACAAATGATTAATAAAACATGTTAAAAGACATCTTGAAATAGAGTTAAAAACATTTAATTTTAAAAAAGGAAGCACACGATAAGTGGATAGTCCTTAATCCGCGAAGTTTCGGAGAAATGCTCTCCTTCTCATCAGAGGGCAGGAATTAGCAAAATGCGGGATCGGATTTTGCATATAAAAGTATTTAATGAAACTACAAGTAAGTCACAGATTATTTGCATATAGAAGTATTTAATGAAACTACAAGTAAGTCACAGATTATTTAATGAAACTACAAGTAAGTCACAGATCTTACTAGGTTAAAAAAAAGGGTGAGGTAAGGGGAATAGGAGGTAAAAGAAAAATGATAAAAAGATTTCACATGAATGGATAGTCCGGTGAAGGGTATATATATATATATATATATATATATATATATATATATATATATATATATATATATATATAAAATTACTACATTTAATAGTGGTAAACATATTGGTCCATCACGTTGTCCCATTTATCTAAAATTACCATGGTTGGGTCCTGTTGGCCTTCATATTGTTAAAAGGATTTCTTCTGCTACTCAACGTTGTTTTCCAGCTACTATGCTTAGAGTAGTTTACACAACTCGAACCTTTTTCTCTTCTTTTCGTAAAGATGTTTTGCCAACCATTCAAAAGAACTCTGTTGTTTATAAATTCGTTTGTCAGTGTGGAACTGACTACGTTGGCAAAACATCCCAAAGATTAGAAATGAGAATATCCCAACATATCCCTCGGGATATTCGACTACACCAGGTTTCGATAACATCCGGGCACTCCCAAGCTCATGAGTCCGCCATTGGCAATCACCTGTTGAGTATAAATAGGTGTGCCGATCAATATTCCGATGGGTGGTTTTCTGTTTTATACAGTGCTAGGTCGAACTATCATCTCAATATCATTGAGGCGTTAGTTATTAACAACTCTCGACCAAGCCTATGTAGACAAAAGATTCTGAAACATCAGTTGGAGATATTCATTGATTTAAAACCACCTGAACAGTGAGAATTTTTTTTTTTTTTTCACTGTTCTTCCAACTGAAACCAAAATTCCCCTCTTCCCTCATTCGTTTTCTTAGTTTTTAATTTATCATTCTGATGTTTCCTCTTAGAGGGTCAGACGATAAGGCCTTAAGGAAATTTTAATTTCACCTGCCCATTTCTTGTTTTTTGGTATTTAAATTAAATTATGTTTCCTCTGAAATTTCTCCTTCCATTTTGCTGTACCAAAAATTTACTTACATATTTTCGAGGTCGGTACAACTCACAATTTATCAAAACGTTAAACAAAGTTATACGTATTAAAAATAAGTTAATCGTTTTGAAGTGTAGGATGGAATTTCTTAAATCTTGCCGCCTAAATCATGTTGCTCCCTGTTATATCTGCCATCGTATTTCTAAAATTAAATGTAGAAATACATTGGCAGTTCAACGTGTTTTCCTACAAGATGAAATCCTGTTTAATTCTGATACATATAATTCGTTACGTAGTAAACACCTTTTACTTTGGGCCACGGTTTGGAAAGAACTATCTTTCTTTGATAAACTCCGTTTTTCTAGGTTTTTATCCATCGGCGATAATTTTACCCGTATTAAATGTACTTCTTCTTTGATAAATATTTAAAAAATTTAATTACTAAGAAGTTTGGGATTATAACAAATTTGGATAAACATATATTTAATTATTCTTCTCATGTTTTGTCCAATACAGAAGAATTTGTTTTATCTGCTGGCTTACAATTTTGCATTCCTCCCCCTTCTGTTGATAAAATCTCAGTATTTAGTGAAATTGAATTATTGTATACTCAATTAAAACACCATTCGCCTATCTCTACTGATGAATTAACTAGTGTTAAAATTCAGTTGGGCGAATTAGGTCGGAGGTTTTCTGCCATAAATACTAAATCTAGTGATTTTGTTTGGCAGAAAAATCATTTTGAAGCGGCAAAATTAATTAGGTCTAATCCCGACATTTATCTTTCTCGCCCGGATAAAGGATCGGGCGTTGTTATACTTAACCAAAACGGATTATATCTCCAAAATGTTACAAATCTTGGACGATAAAAGTAAATTTCTCCGTTTGGGTGATTTAAGCCATGATGATACTTTTCGTATGGAAATAAAAATCCAGAAAAGATTTCTCCAACTTCATAAAAGCGGATTTATTTCTAAGGAGATTTATGATAGAATCCGACCCATCGGTTCTCAAAGGCCTAGAATGTACGATTTACCCAAGGTCCATAAACCCAACATTCCTTTGCGACCCATTTTATCTATGCTGGGTTCTGCACAACACGAACTTGGTAAATGGCTGGTTGATCTTCTTAAACCTGTGCTTTCTTTTTATTCGGTCCATTGTATCTCTGATTCTTTTCAATTCGTATCTCAGATACAAAAATTACCTTTATCTAAAAATACCGAGTTCTTGGCTTCCTTTGGCATTAATAGTCTTTTTACTAATATACCTTTGGATGAAACCATTGGTATTTGTGCTGACTATTTATACCGTGGCCCCTTAAAATCTCCACAATTTCCTGAACGAATTTTCGTTGAACTGATGGAACTTGCTACTAAATCAGTCTCCTTTAGTTTCAACAACATTATGTACCGTCAAATTGATGGGATATCTATGGGTAGCCCTCTTGGTCCTTCGTTAGCCAACATTTTCGTTGGATTTTTGGAAAACGAATTATTTTCCAAAATTACTAAGCCAGTATTCTACACACGCTACGTTGATGATACTTTTGCATGCTTTCCCTCTCGGAGCGAAGCTGAACAGTTTCTTCGTCTTCTTTGCAACCTGCATCCATCTTTACAATTTACTATGGAGGTTGAAGACTGTAGCTCTCTCCCATTCCTCGACGTTCGTGTTTCTAAAGTTGGTACTACGTTTGAGACCTCTGTTTATAGAAAACCTACATTTACAGGGCTCTATCTTAATTGGTTTTCTTTTGCCCCTCAGTCTAGAAAAATAAACCTCATTAGCGCTCTTACGCATCGTGCACTTATGATTTGTTCACCAAACCGTCTTGATACGGAACTTGGTGAAATCACAAATATTTTTCTTAACAATGGATATCCCATTAATATAATAAAATCTACTATTGAACGTAAAATTACTACATTTAATAGTGGTAAACATATTGGTCCATCACGTTGTCCCATTTATCTAAAATTACCATGGTTGGGTCCTGTTGGCCTTCATATTGTTAAAAGGATTTCTTCTGCTACTCAACGTTGTTTTCCAGCTACTATGCTTAGAGTAGTTTACACAACTCGAACCTTTTTCTCTTCTTTTCGTAAAGATGTTTTGCCAACCATTCAAAAGAACTCTGTTGTTTATAAATTCGTTTGTCAGTGTGGAACTGACTACGTTGGCAAAACATCCCAAAGATTAGAAATGAGAATATCCCAACATATCCCTCGGGATATTCGACTACACCAGGTTTCGAGAACATCCGGGCACTCCCAAGCTCATGTGTCCGCCATTGGCAATCACCTGTTGAGTATAAATAGGTGTGCCGATCAATATTCCGATGGGTGGTTTTCTGTTTTATACAGTGCTAGGTCGAACTATCATCTCAATATCATTGAGGCGTTAGTTATTAACAACTCTCGACCTAGCCTATGTAGACAAAAGATTCTGAAACATCAGTTGGAGATATTCATTGATTTAAAACCACCTGAACAGTGAGAATTTTTTTTTTTTTTTCACTGTTCTTCCAACTGAAACCAAAATTCCCCTCTTCCCTCATTCGTTTTCTTAGTTTTTAATTTATCATTCTGACGTTTCCTCTTAGAGGGTCAGACGATAAGGCCTTAAGGAAATTTTAATTTCACCTGCCCATTTCTTGTTTTTTGGTATTTAAATTAAATTATGTTTCCTCTGAAATTTCTCCTTCCATTTTGCTGTACCAAAAATTTACTTATATATATATATATATATATATATATATATATATATATATATATATATATATATATATGTATATATATATATATATATATATATATATATATATATGTATATATATGTTTTCAAAACCTCTGGCCTGATCGAGGGGAGATTAAAACTACCTGCTCCAAATGATCTGAAATAACAGAAAGAGGAGACTGATTCCAAATATTTCTCATATATTATTTCTCTCCAGTATCAAATGATCATCATACTGTGAAATTTACTTTATGTTAAAATGCAAAGAGGGTAAATAAAACAAATAAGAAATGTTTGAAATCAAGTCTCTCCTTCCTGTTATTTCAGATCAGTTGAAACCATAGTAGTGAATTTTAGTTTCTCCTCCATCAAGCTCATAGATTTTGGGGAAATATAAGATATTTTGTAATTCATATGCAAAAGTAGGAAAACATTATTTTTGTGTGATATGGATGGCCTCTATCCTATGTATTTTTTTTCACCTACAGTTTAATTTCTAATTCCGAAATGAATTTATAGACGTTTAGTATGTAACAATCATAATATTACAAATGGATTTATAGTAATCAGATTCCAAATATCAAGTGTATATGTTGAAACAAGTGATATTTGTTAGATTGATAAGTGGTCTCAAATATATGAGTCAGATGGGTTAATTTTTTTTTTTTTTTTTACACAGTGGTCACCACTTATCAAGGCCCGGAAGCCACTCAGGGATAAGAGTTATTGCAAGTACATTACGTTAGTGTGGAGATTTGATGAAGTGTTTACTTAAGGGGGCAGTTCATTAGGAATTTGTTAACGTTGGACTTGAACACATCCAAGTTATAGTCAGGTGGGAAGCAGGCAGACGGAACAGAGTTCCACAGGCGTGCAGTTCTAAGAAAGAAGCTTTGTTCATGGAATCCACATTTTGATTTAGGCACAGATAAAGAGTGGGGGAAATTTTTCACAGTGGATTCGGCTAGACAGGTGTTTTTCGTAAAAGATTGGTGAGTGGGGGACCAGAGATTGGAGTTCAGAGAGCACCTGCCATGGAAATAACGATAAAAGAAGGATAGGCTCGCCACGTCTCTTCTGTGGGATAGAGGTTGCAGGGTAGAGAAAAGGGCATCTCCCACTAAGCCACAAAGTCTATTTTGTACTCTGTCAAGGCAGGATAGGCTGTTTTTAGCAGCTCCTGCCCAGATATGGCAGCAGTATTCCATCCTTGGACGTACTTGGCTTTTATAAAGATAGAGAATTGCATCAGTAGTAAGATATCTTCTGGAGTGGTAGAAGGATCCCACCATCTTTCCAGCGACCTTGGCAACAGACTTGATGTACGTGTTCCATTTCAGATCAGGAGTAAAGGTCAAATTCAGAAGCTTGTCAAAACATGGGGCCTCTCCCAGACGATAGCCATCCATCCCAATTGATGCCAGATGGGGATCAGAGCGTTGATGATGTAAAGATAGGAGTTTGGTTTTAGACGCATTAAAGGTAACCAGCCATGTCTTCCCCACGCGTTCGAGATCAGAGGAGAGAGAATCAGAGAGAACTTTGTCATTTACAGCCTTTGATGTGTTGCCGTAGATGGTCGTGTCATCAGCATAGATGTCAACAAATGATGTAAGTATGTGTATAGGGAGGTCATCGATGTAGATCAGGAAGAGAGTTGGGCCCAGGATTGACCCCTGAGGGACTCCAGCATTAATACTGCAGGCCTCTGATTTTTGTTCATCGACCACTACTCTTATGAGCCTATCGGAGAGAAATGATTTAATGATTGAGAAAACATTTCCAGTCATACCGTAGCTGGAAATCTTGTGAAGTAGACCCTTATGCCATACTTTGTCGAAGGCCTTTGATATGTCAAGAGCAATTGCCCTAGAAAGGAAACCTTTGTCAAGAGATTCCAAAGCATGTGGACCCGACCACATCCCAGCTGTGCTATTAAAAAAGTGCTCAGCCGAAGTAGCTCCAGTTCTCTCCAAACTCTACAACAAATGCCTTAATGAATCTTGCTTTCCGAGCTGTTGGAAAACTGCTTCTGTAGTACCAGTATTCAAGAATTCTGGCGAAAGAACTGACCCATTAAACTATCGCCCTATTAGCCTCCTCCCACTTTTTGCCAAAATATTTGAGACCTTAATTAACCATGCTCTAGTCCAGCACCTTACAGATGCTAAACTTCTGACCGACCGTCAATATGGATTTAGACAAGCCCGTTCCACGGCAGACATCCTCACTGTAATCTCTGAACGCATATACCATTCACTGGACAAAGTGAGAGAGGGAAGAGCGGTAGCTCTAGATATATCTAAGGCTTTTGACAGGGTATGGCATGAGGGTCTCCTCAGGAAGATTAGATCTTACGGTATCACTGGTAGAATACTTAACGTAATTAAATCCTTCTTAGATAAGAGAAAAATCCAGGTTGTCCTCGACGGTCGTACATCTAAACAATATGATATAAATGCGGGAGTGCCCCAAGGATCTATCCTGGGACCTCTGCTGTTCCTGATATTCATAAATGACCTCCCCGACAAGATTGCCTCTGAGATGGGGATATATGCTGATGACACCACACTCTATAGCAGGCACAACAGGAAAACAAACGAACATATATCTAAAGTAATGGCAGAAACACTAGAGGATGACCTCCAATCAGTAGTGGAATGGGGACAAAAATGGATGGTCACGTTCAATGCCACCAAGACAAAACTGGTTTCATTCAATAATTACAAGAAACCTTCTCTACCACCTATAGCAATGGCCAACGACTCTTTATCTGAGAGTACGTCTCTCAAGCTCCTTGGCCTAACGTAAACTGGAAACATGAGTTGGAACAGTTACATCGAGGGCATTGCCAGGGCCGCTGCAAGGAAGGTGGGCTCTCTCTACCGTGCTAGAAAACTTTTAACACCCGAAAGTATCCTGTACCTCTATAAGGCCACTATTCGCCCATGTATGGAGTATTGCTGTCATATTTGGGCCGGTGCATCGGCTACTAGTCTCTCGCTCCTTGACAGGGTTCAAAAGAGAGTCGCAAATCTGATAGGCCCTAAACTGGCATCAAAACTTCAGCCTCTGTCCTATCGTCGAAACGTTGCATCCCTCTGCCTGTTCTACAAGTATTATAATGGTGAATGCTCTGAAGAACTGCAAGCACTTGTGCCCCCACGACGTGAACACCCTCGACAGACCCGACAAGCTGCAAAATCCCACCCCCACACTGTAGAGATCCCTAGATGTAAAAGATCCTTCTACTCCAGTAGTTTCTTCCCCAGAACTGTTAGACTTTGGAATTCCATTCCGGGTCACTGCTTCCCCAACTGTACTGACATGCATAAGTTCAAGTGCAACGTGAACCAACATCTCGCTGCCCTAATCCCTACATAGTACCCCAGTAGATGTTTCCCCTGATAGTAGCCCCCTACACCAAAGTGGCAATGTGCCTTGTTTGGGGTGAAAATGTAATAAAAAAAAATAAAAAAAATAAAAAAAAAAAGATTCACTAATCCTGTGAGAAATAACCGTTAGCACATCTGCGGTAGATCTTGCAGAGCGGAAACCATATTGTGTGTCACTAAGAAGGTTGTTTCTGCTGAGGTGGTTGACTATTTCTCTATTTAATATGGATTCCAGCAACTTACTCATAACACACAGGATACTTATTGGTTAATTGTTGGAATGGATGAAAAAACAATATAATAATAATAATAAGATATATATATATATATATGTGTGTGTGTGTGTGTGTGTGTGTGTGTATCTATAATATAAAGCTAAATGTGTGTGTGTGTGTGTGTGTGTGTGTGTGTGTGTGTGTGTGTGTGTGTGTGTGTGTGTGTGTGTGTGTGGTCACAAATAGGCTCCTATATGGTTGACTATTTTAAAAAACTGATTACATATAATGGTAGAAGATGTATCGAGACACAGGAATGGGTATGTTTGATCTGGCAGAACGGTGGTTCATTAAAATTGTGGGGTTTGCGTTCGCGCCTGGTTCACAAAGTATGGAAATAAAAATTTAAAAATTAAAAAAAAACGTTTACCAGTGTTTTTGATATAGATGTACATAAGAATACTTTGATAAGTATTTTTAACTAAAATAGGGATGGTATAATAAAATTGTGGGATCTGCGTTCGTACCTGGCCTCCATAGAATGGAAATAGGCACAAACTTTTATAAAGACTTTTCATATCTATCTGCATAAGTATACTTTGATAATTATGTTTCAGTTTGAAGAAATATGGCATAATAAAATTATTTGGAGTTCGTTCGCACCTGACCTCCATAAAATGGAAATATGTCACAAAATTTAACAAGGTTTTTTTAATATAGATCCACAGAATATTGTGATAAGTGTTTCAGTGTGAACAGGTATGGTATAATAATAAATTATGGGGTCTATCTACTTTTGCTAATGTATATATATATATATATATATATATATATATATATATATATATATATATATATATATATATAGAACATCAATTAAGAACATCTATTAACATAAACTACATATTTTTAATATATATATTTATTAACTAAACGTCTATAAATTCATTTCAGAATAAGAAATTAAATTTTAGGTGGAACAAATACATAGGATAGAAGATGGGGCTAAAGTATCAGCAAACCGGAAGTAAACATAATCTATAATATTAAGTCTAAACAATATTTATAATCCTTAATTAACTTAAAGTAAAATTAGAATTAGATTTCACTTAAATATGCGTTCATTTAATTATAAATAAAAGAGCATGTTATTATGAAATAAGGAAATTCCGAAACCTAATTATTATTACCTGGACTTCGGACCGGGATCAAAGTGTAGTATCTGTTCCGGCAGATGCTGCAAGCTATGACTAGCAAAGACCAGCTATGACTAGCAAAGACCAGATGTGGGGGCAACCCCACATGCCTGACCTTTAACCAGCTCCCATTTCCCACCTCTCGGGAGCTGGTCCCCTTTTCCCCTTCCCCCTCCCTTCACTCCTCACATTAAAAATCGGCCTTGTGCCTAATTTGCTCGGTGGGGGAGCAAATAAATACCATCTGTTCCGGCAGATACTGCAAGCAAAGACCATATGTGGGGGCGACCCCACATATAAGACCTTGGTCAATGTAGGGGCAACCCTTCATACCAATTGTCACTATCCAGCTCCCTTACTCCCCGGGGAGTTGGTCCCCATTTCCCCTTAACTCCTCACATTAAAAATCGGCCTTGTGCCTAATTTGCTCGGTGGGGGAGCAAATAAATACCATCTGTTCCGGCAGATACTGCAAGCAAAAACCATGTGTGGGGGAAACCCCACATATAAGACCTTGGTTAATGTAGGGGCAACCCTTCATACCAATTGTCACTATCCAGCTCGCCTACTCCCCGGGGAGCTGGTCCCCATTTCCTCTTCACTCCTCACATTAAAAATCGGCCTTGTGCCTAATTTGCTCGGTGGGGAAGCAAATAAATATCAATCCCACATATAAGATCTTGGTCAATGTAGGGGCAATCCTTCATACCAATTGTCACCATCAAGCTCCCCTACTCCCCGGGATGTTGATCCCCATTTTCCCTTTACTCCTCAAATTAAAAATCGGCACTGTGCCTAATTTGCTCGGTGAGGGAGCAAATAAATACCCTGTTCTTCAGATGCTGCACTTTAATTTCTTGTTCTCTGTCAGTGAAGGAGAAATCCTTCACGACTGAGACAATTTTTAATTTTTTGTTCCTTTTCTCCAAGTTAAAAAAGGACCCTAGTGTCTAAACCTGTCCCATTGGAGGTGGGGGGGCATTGTAAACAGGCACCTAATTATCAGAGTATTAGGATATATTCAATGTTAAACTAAAATTATACTTAAATAACTAACACGTTCATAAAGTGTTTATTAACGCTAGATTGTTGAATGTTGAAGTATCTGAAATTTAAAAATATTACTTTCCAGTCCATTAATATATATATATATATATATATATATATATATACATATATATATACATATACATTTATATATATACATATACATTTATATATCCATATAAATATATATATACACACACACATATATATACGCATACACATAGATATACATATATACATATACGTATATACATATACACATGTATATATACATGTACATATACATATATACACATATACATATATATGCATATATATATGCATATATGCATATATATATATATATATATATATACACACACATATATATATATATATATATATATATATATATATATATATATATATATATATATATATATATATATATATATACATATACAGGGTGGCCGAAAAGTCCCAGGACACTGGCCGAAAAGTCCCAGTCAAAACATATATTTCTGGGCTGTGTTTTATTAAAAATACATGTATAGTGTCCTGGAACTTTTCGGCCACCCTGTATATATATATATATATATATATATATATATATATATATATATATATATATATATATATATATATATATATATAAGCTGTACTTCACAAAGTCACAAATAAAGATTTTATGAAGGGACTTATCTACGTCGACTGCAGGCACGCTTGTGGCTGACGAGCTCAACGTTGGACAAGCAGGTTTGGCCACAGCGGCTGCAGTCAAAAGTCGCATCAGGTGTAGCTGCTGAGGCTTCCCGAATCTTTCTCCCAGAGCACTTCTCCTAAAGATCCTCTGTGTGGGAGATCTCAAAGGAGGTGACAACCTAGTGGACAGTACATGGCCAGGTATCACCGTCAGCAGCAAGAGCAGACCGCTGGAGGTGGTTAATGTGGCAGTCACCGAGGGACTTCTTCAGAGAGTTTTATATCGTTTCTTTAGTGCCCCTGTGTCATGACAACCAGTAGAGTGTTTGCCATATAGGACTATCTTGGGCAGGCGATGATCCTCCATACTAGAGATGTGGCCAATCCAGTGTAGCTGTGACTTCAGCAACATGGCCTCGATGTGGTGATTTCCACCCGCTTGATGACCTCAACATTGGTGACATAGTCACTCCATTGGACATTGAGAATGGTGCTTAGACAACGCTGATGAAAACGCTTGAGGAGTTGTAATTGGTGGCAGTAAGTTGTCCTCAACTCAGAGCTGTACAGGAGGGTGGAGAGTACTACGGCTTTGTACACACTGATTTTTGTGCTCTTTTTAAAGAGTTCGTTTCTCCAGACTCTGTTGTACAATCTGCCAAAAGCGCTGTTTGCCTTGGCCAGTCTGTTGTCGATGTCCCTGTCAAGTTTAGCATCTGATGTGATCGTACACCCCAGGTAGGTAAACTGGTGAACGGTCTTCAACTTAGTTTCGCTAATTGTGGTGGTGTGTGTGGGAGGAGGGGTAATCAATATATATATATATATATATATATATATATATATATATATATATATATATATATATCCGAAAAGCCTCCAGCCTTGGTGGAGTGGAGACTAAAACTTGCTGCTATGATTTCAAATAATCTAAAATGAGCAAAAGGGAGACTTGATTCCAAATATGTCTCATATGTTATATCTCCTCTCTTTTTGAAATAGGGTACGATTATGAATATCTCCAGTATCAAATAATCCTTGTACAGTGTGAAATTTACTTTGAAAACCAAAGAGGAGATATATAACATATTTGGAATCGCATAGCCTACTACACAATTCGGATCATTAGTCGCTGAGATTTGTTTGGAACTTATAATATTGCACAAAAAAGGTGGTGTATATATATATATATATATATATATATATATATATATATATATATATATATATATATATACTGGTAGCCAAATTGAATGTTGAAATACTCATATCTTTGGTTCTTTTGGACGAAGCTACATGACAATTTGCAGGCTTTTGGAAGATTATTATATAATTCTATGGTTAAAATTTTATGACAATTTGTAAAAAGAACCGATACTTTCAAACCAATAAAGTATGCCAAAATTTGCCTACATTTGTATACATAGTGTCCTTGCAGGCCAGCTTTAATTTTGCTGCTCTGGTTGTCTCCCCTTTTTGAAAATTGTAATACTATTCTATGGTTAAAATTTTATGGCAGTTAGTAAAAAAGAAATTATATTTTCAAACCAATAAAACATGCCCAAATTTGCCTACATTTGTATATGTAGTGTACTGCTGGCCAGCTTCAGTTTTGCTGCTTCGGTTATATATATATATATATATATATATATATATATATATATATATATATATATATATATGTGTGTGTGTGTGTGTGTGTGTGTGTGTGTGTGTGTGTTTATACCTGCTTCTTCTACGTTGTTGGTTCAGTGCTTGTGTATCTCAGTTTTCTTAGCTTCTATTACAGTATAGTTAGTATGAAACCTTCGTTCTCTAGCCGTTTTGAACACGATTTTGTAGGTGCCCACATCTAGTATCCCTACACATCCTACATCTCATGTGTTTTGATTTCTCCACACTTTGGTTTTCCATTTGCTTTTCGGTCGTTATTTATTCAGAACAATAACTATGAGTCAGTTTATTTAGCTTACGATTTGTTTTTTCGACACTTAATTATATTTTCCAATTAAAAATCAATTTCATTGCATCGCTGAAATAGACGTTCGTTTTCCGATCAATATTATTTGTCGTTGCGCCAATCTGAATGTATCCGTGCATATTAGATTCTATGAGTTGGCGACGAGTTGCGCATTAAAGAGACGCGGATTCCTGCATTCTTTGCGAGCGCGGGAGATGGGCGCAACAATTTATTACGCTTTCTTTATTTCTCAAGGGAATTCACTGAATCCGGAATTTAAATTCAATTCGAACGCTTCACTTAATTTAAATTCAGATGAAATTATTGAGCGCTTTTTTTTTGCATACAAGGCGTTATTTTACCATGTTTTTTTATTTTTTATTTTGTGTGTTAATTTCTATTTCATTATGTTTGTTTTTGATTTTTTTGTTTTTTTTTTGTTTTTGTTTGTTTTGTTTTTTGCTGTAACAGGAAGGGCTGTTTTACTTTTTGTCATTATCAAGTGAAATTAAAAATTAAAATTAATTGCTTGATGTTTGCGATTGAAGAAAAAAAGCGGGAAAATTAAGCAGACATCCAATATCAATTATAGAACGTTGGAAACTGTGAAGAGGCACTCACAACAAATATGATATATCGGTTTTCGCTACGAGATATTCACTTAAATATTGAACGAGGAAAACCCATTTGCAAATATCAGCAATATAAAAAGGAGAGAAAAAAGTCATGGCATTCATCCTGAGCCAGTTGATCAGACTTACGCTGATGGAAGTGTCATGGGAATATTAAATTTAAAACCGGTGCACAGTTGGTGCACAGTCGTATGTATAATATATATAAGTAAAAATGCCTGTGTGTGTATATTTCCCTACCAAACTACTCTGTCTATTTTCATTCTACAGACTCAGGATTTGACATCAGAGGTATTGAGATTTGGGAAAATCTTTTAAATCGGTTTTCAGCCAGAAATTTGGCTGTCAAGTGGTCAAAGTTAAATGATTTGACCTTTGAAAGCTCTACCAAACTCCTCCGCCAATTTTGGGTCTAAACACTTGAAATTTTATATGTAGGTTCCTTGGACATGAACCAAAGTTTTTATTTTGATTTGAGCCCAAAACAATAAATGTTAAGGAGTCATAATTGGTGTCAAAGTTTTTAAAAATTGACCTCTGCGGTATCTACCAAATTTTTGGTCTAAACATTTCCAAGTTTACATAAAGTGTATTCAGACATAGTGCAAGCTTTATCGTTTTTTTGGCCAAAAATTGGCTACCAACGGGTCAAAGTTCAAAAGATTTAACCTTTGCGGTCTTTAGAAACTATTCAGCCAATTTTGAGTCTAAACATTTGAAATTTTACGTAAAGGGTATTCAGACATGCAGCAAACTTTCTATCAGCATTTTGGCGCAAATTAGGCTGCCAAGAGGTAAAAGTTGAAAGAGTTGAACTTTGCAGACTCTATCAAACACGCTAGCCAATTTTGGGTCTTGAAATTTTAGATGTAGATTACCTGGACATAAGTTAAACTCTTTAATATATATAGACATTTGCACATAAAGTTCTGAACAGTATGTAGGGCCCGAGCAAAGCTGGGATTAACTGCAACTCAAATCATCTTGCTTGGGCATGGAAATAGACCATCCGCTTCCGCATTACAAGTTCCGGTTTTCGACTTCCAGTTTCGAAAACTCTGCGCATGCGTAAATAAATGAGAACAAAGCCATAAAAGCTTGATTTTAAACCGGCAATTCACGGGATCATTTTCTTTCTTATTTTATTTATTTTTAAAATACTCTCGATCCCTATATCACATAAAGAAATCAAATTTCCCCAATCACCGTTATGTTACTATGCAAACAATATGTAAACAATAATATCGGTATTTTAGAAGTTAACAGTTTTAACTAAGCAGAACTTCTCTGTTTAAAATAAACAATATAAACATAACCTTTTTAAAAATAATAAACATTTTTTTATTTATTTTAAACAACATTTCCACAACCGTTAAAAATTTGCAACAATATAAATGGAACTTTTTTATAATTTTAAACAATATAACCTTTTTTTTTAATTTTAAAGGATGTAAATGGAACTTTTTAAAAAGAAATATTGTTCACGGATGCTTTTGATTATACGGGGAAAAGCTTCCCCTTTTCCCTTCTTCTCTACATGAATTCTATCATATGCGTTCCAAAAGTTTCTCAGTTTCCAACTTTTCTCATTTTTTTTGTCTTTTTACAATAGGACCATAAGCCTTTTTCACTCTGTCAAACTTTTATGGTTTGCGTAAATATTGAGGGATTAATTGGGTCAACGAAGCTTTCTTCATGAATAATTTCATGTTGATATTTTCCATCATCCATTTCCATTAATTATCGGGAATAACGTTTCCCCGATCCCTGCTTCGACTTTGGTAATATTACACAGGTTCGATCCACGTTCGACGGTTACGATAATAAATTCGTGGATCCTAGCCAAGCCAAGTACGGCCAAGGATGGAATACTGTTGCCATATCTGGGCAGGAGCTGCCAAAAACAGCCTATCATGCCTTGACAGAGTACAAAATAGACTTCGTGGTTTAGTGGCGGATGCCCTTTTCTCTACCCTGCAACCCCTCTCCCACAGAAGAGACGTTGCGAGCCTATCCTTGTTTTATCGTTATTTTCATGGCAGGTGCTCGTCTGAACTCCAATCCCTGGTCCCCCCTCGCCAATCTTTCACGAAAAACACCCGTCTAGCTGAATCCACTGTGAAAAATTTCCCCCACTCTATATCTGTGCCTAAATCAAAACGCGGATTTCATGAACAAAGCTTCTTTCTTAGAACTGCACGCATGTGGAACTCTGTTCCGTCTGCCTGCTTCCCTCCGGACTACAACTTGGATGTCTTCAAGTCTAATGTTAACAAATTCCTAATGAACCGCCCCCTTAAGTAAACACTTCATCAAATCTCCACACTAACGTAATGTACTTGCAATAACCCTTATCCCTGAGTGGCTTCCAGGCCTTGATAAGTGGTGATCATTGTGTAAAAAAAAAAAAAAAAATCCTACCAGAGGCACAAATTTTATCGGATGGATGGCTTCCGGGCCTTGATAAGTGGTGACCACCGTGTAAAAAAAAAAAAAAAAAAAAAAAAAAAACGGCCTCTAAAAGTCTAGACGACTTCGATCATGGGAAGTATCAACATTTCGCATATTTTTAGCGCATGCGCATACAACAATCGCCACCACTTTTAACATAAGGAATCGCATACCTTATATCTGGAAAACTACTTATTTGTGAACAATTTTAAAGCGATATTCGTTTTAAGCATACCTGAAAACTTAGAACAGTTGTCATTTTAAAAGAAAAATGCTAAAATGGAAACCAAGTAAAAATTTACGGGAGTTTTAATCAAACGGTCTTTATTTCAACTTTTATAACAAAATTTATAACCTATGTAAATATGTTTATGAACTGATTTTTAACCAAACATCAGAGGTGTTGGTGTTTGTTTTACATCAAACATAAAATTTAAAATTATAACTGTTAGAAAAAATATTATGACTGTTTTTTTCCAACGGGGTTTTGTTAAAAAATATTTATGAACTGTTTATATATATATATATATATATATATATATATATATATATATATATATATATATATATATATATATATATATATATATATATTCATTTTAATATACTTTAACACGAATATTTCTATTATGTATATATATATATATCTTTTTTCTTGATCTAACGTAATTGTTAAGAATATCTTCTTTCTGTCACGAGTGTGACGTTTATACATAAATCCCGTACACTCACTATTACATAGCTAGCTATGATATATACTGATCCAATGGGTCACGTATAGTCTAGTAGTTATATATACATATATATATATATATATATATATATATATATATATAATAAAAGTATTCTATAATTCTAGTTAATATATATACATTAACTGATATTTTTAAATACTTTACTTCTAAATTATCATTTATTATATATATAAATAATATATATATATATATATATATATTATTTATATATTTATGGTACCCAAGGTACTTCAGCTTTTGCGCATTTTTATTCTCATTGCATTTATATGCTACTTAACATCTCGCAGAATAGATCTAGTAATCTTAAAGTTACTTAGTAATAGTTTATCTTTTTATTTTTTTATTTTTTATATTAGTATAAATAGTAACTGTATTATTACACATTTTCTTATTGGGGAAGTGGTATTATCCACTGGAGAGTCATGTATTTAACAGCTGCCTGTTTTTAAATCTCCGAAACAGCTACATGGTAAGCAGTAAAGGATCCCCGTTTTCTATTTACTAAATTTAAGTTAATATTTCCTCTTTTCATCTTATAGAGTTAAATTCTCTTATGGTTTAAAACTTAGGAGAAATTGGCTTATGCAAGTTCTAAGTCTATTTCTATTTAACAATTTTAGTTGAGGCTTTTTTTTTACTCCCCTTATAGAAAGGTATTCTCTTTTGTCATTATACACTTTTTACAAGTCGGATTATGTAGGTGCCACGTCTGTGATAGGTTAAAGTTAGTTTCTTTTTTTTCCGGGAATTTACACTGCATTCTTCATTGTTATTTTTATATTTTTTTATTCAAAGCTTCTTTAGACTATATATATATATATATATATATATATATATATATATATATATATATATATATATTGTAGAGTTGAATGTAATAATCAAAGAAGAAAGCGCACGCGTGTGTGTGCGCGCGTGTGTGTGTGTGTGTGTGTGTGTGTGTGTGTGTGTGTGTGTGTGTGTGTGTGTGTGCGTGCGTGTGTGTGTGTGTGTGTGTGTGTGTGTGTGTGTGTGTGTGTGTGTGTGTGTGTGTGTGTGTGTGTGTGTGTGTGTGTGTGTGTGTGTGTGTGTGTGTGTGTTGTGCGGTTATACAATACAACTTGCCTCCGGATGGGATCTGAGAGAGAGAGAGAAATTAAAGATGCCAGCCATGGATTTATAAGGTGTAGTCTCGTGGAATCTCACGAGATCTCATCTTCCACTGCACACGTATGCAAATGGAATAGGGCCCGTTTTCTAATAAGATGCCTGTTGGCAGAGGTAGTTGGGAGAACACGTGCTGGAAGTTCTTTTGCTGTTTACCAGCCCATTTAACTGCATATATACAGGGTGTTTCAAAAGTCTTGGGAACATTACAAATGCGTATATCTCATGAACTATTCCAGGTAGAAAAATGAAACTAGTGCCATTTTAAAGCTTGCTAAATCAAGTTTTTGGTCATACTAATGATTTTGGTCTTATGTTTCCAGGTGCAGTAATAACGTTCTCTTAACAAGACAAGGCATTTTGCGTCCTCCAATTTGCAAAGACTGAATCGTGGACATGTGTTCAGCGTGCATTTCGCAGGAAATTTAAAAAAGAAGCCCTTGAAAGGAAATCCATTGTCAGATGGCATGCTAAATTTGTGAAAGATGGGTGTTTGTGCCCAAGTAAGCGAACAGGTCGCCCTTCAACTTCAGAAGATGCAGTTGAGTAAGTTCGGACAGCCTTTCAGCGGAGCCCCCGTAAATCAGTGAGAAGAGCCAGCAGGGAACTTCAGCTTGCTCCAGCAACTGCTGGCGTGTCTTAAGGAAACGACTGCAAATGGTACCTTACAAGCTCAAGTTGGTCCAAAAGTTGAAGGACACTGATAAGCCACTTCGCCGTGACTTTTGCATTGCAATGCAAGAGAAGTTGGAAGATAACGGCTTTGATAACCGGCTTGTTTTTAGCGATGAGGCGACTTTCCATCTGAATGGCAAAGTTAACAAGCATAACACTCGCATATGGGGTACTGAGAATCCTCATGAACTTCTTGAGCATGAGCGAGGTTCACCAAAAGTGAACGTGTTCTGTGCAATTTCCAAGAAAGGTGTCTATGGACCGTTCTTCTTTGAAGAGGCAACTATCACTGGTGAATCCTATCTCAACATGCTGGAAGACTGGTTAATGGCTCAGTTGGAAGAAGCAGAATCTGATGACTTCATTTTTCAACAAGATGGTGCACCACCACACTGGAGTCTTAGAGTAAGACAGTTTCTTAACACAAGGCTGCCTGGTAGATGGGTTGGGAGATCTGGGCGAGGTGATGACGTTCTCATGCCCTGGCTTCCTAGGTCTCTAGATCTTACCCCGTGTGACTTTTTCCTTTGGGGCTTTGTCAAGCAACAAGCCTATGTGCCGCCCCTTCCAAGAGATATTGACGAACTAAAGGCTCGAGTAACGGCAGTTGTGGGAATCATTGACGTCAAGATGTTGGAACGCGTTTGGCAGGAAATGGACTATCGACTAGATGTCTGCCGTGTGACAGATGGTGCTCATATTGAGCAACTTTGAATATTCCACACAAAACTTGAAACTTTAACCTTTCCAACGGTACCAATTTCATTTTTCAACTCCTAATAGTTTTTGAGTTATTAAAAATCGTTATGTTCCCAAGACTTTTGAAACACCCTGTATATATATATATGTGTGTGTGTGTGTGTGTGTGTGTGTGTGTGTGTGTGTGTGTGTGTGTGTGTGTGTGTGTGTGTGTGTGTGTGTGTACCCGGCTAGGCGTTGCTGGTGCTCAGTTTGCTTAAATGAAAAACAAACAAAAAACAGAAAAGACAAAATGTTTGTTTCTTATGTTTATATTCTCAATATTTGTGGATACATAATATTTGAGGTGTTCTCTTTTTTGTGCAGATGTAGAGATTGCCTGATTTGCCGACTGCAGTACAAGCAACATATACTTGTCTACTTGTCGAAGCAATCAGTGTGTAGATGTAAGTCAAATAGATGTAAAACTTATCTCTGAGCCTTGTGTGATGGTTATTGCAGACGCCAAGTGAATTGTGAAATGAAATATCGTAAATTAAAATGGTATGTATGTTGAAATCATACTATGCAAGTTCGCTGCCCATTTTTTCTTAGGTTGACAAAGTGAAAAACATGAGGGTTTCATTTTACTATGGATATATATTTGAGCACGCACTGGAAAATCTCGTAAATTAAAACATTTAACCGATTTTCGTTTTGTGTGTAAGTATAATGTTTTATCAATAGTAAATCGATGGAAAAATTGAAAAGAAATCTGTTTAAAGAATAAACCAATAAATAATTCAGAAGAAAGGAGAAAAGAATGTAAAAATGTTGTAGGATAAGTTTTAAAAGAAGGGAATAATTTGATACACTATTGTTTTGTTTTGTTTTTGTTTTTTGTTTTGTTTTTTGTTTGTTTGTTTTTTTTTCAAATGAATATTCTTATTTTCGCACATTTTTTGAAGAAAAATATTGCTTTCAAATATAAATTAATGAGAATATTCCTAAACATTTTGGTGCTTCGTCATTATTTTAGCGAAATTCGGAGATTGAAATATTGATTTTGAAATGAAACCAATAGTATCTACTGAATTGCCCTGTCGTAGTAATGAAAATATCCAAAACTTACGAAAAAGCGATAAGGTAGAAATTAATTATTAAAGAAAATAGCTTTTGATCAAATTTACGTCACATGTCACGAGACGAAACAAACAGCCGAAATCATTTTTTGTTGAATCGTGGAAGACTTTACTAATTGTGACATTATTGCTTATTTGGAAATTGACAAAAAAATGTGAGTAGTTACCATTGTTTTTTGTTTTTGTTTTAATAAAAACCAAGTTTTCGGCTGTCGTATTTCGCTACAATAACGAAAAAGAATCCTTTTTATCTGTACAATGAACAACCGGCATTTTTTTTTTTTTTTTTTTTGTACTCAGAATTTGATCCAGATCCTCTGAATTTTCTGTCAATTATTATTCGGGCGCAACCGGCAATCATCATATTAAACCGAGCAAAGTAACAGACGCAGACGAATTTCAAAACAAACAAACCGGAAAAAATAGAAGTATATTAAATGAAAAAAACAACTACATTTACTGAATATATATTTTTTCTCAAGAAAAGTTGCATTTTGTATTGTTTATTTACTTTTATTATTTTTTTGCGATCTTTTATCAACAAAAGTTTGTTTTTTTTTCAAAAAAAGATGAATGTTATTTTTGCTGTAATTTTACTGAAAAGCAAAAAAGCGTCCATTCGCAGCTGAACATTTTGCTTACTGCATTTCATTTCCTCTGATGATATGAGCCATTGTTGAAAATCCATGGATTAAGGAAATTAAAATAGCCCTTTCTTTATATGCCTTTGTCAAGCAATAAATTCTTAAATCGAATATATGCCTCTATATGTTGTTTTTTTTTTCAGAATTTAAAATTAAACCAGGAAACTTATATATTGCTCTATTCTTAAATATTGAGCTTTTTCTTTTGGCTAGGATCTCCTTGAAAGTATTACTTCAAGTAATATCTATTAAGATTTTCATCTGAATTCTATCAGTATCTTATCTCGCTTATATATATATATATATATATATATATATATATATATATATATATATATATATATATATATATATATATATATATATATTGTATAATACATTTTATACATTACTAATATAGTTTTGGATTTCCTTTATTAATATATTCTGGTTAATTTTATACGATTCAAAAGTATCAGAATAATGGACAAATGCTTTATTTAACTGTTTAAGTATTTTAGTTTTATCCCCACCTTGTTTTATCATCCTACTTATCATAATAGTTTAAAGAGAGAGATAGAGAGAAAGAGAAAGAGAGAGAGAGAAAGAGAAATTTTGTCGCAGGAGCAGGGTATTGAAATGGTCTAGATTTGACTCAAATCAGGTTAAAGTCACAATTATTTGATTGGGGAATCATTAGTACAACACATAAAATAACCAAAAGTAAAAATCAATCAAAAAAAGAAATAAATTCCTTCCGCTACTTTTCCCCACCCTTTATCGTCATTTTTTGTCCCTTTTTTATTTTTAATTTATTTTTATTTATATATTACATTCACTGCTCTTCCTCTTCAGAACAAAAAACAAACAAAAAAATCATTTTATTTAGTGATTACAGCAATATAATCAAATACATACATATGTATATTCATGTATCGTTGAACAGTAGGGATAATTCCTGCTTGTATGTTTTGCGAGCTATCTTTTCCGTTTAGTGGTCCAATGTTCGAATGTTCTGTTCGAGTGCAAAAAGAAATTCGCTATAGCCGCGAACGTTTTCGACTTCAGTGGGTTTTCCTGAAGCAAGTGATAAATTAAAAAATTACATTCAGTGAATTTATTGAAAAAGTCGATTAAAATCGCTTAAAAGTCCTCATAATGAGCTTGATTCATGGTTGGTTTGTTTATGCTAATGAGTAGGAAGACGCAGGTTACAATATGAGACGACTAAACTGGCAGTATTTTTTATTAATATACTTCTAAATTCATTTTTTGAGGAGTGCCATGTGCTACAAGATGTTGGTAGATAGAGCTGTTAGGGGAAGACAAGTGAGAAATACTCTGTCACCTACCTTCCCCTGGGCCCTTCTGATTTATATAATAATATCCTGTTAATTTCATTTCCGTACGTTCAATATCATCCTCCACCCAGTTTTAAAGGGCGCTCTTCGGGTTAGGATCAAAGAAGGGAGCAGAAAAGAAAAAATTATGGTTTCATTCAACGTGACAACTCCCTTCATTTTAAATACCCTTCATGATTCCTAGAAGAGGGGTTTCAACTAAAGAAACCAAAGTATCATCGGGGACTAGGGGAAGACCAAAGAAGCATCACAGGCTTAAACAATAACAGGTGAAGAATAAGTAAAAGAAAATATCCCAATACTATATCAAGCATAATGTACTCCAGTCTATAACGGTTCCTAACCCGACGATTATGGATAGGATTTTATCCCTTTTCTTCTGGATTAAAAACTGCAAAAATCTTGAGGTAGATAAACATACATCTGCTAGAGAAGCTTCGCGATGTGAAGCATTTCTTAAGGATAACGACGAATGACTGAGAGTGGAATTCAAATAGCTAACTACAGTATCGCCAATTCTAATGCAACCCCGACAAGGCTGATTTGCAGAGGTTGATATAAGACGGCCGTCGTTGAAAGCTGTTTTCTGCATTGCTGCTTTTGCCAGAAGCAATGGCACATGACAAAGAATGCCAAAAACAGCAATGCCTATCGAATCACCACCACCGTCAACTTCTGTTTCGGTACCGTCAACGGGAAAGAGCGTATACACACTTGCTCCTCCCCCCCCCAGTTTAAAAAAAGAAAATAAACAAGAAAAACGAAGATAGCATTGCTCTATCCACCATGAAGCATACACTGCCACCTCCAAGGCCTAAACACAGCCACAACCAACTCCTGTTGCTATAACTTTGGACAAAACACCTGCCATCTCCAACTCTGCAGACACCAGCTTAAACATCAACACATGCAACAGTACCTGCCTCTAGACTGCATTGACAAACTCAGATAGCTGCACACCCACCCACACACACATACATACACACGCATACCACCTCAATCGAAATCCTCTAGATGAGATCGTCAAGCCAAAGAGGAATATTTTCTTGTGAAAATAAAAATAAAAACATTCCCTTAAAATTGGGATGTGGACGCATTCCTCAAAGTGTCCATGGCATGTAATTTTAATAGGAATGCTATTTGTGCAAATAGGCAAAATTAATGAGCACAAAATGTAAAATTAGTCTGGTTTATCTAATAGCTAGATGCGATCATGTTGACATGTTTCGTGTTGATCATCAGTGGCAGCGGATGTGGACATTAACAAATAGTGTGACTTCCCACTTTAATACTTATTTGGATAGGATGTTAATTAATGGTATAAACTAGTTATGACCTAGTTGAACTTAGGAAATAGGCTTAAACTAAATATTGGAAGTAGAATACCTCAAGACTTCCGGGAAAAGCTATAACTACTTTTTCAGGGCCTTTAGTGGGCGCAGTTACGAGAAGTAGGTGGTGGTTTAGTTTAAGAACTATGATCAGCAGCTTCTCCGTCAAATGCCGTCAGTGTTTTTGCACTAGATTAAGCAAAGAAAAATTTTAAGGGAAACTCAGGCGATGGCTTGGTGGGATATTGTAAGCATAGGACTAGCTTAGTAGGACCTACAATGCAAGGTTAGCAAGCGTTATAAAAGTTAGAGCTAGACTAAGCAAAGTTTCCAATGATACCGAGAACACTGATGAGGATTTGAGTTAGAAAGGTTACCGGTGTGGGATTGACTCTGTGAGAATTTTGTGAGCATTTCAAGGAGTGTTTCACCCAACTTCCCAACCTTCCTGTCCAGGAATTTAGCATCTATTAGTCTAACTCTCTTCACCTCGATGCAGTTATAGCAGCTGATTGTGAATACAGGATTACAGAGCATGAGGTTTTTTGCTGTGTTTAAACAGGTTAGCTTCAACAAATCACTGGTAATTGATCGTCTGCCTACAAATTATATATAAGTTTGTCGAACACGACTGTACCGATTTTAATAGATGTGTTAAACCACTGGCTTGGGGAGGGTTCTTTCTCAAGTCAAGACACCAAGGGAGTAATCACATTGCTGGAGAAGTGTAGCATGCATGATGGAGCGGAACTAGACAATTGCTAAACACAAAGTTAAAGATTTGGGCCAAGATTTTATCGAATCAGTTGCAGTATGTGTTCAAAAAATTGATCGAACACAAGCAAAACTGTGAAGAGGAGATCCAGCTAGAATAACATATTGTATTAGAGAAGAAAACACGGAGGCCATGCTGATTAATTTGGATCAGTCTAAATCTTTTGACAGAGTCAACCATCGCTTCTTGGCATCTGTTTTAGAAACTGGCAGGTGTTGTTCAGGTGTTGTTCAATGGATTTTAATGACTATGATTTGAATGACTATGATTTTAATGACTATGATTTTAATGACTATTATTTTAATGACTATGATTTGATTTTAAATTGATTGTTTTTAATTATACTTTTTATTGAAAAGAATAAACCATCGTCAACATGAAAGAGTTGTCTTTATTTGTTATATTTGATTTACAAAATGTAACAAATTAAACATGAATCTCAGAATGGGTGTTTGAGGAGCGGGGAGTCTTGTCTTATATTTGGTAATAACCTAAACTAAAGTTAAGCATCATAACATCGTTTTTATAATTGAAGGATGAGAGAGGTTTCTATAGAGTAAAGAAAGTCATGCGTAAACTTAATAAAATGCAGAATATTTCAGAGCCATGAAACAGACATTATAGGCAGCCAACACAACGATTTTGAAATTTCCTGAAAAAGTTATACACTATTAAACAACAGATTGAGAACAGGTTCAGAAAGAGAAATAAACGCGGTTTATGAGAGAAGAATTGTGAGATTCGTGAAGAAAATAAAAAACCAAAAACCTCTGCAGAGTAAAGGTGAAAGTTTTACAAAACGACTATTGATCTCAATTCAAGTTTATATAATTTATGACACGTATCTACCTGTAAATGCCAATTCTTAAATTTCGCATTATGTCTGCACCTAAACTTTTTTCTTCAGTGTCAAAGTATGTCTGTTTAAAGCTAACATTTTTGGATAGCATAACTCTTGCAGGTGGTTTCAAATCAATCAACAATTATTTTATTTCTAACAATCAACAGAAGGTTTTTTTCACATGGAAAATGAAGACAGTCGATTAGAGAGCAATCGTGAAATCTGTAAAAAAAAAAAATAAATAAATAAAAGCTAGAAAACTCTGGAGACTGAAACTGAAAGTCTACAGTCTGACATAAGAAAAATGTTTTCTTAGCAGAAACAAAGATGCAAAACATGTAGCAGCAGAAAACATCGAAAGATTAGAAAATACAAGAAAATAACAAGATGATTACCTAAAGTTCTAGTAAAATGTTTTATAGGTTATTTGTATTATGTGCTTCTTCGAGCCATTGTTCTCATGTTGAGAGAACAGAAGTCCAAAGAATCCAAATAAAACAAATAACCAATCCTTATCTCAAAAATTCAGAAATGTTTTATAGGTTAGTAAAGTTAAACCGTCGGTTAGGGTTATGGTTGGGGTTAGTTGAGATTAAACCTCATCTTCACTAAAATGATTGAAAAGGGAAATGTGTGTAAAAAAAGTCATACTAATTAATACAGACCTATGGATATGATATACTTTTAACTATCGGATATACCGTGAAACTGCAGTAAAGCGTTAAGATGAATCGATAAATCCTTTTTCATTATTTTTTTTATAAATCTCTAACATAATAACTATCGAGCCAGTTGTGGTTGCAACATATACTGCATTGATTCGGCTCTATTCCGATTTTGAGAAGTTGATTTTTCATGTCATCAAACAATTATAATTATAAGTTGATCTTGTAAGGAATAATTATTACTTGTTTTTCACCAACTGAAAATTAAACAAAATAATTAATTGCTTACATTCAAAATTGATTAAATCGATACAGTAATTATACAGATGCTGAATATCAATACTGCAATGCCATTGAACAGCATCAAAATGCAAAATCGATATATCGGCTTTCTGTACATAGTAATTTCTGTTGAGAACTAAGCAGACCGTATTCTGCTGGAGAATGTCTTTAATGCAAGCATTAGAATTCCAACCACCACTTGTCGACATAAAACTGTTAATAACTAGCTGTTCATATCCGGCGCTTTCCGGTAATTTTTGTTTGGGGGAGGTGGGCTGAAGGTATAATAATAATGTAACATTTCAAGTGTCCAATGATCACAAAATAATTCTGTAAGCAAATTGTTTAAGAATGAAACAAAATGCACTCTAGTGATATTGTTATATTGTACCAAACCAACATATGTCGTATGTTATATAGTTGAGTTTGAGTGTGTGTACGGGTCACTACTTCAATTTCTGAACCATTTATTATCTTTGTAATTTGTGATGTGTTTAGTCTATTTATGTTCCGTGATCTAAGGGTTCTTATGCAGGTGAGTGTGTGTCATACATGTATTTTCGACATACGTTTCTTCTACATCATTGGTCTTCTGTCTTTTGGTCCACCGGAGAATTTCATCTGGTCTTGGATGGAAGCTGGCACATGTGGACGAAGGCACTTCAACTCCAAGACTATGATTGATTTTATATAGTTTTGTTTATGACTTCCAAGGTGTCAATCGCAGAAGAATAGAAAGTGAATATTTGCTTTTGGGTTTCTCTTAGACTTCATTGTAAGACACATCAGTTCCCTCCTCGTGAGGTAGGAGGGGGTCACCATTAACTGATATACTCTGCTTGACGTCCGAATTCAAACTTTAACTTTATGTCCAGCTAACTAAAACACGTGACAGACAATCCTTGCTACAATGGCAAAACATCTCCAAAACCTGGCCAAAAAAAAAGTTCTGTGGATATGGTCAAATTCCTAAAAAGTAGCTTTCAACACTGTAAAAGAATCAATCACAAACTCACCTATCCTCATAAGGAACTGACTCTCGAGAATGATGCATGCATGGGTTTAGGAGCAGCGTAAGACAGGCTGACAAACCGTGGTATTTGCAATTAGATCCCTAACAGATACTGAACAAAGATATACACAAATTGAAAAGGAGATGCTAGCAGGTGTATACGGCCTAGAAAAATTTCACCACTATACCCTCGGAAGAGAAGTGGTTGTCTGACTGATCACAAACCCCTCGTCTCAATCAATCGCCAAATGTCTCTTCCATAAAGAAGATCCAGTTTTATGGCTGTTGAACCTATACAATGCACCGATTGAAGGACTAAGCACCAGCCCTGTGCAAAGACTCTTTAGTAGAAGGACAAGGTCAACGGCTGTTGAATTAAAACTTAAGCCCCACACTCAACTGATGAAGAGAAAACAGAAGAGAAGTTTCACACACCAGCTGAAAAGCCTTAACGTCGATAACTATGTATGAGTTCAGCCGTCCGACCCCCATGCAAGAGAGTGGAGGGAAGTAACAGTCCTAAAACGAATGACTGGTAGAAATGGAGACAAAAGACGGACAACTATACCGCTGAATCAGACGATTCCTGTGTAAAACGTCCAAGTCAAAACACTTATTCTCAGGACACCATCAAGCTGCACATGCAGCTGATTTTCACTCTTTGCGAAAGTTACACCACATTACCATTCTTGTACGACACATAATGTTGGTAACATTGAAATCTTTCAAAAATTCCTTTATTCCTTTTACTTCCTTGTCTCATACTCAATCGTGTTCTACAAGACTGCATAGCCATAGCCTTTAAGCATAACTTCTTTCATATATATGTGGGGGGGGGCGTGTGTAGTTTGTTGCAATAGAAAAACATTTTATCAGTTTGAATTTTGTTTTCTTGTTTATTTTTGAACTTATTGCGAAATTGTCTGAATAGAAACTGAATAGAAAGGTAATGAAAATCATTAACTGTTCAACTTCTAAAATGAATTAATGAAATTTTATTTCTGAAACACATGATAAATATGTTAAATGATGAAATTTCTCCAGTTTCATGATTACAAAATGTTAATGTAATAGATTTGGTATTCGACTGAATTGGCATCAAGTGTTCAGGTTTCTCAACAGTATTTAGTTATAACAACTATGAAGATGGGGATAACAATTTGCAAAAAGAATCAACGCACAAATTATAATGTTTCGTCTCAAAGGATTTTAAAAATATTTTAGTGAAAATTGAGTCATGGAGGTGGACTGCATGTGCGAACTCGAAACCCGAGCGATGGGAGACGAGTAGGCGACGAATCAGCAAGTTCGATTGTGCATTAATTTGCATAAATGAGATAATATAAGGCCGGGATTTAAACTGTTTGAGAGACTCGAGCCGTGGAGTTCTCGAGAACCGGATTGAACCTGGTTAGAGCGGAGAGTGTCGCTGAGAATCGAGTCCAGGTTTTTTATTTCGATTAGAAGCTATTTCAACGTTAAATATGGAACCAATACGGCCGAGATGAAATGGGAAATTTTAAATGATTCACGTCGAACCTGAAAAATTAAAAGTCACGTTGAAAATTGAAAAGCGTTGTCGAAGAGAGAATTGAATGAGTCGCGTCAAACTGCAATGGTTGAAGATATGAAGTGAATCGAATTTTTTGTCTTTTTATTTGTTAATCACAGTGGGATTAGTTGGATTTTTTTAACTATCGTCGTCAAATGAACGTGTTGGAATGCAGTTCGGTCTACTTGTATGTATTAAAAGTCGTCGTTTTTAAACGTGGAATTTGGAATGAAATTTGCTTATATTTGTTGAAAAAAAAAAAGTCGTCGCTATTAACAGAACTTAAAGATTCAATTTGGACCACCTGTGTGTATTAAAGTCGTCGTTTTTCAACGAGGAATTTTGAGGGAGATCCTGTTGTGTTGAAAAGAAAAAAGTTATCGTTTTTAAACGAAAAATATTTTACTCGAGTACAATTCGAGTCGGATTTTATTGTGTCATCGTTGTTAAAAGAACTTGAAATTTGATTTGGATGACTTGTATGTATATAAGTCCTAATTCAATGCGGAATTTAAAATGAAATTCTGTTGTGCTGACAAGGAAAAAAGGTGAGTCTAGCAGAGTGTCAAGCGCTAGGTGTGTCTAGTGGAGTGTCAAGCGCTAGGTGTGTCTAGCGGAGTGTCAAGCACTAGGCATGTCTAGCAGAGTGTCGAGCGCTAGGCGTGTCTAGCAGAGCATTGAGCGCTAGGTGTGTCTAGCAGAGTGTCGAGTGCTAGCTGTGTCTAGCGGAGTGTTTAGCGCTAGGTGTGTCTAGTGGAGTGTTGAGCACTAGGTGTGTCTAGCAGAGTGTTGAGCACTAGGTGTGTCTAGCAAAGACGGATACTACTTCCCTACCAAGTTTATGATCATGGGACCAGGGGGGCGTGTAGTGAAAATTGAGTGTGACTGCAGTCATGGAGGTGGGCTGCATGTGCGAACTCGAAACTCGAGCGATGGGAGACGAGTAGGCGACGAATCAGCAGGTCGATTACGCATTAATTTGCATAAATGAGATAATATAAGGCCGGGAGTTAAGATGTTTGAGAGAGTCGAGCCGTTGAGTTCTCGAGAACCGGATGGAACCTGGTTAGAGTGGAGAGTGTCGCTGAGAATCGAGTCCAGGTTTTTTTTTCGATTAGAAATGTAATAAGAATAATAATTTCTCTGTAGTATTTAGTTATATTCTGGTGATTCCTAATATGTGTTTATTTATAATAGGTTGTCCCAAAATTTGTAAACACTTGCCAAAAATTGAATGGTTATGCAATTTTTAATTGTTTTTTGAGTTTATATTGTTATAGTGATCTCCACTTTTTTATTGCAGATGGCAATTGATAAAATTGCGCTGTGAGTTTTGATTCATTGCTGCTGAAAACGAAGTCTTTTAACCAGGAAACCAGCAGAAGAGATTTGTACTGGCAAAGGTGAAGAAATAATTGCATATGCATATATAGGAGTCGTGTATTTGGAGTTGGTTCAGAATAGTAATGTCATCAGTGCCAAACTTTACTGTGAGCAACGGAAGCGGGTCTATGATAAGTTGATCAGTCCTGGATATGACCTTAAACTATATCCGATGATGAGGCCCCAGCTTGCGGGCTTTGGGGAGTGTAGAGTCACCCTTTAATTGCTATTGCTCTGATCCGGAGTGGTAGCACCTGTTAGGGTTCAAACTATGTGTTAAATAGAAACCGATTTAAAAAAATATATATTTTATTAAAAAAAAATTCTTCAAAATCACTGGGTTCGGCATTAAATAACTTGAAAAGGGTTGATATGCCACAAAACAAAAACAACCAACCAACCAACTGATAATTGAAGCAAAAATACTGATTAAATGAAAGTGCGCTATGGTGCAGCAGGACAATGCTAAGCCACACACTGTCATTGAATACCAAAGACAAGTTTGAAGAGTTGGACGCCACATCTAGCTTACAATCTTAACTATGCTCCTTCAGATTTCAGTCTTTTCCGGTCAATGCAGCACTTTTTGAAGGACTGTCGATTCAACTCATTTGATGAAATTGATGAAGCCTTTAAAGAATTCTTTGATTCAAAGGCGGCTGAATGGTACTTTAACTAAATCCGATAACTTGCAGATTGGAGGCAGAAAGTCTTGGAAAAATGATATTCTTATTTTGAGGATTATTTTTTGTTGGATTTTTTTTTTTTTTTTGGTTATTACTTGGCGAGTAAAATTTCACTTTTTTGCAAGTGTTTCTGAACTTTTGGGGCAACCTTATAACAAAGTTGCTTCAAGTCGTCTAAAGATCAGCAACAATTATACAGTTTTCTTTCATGATTTCTAGTTTAGAAAATTACTAAATAGTTTAAAAATATTTTACAAGTTAAAAGTTTTAAATGCAATAAAATGAAATAATGGTGAACAATGTCTTTGCTGTTTATGGATGTCTAGCGAGGCAAAGACTCCACGATATTATTGTAAAAAACATAACGCAGACTTATTGCCACAGTTGGTTATGGTGAAATAGAGTACATAATAGCAGTTATAATTTTATGGTACAAAGAGAAGAATATAGAATATGGACCTTGGGGCTATACTTTCGGTACCTGATCTACATCAATGATCTCCCAAAACATATACTTAAATCATTCGTTGACATCTATGCTGATGACACGACCATCTATGGCAACACATCAAAGGCCGTAAATGACAAAGTTCTCTCTGATTCTCTCTCCTCTGATCTTGAGCACGTGGTACAGTGGGGGAAGAGGTGGCTGGTCACTTTTAATGCATCCAAAACCGAGCTTCTATCTTTACATCATCAACGCTCTGATCCCCAACTGGCATCAACTGAAATGGATGGCTCTCGTCTTGGGGAGGCTCCATGTTTTGACAAGCTTCTAGGTTTGACCTTTACTCCTGATCTAAAATGGAACAAGTACATCAGGTCTGTTGCCAAGGACGCTGGGAAAATAGTGGGATCTTTCTACCACTCCAGAAGATATCTCACTACTGATACAATTCTCTATCTGTATAAAAGTCAAGTATGTCTAAGGACGGAGTACTGCTGCCACATCTGGGCAGAAGCTGCTAAAAACAGCCTATCCTGCCTTGACAGAGTACAAAATAGACTTCGTGGTTTAGTGGAGGATGCCCTTTTCTCTTCCCTGCAGCCTCTCTTCCACAGAAGAGATGTTGCAAACCTGTCTTTGTTTTATCGTTTTTGTCATGACAAGTGCTCGTCTGAGCTCCAATTTCTCGCCCCCCCCCCTCGCCAATCTTTCACGAGAAACACCCGTCTGGATGAAACTACTGTCAATAATTTTCCCCACCTTTATCTGGAGTGCTATTTTAGCTCCTTACATCAAGTGGCTTCATTCTCTGTCTGGAGCGATTTTCATAAAAATAAAAAATAAATAAATACATCGCAATCTATTCCTGCTTTGACCACCAGGTTTCGATCTTAAATTTTCAACAGTCTTTCCTCACCGATATGGAAAATGTATTGATGGTCGTCTTTTCAGTATCATGTGTGATTTTGAATGAACTTGTAATGTTTATCTATCAAACAATCACCCAGACTATTTCAAAGCCAACAAAAATCATAACAGCCAAATAAAGGTAGTGCCAAGAGATGAGTGTATCAAAGTTCCTATTTTTCCTCCCCACGAGAGCAGATTTAGATACGAATTCTGCTTTTCATGTGAGGAAAATCTAGATTCCCATAAAATCTTTATTAGAACAAAATTTAAAATACCTCAGTCCAGAATGATCATTGACCGAAAACAAAACAGACTCTGTCAGAAAGTAGTGTACTAGCGTCATTAAATATTTTGCATTTTCGTATCCAGGAATTGTTATGCTTTAATGAAAAGAGTGTTCCTCATTTATGATTAAACATTGGTAGATATGTCAGACATCAAATAAAATTTCTTTGAACCAAGTATGATCGGATTTAAGTTGTGAATTCATAAGCGAATCTTGGGATGGTATGTAGAGTGTGCTTGTATACCATTATAAGAAATAAAAATGCTTTAAAAGACTATTGTAGCTTTTTGTTTTAATTATAAGATGGTCATGAAGAAGCAGTTGGAGTCATTGATTTCATAATAGTGTTACTCTACCATTGCTTTACTAAACCTGATAGGCCCTGAACTAGCATCTAAGCTTCAGCCTCTGTCCCACCGACGAAACGTTGCATCCCTCTGCCTTTTCTACAAGTATTTTAATGGTGAATGCTCTGACGAACTGCAGACACTTGTGCCCCCACGACGTAGACACCCTCGACAAACTCGACAGGCAGCTAAATCCCACCCCCACACAGTAGAGATCCCTAGATGTTAAAGATCTTTCTACTCCAGTAGTTTCTTCCCCAGAAACGCTAGACTCTGGAATTCCATTCCAGATCCCTGCTTTTCCAACTGTACTGACATGCAGAAGTTCAAGTGCAACGTGAACCGACATCTTGCTTCCCAAATCCCAACATAGTGCCCCAGTAGTTGCTGCCCCTGATAGTAGCCTCCTACACCAAAGTGGCAATGTACCTTGTTTGGGGTGAAAATGTAATAAAAAAAAAATTTAAAAAAAAAAAAAACCTACCTTCAACACGTCAGTTAAATCAAATTTAGAAAATATACTTTTTGTGCTCATATGTTGGAATTAAACTAATTTATCCCTTTCTTAATTCTGATATATATATATATATATATATATATATATATATATATATATATATATATATATAAAAGAAACATTAAATATAATAGAACTTCTGTTTATTTAAAGTTTTTTTTAAATTTTTCTTGTTATATTTTGTGAGGAAATCGGAAATACATATAATCTATAGAAGCTTCGATAGAAAATAATAAACAAATATGCAATTCTCATAGTACGTTTAACATAAGTCAGACTTAGCACACGTATAAGCCGACTCACCGCACGTAAATTAAAAATTTCGAAAGGACATTCAACTATATAACAGTGAAAAATAAACAGGAAACTGTAATTTAACTCGTGAAATGAACAAGCCATTAGTCGCGTTCTCTCATGTAATGAATGAATGCGTGAATGTAGGATTGACATGAAATTCTTAAAGATAAATTAAAATGACTGAAAAGTGGGATGAAATGACTTAAATAAATAAAAAGTAAATGACTTAGAATGACTTTAATGAACTTAAGGATGAATTGAATGACCTTCAGAATGACTTGAATGCTTAAAAATAGCTGGTATCCTTCAAGAACAATTTGAATGATTTGGAGAATGACTTGAATGGCTTTGAGACTGACTGGGTGTAAAGTGGGTGATCATTTTATATTAAATTAATAGAGAAAAATGGTCCCCCACTTTATATCACAAAGTTACAAACATAAGTACAGCATGTAATAAGAACAGATACTACACTTTGATCTTGGTCAAAAGGGTATTTATTTGCTCCCCCACCGAGGAAATTAGGCACAAGGCCGATTTTTAATGTGAGGAGTGAAGGGGAAGTAGGGGAGCTGGATAGTGACAATTGGTATGAAGGATTGCCCCTACATTGACCAAGGTCTTATATGTGAGGCTGCCCCCACATATGGTTTTACTTGCAGTATCTGCCGGAGCAGATACTACACTTTGATCTTGTTTATATAGTTTATTTCCGTAATGAAAAAGTTCACAATTAAATAATGAGAAATTCAAAAAATAAAAGCAAAAAATTGACATTTGTAAACAAACTTAGGCACAAGGCCATACAAGAAGTGGGATGGGGAGTGTTGCAGGGTCTTTGTTACTAAAGTGAAAATGGAGTCTTTGGCGACTTTACTCTTGACTGGCAACATTTACCACAATACCTCAGTCACTCTGTGGACTCTGAACTAACTAATGAAAACCCCAGCGTTTTTGCAAGAAAGAATATATTTACAATTTGTGTGTGTGTGTAATTTTTTTATTATTAAAATGTGTGTGTGTGCATGTGAAAAAAGTTCAATTCATTGGAAAATAAAAAGTTCTTGAATTTGGAAGAGAAACAGTTCGTGTTGGGGGAGTGGGGAATCTAGAAAAATATGCAAAAAATAAAATTGCTTAGTGCATTGTTAGTAAAGTCCCTCCCTGAGCTAATCTAGAAAGTTAGATCACCTACTGTTTTCCGGGGCACCAAAAACAAGCGGGAAGAGGATTGGGAAGAATTCTTATCGGGTGTAAGGAGGAAAAATAAATAATTGTCACAAACAAAAAGGGGAAGATTGGGGGGGGGGGCGACCTTCGAGTAGGGGTTGACCAGGGGGGGATAAAACAAAAAGATAGGGGGGAGGGTAGTGGTAGGGTAGCCTCGGAAGGTTCTCTAGTGGCAAAAAACAAACAATCGGGGGACAGAATCTCATTTGTACCACCAGTCAAGAGTCTTTTTACTTTTTATTTGTCTAACCTAGCGGGATGGGCTCCGTAGGACCTAGTACCGCGTGTACCATGCTTATGGTGGTAACACGAATTCAAACTTAGCGCCTCCTCAGATGCACAAGCTAGCGTCATGCACCCAGCTCTTGTCAAAGGCCACTCGGGGCAACCTTTTCCAATCGCATCTGATCTTTACTTTTAGCAGATGTTTAAAGTAGATGATCAGATCCCGATCCAGAACAGATATCCCTTCGCGGACTCGCTTGAGGCGTGTGATCCATATGACCATCCTCGCTACTGCTAGTATCGCTAGAAAAACCATTCTTTTCTCCCTAGGCAGCAGTGGATCAATGTTCTCCACAAAATATGACTCGTCGAGTTCAAGCCAGTGCTTGGCATCGATGCGAGCCATTACCTCGTTGACGTACCCTAGGAGGACACTTTGATCTTGGCCAAAAGGCCAAGAACAGCTTAAAATGCTAAGAACAGCATATATTAACAATAGACCTTTGATATTAACCAAAAAGGCCAAGCACAAAAGTCTTATGGACAGACCGAGAGACCGATCGACGGACAGATGGACCGACCGACCAACCAACAGACCGACGGAGTAACTTATAGAGTCACTTGCATGCGACTAAAAACGGGTGTTATTAGTGTTTACTGCTTTTGATTGGAAGACAGGACAGTTATTAAATTTTTGGCTCTCCAGTGGAAAATATTACTGCCCCAATATGTGTTTGTGTGTGAGGTAATAATCTAATTATCTTAAGCTTATTTGGGTAGATTTATTATTATCTGTTATATTTATCTGGGGTTGGGATTATTTACCCATTAGATAAGGCAAAAACAAACATACATAGTCGACATAGGGTCTGGTTAGGAACATAATCACGTTGACATACTGGTTACCGTTAGATCCGCATGTTTAATCATGAAGGAAGAACACTCTTTTCATTAAAGCATAACCATTCCTGAGTACGAAATGCAAAATATCACTAAAGTTAAGCAAAATTGAGCCTTGTTAGTACTAATATGGGTGACCATTTGGGAATTCCAGGTCCTGTATGTACTCTCTGCTTATCTTGGCATTATTTCCAGTCTTCTGGACTTCTCATTGCCACTCAGTGTTGATTCAGAGGAGGTGTGGCTGGAGATTGTGCAACTCTTACCTTATATGAACGCAGCCACCTTTATAGAGGGTATCCATTGTCTTTTAAGACTGAACAGAAGCGTTTTTTTTTAAAGTAATATTCTAAACTAATGACATTTTCTTATTTGACAATTCCATAATGTCATTATTCATTAACTTTAGTGTTGACAATGTTTTATTATCTGGCATTTTTAAATTTTATTGCAATTTTATTTGGTTGAAGTTTTAAATTCAAGGAAGGATGTTCTGTCTGTTAAATGATGATGGTTTGAAAGTTTCTAACCTTGTATTAGATTATTCTTGAGGATAGGATATTCTACCAATGAGAAAAATCGCATCCCTAACCAATGCACTGATAACATTAATATGATCACTTCCACTAGACATTTTCAACAAGTACTTAAGCAGAACAACAAAATGCCAAAGACTACCCTAGTAAACAACCTCATACATAGTAGAGCTGACATCTATTCAATGTAGCCGTTTTCAGCCTCAATCGTTACCCTGATATGGGCCTGTAAGAGAAGGGTACAAACTCATAGTACTCCTTCTGAAGCAAAGCCTTGGTTTCTTTAGACTTATGGGTTGGCACCAAGTCCTGCTGCCACACCCAGGGTCTGCTAGTGGTGACCTGATTGTACTAGAGGATCACCACACTCTTCATCACATCCAGGTACACTTTAGTGTTGACTTTCAAGCTGACTTTGAAGATGTGAGGTAGGCATGATGTGGCCTTCACTTGAAACCATACCAAAAACCAGAATTGTGGCCAGAAACTTTGTTGAGCTGTCCCTCAAGTGTTGAACAGTCCGAATTTGCATTTTGAGGGTGCTGGCAATGGTCCTGTTATCATAATATATTTGTTGTATAACTTGAACCGGTAGAAAGTAAGAGTTGTACAGAGGTGCATCTCTGATCTTTCTCGGTAAACATTGTGTCACTTTCTAACATGATAAAAGGCTCCAATCGCTCTTAGGATCTGTTCAGAACTGGCCAACTAGTATATAGTCCGGATCAAATAAAGAAAATCGATTTTCATCAAATGGAAATGGAATCATGTCGTCTTTTCTAGGGCGACAATTTTATCGCTCAACCCTGTAACATCATCCAACAACAAGCCCTGCACTCTACCAAAGTGCATCTTCAACAATATAAGCTTATGCAATTGCATATACCAAATACAATGTGGGATGCTCAAATCAGTATCCTAGTTAGACCACGGCATGTACACATTTAAAACGCATAACAACAAAGACGTATTTAATTCCAAAACATCTCTCACAAAATCACAAATCCATTAAAGATATATAAGTATAAATACTAGCTAATAAAAGAGATTTAGGCAATCTTAGAATTATGGAATCACTATTGATAAAAGAATTCAACTCCAAAATAAAAACCAGCGAAGTTCAACAGCATTTTTTGATATAATAACATACATCCACACAAAATTTACAGATAGATAACTAATGGATGACAAACTGTATTAATCAAATATTTATGTGTGCATGTATGATCACATGTCAGACATACTGACGTTCATGCAGGATGCTAGAATGCATTATTATATACGATAATTAAATAAGTACAAAAATAAATAAAAATTAAATAACAATATGCAAGGAAATGAATAGAAGATAAGAAAAAACAAAAAAGTTAATTTAAGGAAATAATACAATTTTGCCTCCCTACTCAAGTGGAATAACTAACGCCTAACTCCTTAACCACAATGAGTTATTTCCCTTACAAATGCTTACAATAAATCTATGCATGATAATAATAATAAAATACAGGAATTACAATTATAATGTAAAAATGTAAAAACACATAATGATAATAATATAAATAAAATTCAAAACAAATTACACAAAGGCTGACTGGGAAGCTATCAGGGATCTCATCAGAGATGCCCCATGGAAAAATATCTTTGCTCTTCTAACTGAACAGTGAGCAAATGAGATTACTGAATGGTCCAAAACTGCAATTGAAGCACATGTTCCCACGTACAAATTTTATAGCAAGCCCCACTCTCCCCAATGGTTTACTTCTACTTGTGCAACTGCCATTGCTCAAAGGCAGCATGTGTACCACAGATTTAACTGACATAAGTCCAGTTCATACAGACAGAAGTTTAAAGAAGCTAGAAGTAATTGTAAGAGAGAAATAGCAACAGCTAAGACTGAATACACTGAAACCACCAGAAACGCATCGAATCACAGAAATTAAGGACCCGTGATTTTTGGAAAATCTACAAAAGTGGAGTAAATAATTGTCAGTCAACGATTCCCCCACTATCAAACAATCATGAGGTTGTTTGCACGGTAACCGAGAAGGCTTACATGCTTGCCAGTTGGATTGCCTCAAACTCCACATTAGCTATCTGGCAAACCACTCTCTCCCTGACTTTCTTTTGCAAATACATGATATCATAAAATGCCTAGACATCTCAAAAGCATGTGGACCCGATTTCATCCCGGCTGTGCTATTAAAAGAATGCTCCACTGAGGTTGCTCCAGTTCTCTCCAAACTTTACAACAAATGTCTTAACGAATCTTGCTTTCCTGACTGCTGGAAAACTGCTTTTGTGGTACCAGTTTTTAAGAATTCTGACGAAAGAACTGACCCATTCAATTATCGCCCCATTAATCTCTTCCTGCTCTTCGCCAAAATATTTGAGTCCATAATTAATCAAGCTGTAGTCCATCACCTTACAGCTGGTAAACTTCTGATTGACAATCAATATGGATTTAGGCAAGCCCGTTCCACAGCAGATATCCTATATGTAATATATGTACATATATACCATCCACTGGACAAAGCAGAGGATGGTAGAGTGATAGCCCTCGATATATCTAAGGAATTTGACAGGGTATGGCACGATGGTCTAAGGAAAATTAGATCATATGGTATCACTGGAAGAATACATAATGCAATTAAATTCTTCTTAAGTAATAGAAAAATACAGGTTGTCTTCAATGGTCGCACATCTAAACAATATGATATAAATGTGGGAGTGCCTCAGGGGTCTATCTTGGACCTTTATTATTCCTGATATTTATAAATGATCTCCCTGATAAAATTGTTTCTGAGATGGATATATTTGCTGATGACACCATGCTCTATAACAGGCACAAGGGGGAAAACAAATGAACACATATCTAAGAAACACTTGAGGATGACCTCCAATCATTAGTGGAATGGGGACAAAAATTGATGGGCACATTCAATGCTGCGAAGACTAAGCTTGTTTCCTTAAAAAATTACAAGAAACCTTCTCTACCACCAATAGCAATGGCCAAGAACACATCATTTCAAGATATTTTCTGGATCCTTAATGACAACAGAACCATCTTTCGACATCAGAGAAGAGGTAGGAGGACCAAATACTGGACGCAGGAGTTCATAAAATACTTTCGAATTCTTTGTGTCAAACGCCTTTTAGATCTGCTCTGTTATATTCATCCACCATTGGTTTTTCATTTTTCTTAGCTCACGTTGCAATGTAACTTTGACCTCTTTGTATTGTCACAAATTAGTTGTATGATCAGAATGATCTTCACGAAGTAAAAATTCATAAATTGTCTGTTTATTCATCAGCAACTGATTAATTTCAAGATTCTTGTCGTCAAATCAGTCCTTGTTCTTATCCCTCCAACACCAGCAGAATAAATCTGAGTCTTGAAATTCACCGATGTACCATCAAATGCAAGATTGTCAAGCTTTTCTCCCATATTCTTTTGAACTTCAGACAACTTTAACTTGGCAACATCAATATGGCTAGGCACCTTAACGCCACTATGATGAACTTTCTTATGGATTCGTAGATTAAACTTTCCTCTCACCAACTTGTGATCTGTGCCACATTCAGCACTGCGCATGACACCAACAGTATATGCATCTCGAAGGTCGCGTTTTCGAGTTATGATGAAGTCAATTAGATGACCATGCTTTGAACGTGCGTGTATCCAAGTAGATTTGTGCTTCAGTTTATGGCGAAAAAAGTGTTACAGATAGCAAGATTAAATTCTGAACACAGCTCTAGTAGCTTAAGGCAATTAGCATTCATGGTACCCATACCATAGCAGCCAAGAGCACTCCAGGTCTCATAGTCTTTCCCAACACGGGCATTGAAATCACCAGGAATAACAAGTTTTTTATTAATTGGTGTAGATGCAAAAACGAAGTGCAGAGACTTGTAGAAAAACAAGATGTCATCTTCATTCGCTTCAAGGGTAGGTGCATAGACCGAAAGAATAGTGATGAATCAGTTGTGTTAAAGCAGAACACGAAGTTTCATGATGCGGTCACAGATACTGGAAGGAAATTCCATAGTATCAACCAAGGATGTTTTAATCACAAAACCGACTCCACCATTTCTATGGATACCCTCTGGTTTACCAATCCAGAAGAGAGTGTAGCTTAATGATACCTCTGTCATCTGATCTTCTCCTGATAGACAGGTCTCTGATAGAGCAGCAATATCTTTATCAAGTCTATGTAGCTCTGCAGTGACAAGTACTGTCCTATGCTCCGGACGGTTGGATGATCCTTTATCAAGAAGAGTGCATACATGCCAACAGCATAAATTGAATTTTGCTCCTTTTTGGAGATACATTTTTGTTTTTTCCCTGCTTACATGAACCACCGTTAGCCACAGAAAACTAACCAGTGATAGTATGACACAATTTTTAGTGCACCTTTTCTAGCACTTTCCCAAGACATTGGGTGAGCTGTGCTCTCACTGAATAGGGCTGCTCAGTCAGAGGAACCTCCACCAGAGTTGGCCTCTGTCATGTGAAGGCACAACAACGATGTTAAGATAGGGTTCCTGCCGCCTCTGTGAAGATTTGTGACCCTGTACCGCAAACTGGTCAAGTCTGTACACGTTGCCACTCCTCCATCGCCATAGGACTTGCAATGAAATGAACGACAGATATAAAAAGACAAGAGATAAAAGATAAATCTCAAGTAATATCTGTATATCGTTGTATTAAAGTGACAAGTGCTTGTACGACACGAGTGCCACTCTCTAATTCTCTGCAACAATAACCCAGTGACAAGCCATTGCAAGATGACTGGTAATTGCTTTGACTGCAGATTTCTTGTAAGAGTTGTTTTCTCATAAGAGTTGTCCTCTCCCACTAATGTCATTTACCCATGACTGGGACTTAGGTAGCTGGGCACCAGAGCATGGTCCACACGCCGGTGGGTCATGAATGCCGTAGTCAACAGGGCCTAAGCTCCTCTGAAGGTTTCTGTCAGGGTTTCCTCGCCCTTAACCTTTTGTTCAAAAACCTTATCCCACAAGGCGGTGGGGATTCAGCTTTCTAGCACTGAACACTTGTCATTCACCAGAGCCCCGTTAGTACTCACGACGTGCATGTGGGAATGATTAGATTGGGAGAAGCTATATATGACACTAGAGAATCTGTGTGCATTTAACACACGCTCACACCAATCCTTGAGCTATATATATTTTATATATATATAAAAGGTGACGGATTAATAATTGTGAAATTATCAAGTTTCATAGGGGAAAAAATAAAAAAATCTAATTTTTCATGTACGATCGTTTCGGAAACAATATCCTTTCCTTTATTTGATATTTACAAATAAAAATATTGAGAATTAATTAAAAGTAAATACCGGATATTTGTAATAAATGAAAGGATATCTTTTCCGAAACGATCGTACATGAAAAATTGGATTTTGTTGTTTCCCCCTATGAAAATTGATAATTTCACAATTATTAATCCCTCATCTTTTCTATATATAGCTTTAGGTAACAACACCTATTGAGCTTATCATAACTGCAATACCCCTTGCTCTTATAGACCTAGTCTATAACACTCTATAATACGTATATATATATATATATATATATATATATATATATATATATATATATATATTTATATATACATTATAATTGATATATATATATATATATATATATATATATATATATATATATATATATATATATATATATATATAATTCAGAATAATGAAATACAATAAATCTACTGGTGTGCTAATCCAGTGATTATCGGTCTTACAAAATATTATTGGCTGTAATATTTTATATAAGACTATCCAGCTAAATAAAATTGCTCAATATACTAGATAGAGCAAGTAAATCATAATTTAGGAATTTAAAACTTGTGATTTGAAGAAGTTAAATTTTAAATATAGTTTTCTTTCTTTCTCCTCCTCATTTGGGCTGACTTACAAATATAATATTGATAACAAAAAACTACATCTGATTTTTAAAGACTTTTTGCTTTGATTTGATAATTTAGTTAATTATTTCCATTTTCATTTAATTTTATTTGCCTGTCTACATATATCTTTTGGTTTTTATTCACAAATTGATTGAAAATTTGAACTGAATTTTTAAACTGATATATGAAAATAACCTTTTTACCGGATTAATATAATCAAGGATTTGTCGGATATCCAATCAAACTAAAGAACTGTGGAAATATGTATATATTGGATTCTTACCAGCTTCCTTGGACTCATCACAATACACGTTGGATCTTTTTACCTGCCGAATATCAAAACCTACCATTACAGGATTTAGCATACATTTTCGATTTGAAGTTCAGTATCCTTTTTTTTTCAGTATCAATATACAATTTTTTATTCTATGTAGTTAAAAACATTTAATTTAATTTTCTCTGTTTATTACCTATAAACCAGGTGCAAACCTGTTATAATATTTGCTAATATTTTCCTCCGAGGAGAGGTATAAACATCGAAAACTCATGGGTTAAGGAAATATATTTACTATATTTACTGTATTCTTTATCTTGCATAAAATAAAATTTCTATATTTCTATATTTGAAATTTAACTTTTTCAAATCAAAATATTTAAAATCCTAAATTATGATATACATATATATATATATATATATATATATATATATATATATATATATTGAGTAAGATGATTGATAATTTATTATTAAAAATTAAAAATCGGTTTCATAAGTAAGTACAAACGAATCAATAAATTGTCCGATCGTTTTGGTATTGAGATAGACAATAAGTCTTGGACAATAATTTTATAGTTTTTTGAAACAAAGTCTCCTCATCAGCAAAAATATTGGGTGTTTTTTTTTATAATATATATTATATGATATATATGATATAATAGGATCATATAAAGCATATATGCCTGGGGACAGTTTATGTGCACTTTGTAGATATGAAGCCCTTAAGAATTTAAAATATAATAAAAAATAAAACTATTTTCTTAAATCAAAAAGATGAAATTCTTTCGGAATGCATTCATAAACGTTGGTTTAGTTTCGACAAATTTAAGCCAACATAAATCAAAAAAAAATTTTATTATTACTAATCTATCTTAAAATTTATAATTTATAAATTATTAACTATTATTATTATAGTTTTTTCATTATTATTATTATTATTATTATTATTATTATTATTATTATTATTATTATTATTATTATCTTATATTTTACCGTTATTCTCTATTTTATTTTATTATCTATTTCACTTTAAATTTATGTTACTATTTCTACTAATGTAAGTTCTATAAATATTATAATTGCTATTAAAAATATTATTTTTATTTAATTACTACCAATAAGATTCTTTTATCTATAAATATAAAAGCGAAAATGTATGTATGTGTGTTCGCTTTTTCTGTATTTCTAAAAAAGGCTTTTTTCAGAGAAGCGGTCGGTCGCCTAACAACTTTTTAAAACTTTTTATATCACATGTAAATCGTAATATCTCAGAGTTTACAACGGAGCTCGCCTGTCTATTTAATTTTCTCGACTTTGGGAAGATAAATATTCAACAGTTTTCGCTCGCCGCATGTGGGTTAGGCCTTTTCCTATAATAAAAGCGACACTAATTGTATAAGTATATTTCCGGTCTTGATCGCCGGAAATGTCTGAAAGCAATGAGCTTTACTCAATGTGGAAATATTATTTCCTTATATAAGAAGACAATTGCTATTCAATTTCGACAAGTGGAGCTGTTTCCTCCTACCCCCAACATCTTTGGAGAGAAAAAAGCGTTCCGCACTAAATGATACCCCGCAGTCAAAAGTTGACCTCATTAAGTCATTAAAACGGGCACCTGCTAATTTAAGTAATTAAATAAATTCAAACGTGTTTCCGTTAGTATCTCGCGGTGGCCCAATGGTTAACGTCGCACTCTTTTTTTTCACACTTTAATTTCCAACTTTGCCTCAAGGGTTCGGGTTCAATCCTCATACTTACCTACCAAAACATTTTTTTTATTTTAACCCCCCCCCCCGGAGTTTTGATTTACCCAAAACCACACACACTTCCAAACACCCGGGCAACGCTGGGTACCCCTCGCTAGTTATATAAAAGAATAAAACTAATAACTAATTAGTGGTTATCTCCCTTTGAACAGTTAAATTCTTTATTTTTCTAGCTGAATATAATTATTTCCCTTTTTAATTCAAATGATTTCAAATTTAGCGTTACTAACGAGTTCAAACTGGTAATATTATTCCATTGGCGTTTCCTTTGAAAGTTTATATATATCAACATTTTCAAGCATTTATAAACTACATTCACTATCCAAATGAATGCTTTGACGATGATACTTACGACTTTATGAAGGCGAACCATTAAAATGTATATATATTTTTGTTAAAAATCTTTATAAAAATATCATCCTAACCTTATCCTTCAACCCCATCTTTTTTTATTTTTATTTTTAATTTTATTTTCATTTCATCTAACTTTGTTTTTCAACATCAAAAAGTAACAATTTTCCTTTATATTTTAAATATTTTCCAGATACATCTGCCTTACCTAAAGATGGTAGTTTAATTTTGGTGTCTTTAAAAAAACACCTAATATTTTTGCTGATGAGGAATCTTTGTTTCAAAAAACTATATGCTAAAATTATTGTCCAAGACTTATTGTCTATCTCAATAAAGATGTCGTTTCCGAAACGATCGTACAAGTTATTAATTTGTTTGTTGTTCCTTATGAAACCGATTTTTAATTTTAATTCTTAATTATAAATTATCAATCATCTTACTCAATATTAAAATAGCTCTAGGATATATATGTATATGCCTATCGAGCATATTATATGTCTGTATTGCAACGAGCACTGTTTTATTTTATATTTATTGTATTAATTTACTAAACAGTACATTGAAATATACTCTGCTCCTCGGACTGTTGTTTAAAATTATATATATATATATATATATATATATATATATATATATATATATATATATATATATATATATATATATATATATATATCATGATTTTCTTGGGGGTACAAAACTTTATTAATGCAATCATGAAGGGAAGACGTATTCCTTCGGAATTCATTTTATATTTAAAAAAAAGACCGAAGAGAAAAGGAAAATGGATAGCGACTAAAAAATAAAAGTAGGGAAATAGAAAAAAAAATCAAAACGAGTAAACTGGCATGTTTCGCCCTCACTCATCAAAAGTAGAATCGAGGGATTTATTTTTTAGTAATTTGTTTTCCTTACTAATAAAATCTAAAAAAAGAGACGGGAGCAAGAGCAATCGTATGGGGATGAATTTTTAGAGGCTGATCACGTTCAAACCCAACAAGCAGTCCCTTTGCTTACAAAGGGAAGGCTTCCTAAGGCGAACACGAACAGTCTCCAAGACTTTTAGATGATATACAGAGTGAGCGCGACTCAATACGGAGAAAGAGTCGATGCTGAAGTTCGTTGCATAATCCCGGTATTTAATAAAGTGTTCCGTTATAGCGGATCCATATGTGTTGTTTACAGCGTCGGTAGGTAGGAGTGTTCCATTCCTGATTTTGCTCGGTACATGTTGTTGTATGCGACTTTCCAATTTTAAAGACGTTCAACCTACGTAGTCGGCACCGCAACCACGTTTAAATGAATAAATAACATTACTAATATGATGAGGGGGTAGAACATCTTTTTTATTGGAAGCCATTAATGGTTTTGTATTATACACAACACGAACATTTGGAGCAAAATAACATCCTTGAACAGTTTAACTAATTTGTTTGGTGAATTTTTCACTTACTTTCCCCAACCACGGAAATCGAATATATATATATATATATATATATATATATATATATATATATATATATATATATATATATATATTCGCATGTAATTTTCTTATTTACATAAATTTAGTTATGTTGATCTCCCTTTTCATATATACTCCTGGAATAATTCCCCCTCTCTTCATGGATCATTTTTTAGTTATTTCTCTCTTGAAAAAGCCAGCAGAACAGATGAAACGTCGAGTATTTAGGTTCCATTTTCCATTTTTATATATATATATTTATGTTTGTGTATGTGTGTGTGTGTGTGACTACAACTCTTCCTCCTCTCTCTCTCTCTCTCTCTCTCTCTCTATATATATATATATATATATATATATATATATATATATATATATATATATATATATATATATATATGACAATTTAATGAAAGCAGTTACTCTTGCTGTTTTTCTTTTTTCTTTTTGTAGCTTTCCTCTCGTCCGATATTGATTTCCCTAATTTATTTCTTTGACTTCAATTGTGCCATTGATGCAACGATTTTCTTTTGTACCGTTTTAACAATACAAGCGTATTTATTCTTTTTTTCTCACCAAGGTTAGATGAGATAAGTCCATTACGATGGCAAAGTCACTAATCGTGGTCTCTTCCGTTTCGCTGAACCAATTCCGTCTTGTCATTTTGAACAAAATGGACGAACACAATGAATTGGTGCGTAACTGTTAAACAAAGATTAAAAGGTTATTTACAAACGGAAAAGAAATAACCTCTGCTTAAATTAGACTTTACTTTAAGGTCAGTTCTTAAAATGTGTGTCTCTACTTGTTACAGGTCGTAGGGTATGTATGAACGTTATCTGCTTTTTCCAGAGAGAAGATGATCCTTGACTAGAGAAATAAAAAATATATTGCCTCCATTAATAATTAAACATATTTCAGATACTCTGCCAATTATTACGACTGTGAGTCCAGTTTTTCAGCTGTCATTAGTGACATACAACCTTATCTGGTCGGCACATATCTTTGGTGATCATTTTCGGGGGTGAGGGTGGGGGTCAGTGAAAATTTCTTTGTGTAATTTCTGTACATAGCTGGAGTTTGTTAGTCGAAAGACATGTGCAAACCACATTAATGTATGTTTTAATGATGTCATTGAAAGAGTTATTAATATAAAACTTTTTTATATATTAAATTTCTCACAGAGTTACTTCAATGGGAGTTTTAAAATATTGTATTTAAAAAATCTTCAGCTCCATTATTTGTCAGTATAGGCTATGGCCCCTGTAAGTCTTATTCTTATGTTGCACAGGTAGATCCACTGTGTCTGAAATAAGTAATATATTAAATACATTAAATGTAGATCCAATGTATCTGAAATAAATAATATATTAAATTAATTAAATGTAGATCCAATGTGTCTGAAATAAATAATATATTAAATACATTAAATGTAGATCCAATGTGTCTGAAATAAGTAATATATTAAATATATTAAATGTAGATCCAATGTGTCTGAAATAAGTAATATATTAAATACATTAAATGTAGATCCAATGTGTCTGAGATAAATATTATATTAAATATATTAAATGTAGATTCAATGTGTCTGAAATAAGTAATATATTAAATACATTAAATCTAGATCCAATGTGTATGAAGTAAATAATATATTAAATACATTAAATGTAGATCCAATGTATCTGAAATAAATAATATATCAAATACATCAAATGTAGATCCAATGTATCTGAAATAAGTAATATATTAAATACATCAAATGTAGATCCAATGTATCTGAAATAAATAATATATTAAATACATTAAATGTAGATCCAATGTGTCTGAAATAAATAATATATTAAATATATTACATGTAGATCCAATGTGTCTGAAATAAGTAATATATTAAATACATTAAATGTAGATCCAATGTGTCTGAGATAAATATTATATTAAATATATTAAATGTAGAAATGTGTATGAAATAAATAATATATTAAATACATTAAATATTGATCCAATGTATCTGAAATAAATAATATATTTAATAAATTAAATGTAGATCCAATGTGTCTGAAATAAGTAATATATTAAATACATTAAATGTAGATCCAATGTGTCTGAAATAAATAATATATTAAATACATTAAATGTAGATCTAATGTGTCTGAAATAAATAATATATTAAATACATTAAATGTAGATCCAATGTGTCTGAACTAAGTAATATATTAAATACATTAAATGTAGATTCAATGTGTCTGAGATAAATATTATATTAAATATATTAGATGTAGAAATGTGTCTGAAATAAATAATATATTAAATACATTAAATGTAGATCCAATGTGTATGAAATAAATAATATATTAAATACATTACATGTAGATCCAATGTATCTGAAATAAATAATATATTAAATACATTAAATGTAGATCCAATGTGTCTGAAATAAAAAATATATAAAATACATTAAATGTAGACCAATGTATCTGAAATAAATAATATATTAAATATATTAAAGGTAGATCCAATGTGTCTGAAATAAATAATATATTAAATACATTAAATGTAGATCCAATGTGTATGAAATAAATAATATATTAAATATATTAAATGTAGATCCAATGTATCTGAAATAAATTATATATTAAATACATTAAATCTAGATCCAATGTGTCTGAAATAAATAATATATTAAATACATTAAATGTAGATCCAATGTGTCTGAAATAAATAATATATTAAATACATTAAATGTAGATCCAATGTGTCTGAAATAAATAATATATTAAATACATTAAATGTAGATCCAATGTGTATGAAATAATTAATATATTAAATACATTAAATTTAGATCCAATGTGTCTGAAATAAGTAATATATTAAATACATTAAATGTAGATCCAATGTTTCGTAATAAATAATATATTAAATACATTAAATGTAGATCCAATGTGTATGAAACAAATAATATATTAATTACATTAAATGTAGATCCAATATGTCTGAAATAAGTAATATATTAAATACATTAAATGTAGATTCAATGTGTCTGAGATAAATATTATATTAAATATATTAAATGTAGAAATGTGTCTGAAATAAATAATATATTAAATACATTACATGTAGATCCATTGTGTCTGAAATAAATAATATATTAAATACATTAAATGTAGATCCAATGTGTATGAAATAAATAATATATTAAATACATTACATGTAGATCCAATGTGTATGAAATAAATAATATATTAAATACATTAAATGTAGATCCAATGTATCTGCAATAAATAATATATTAAATACATTAAATGTAGATCCAATGCATCTGAAATAAATAATATATTTAATAGATTAAATGTAGATCCAATATATCAGAGATAAATAATATATAAAATACATCAAATGTAGATCCAATGTGTCTGAAATAAATAATATATTAAATACATTAAATGTAGATCCAATGTGTCTAAAATAAGTAATATATTAAATACAATAAATGTAGATCCAATGCGTCTGAAATAAATAATATATTAAATACATTAAATGTAGATCCAATGTATCCGAAATAAATAATATATTAAATACATTAAATGTAGATCCAATGTGTCTCAAATAAATAATATATAAAATACATTAAATGTAGACCAATGTGTCTGAAATAAGTAATATATAAAATACATTAAATCTAGATCCAATGTGTCTGAAATAAATAATATATTAAATACATTAAATGTAGATCCAATTTGTCTGAAATAAATAATATATTAAATACATTAAATGTAGATCCAATGTGTCTGAAATAAGTAATATATTAAATACATTAAATGTAGAGCCAATGTGTCTGAAATAGATAATATATTAAATACATTAAATGTAGATCCAATGTGTATGAAATAAATAATATATTAAATACATTAAATGTAGATCCAATATGTCTGAAATAAGTACTATATTAAATACATTAAATGTAGATCCAATGTGTCTGAAATAAATAATATATTAAATACATTAAATGTAGATCCAATGTGTCTGAAATAAATCATATATTAAATACATTAAATGTAGATCCAATGTGTATGAAATAAATAATATATTAAATACATTAAATGTAGATCCAATATGTCTGAAATAAATAATATATTAAATACAATAAATGTAGATCCAATGCGTCTGAAATAAATTATATATTAAATACATTAAATGTAGATCCAATGTATCCGAAATAAATAATATATTAAATACATTAAATGTAGATCCAATGTGTCTGAAATAAATAATATATTAAATACATTAAATGTAGATCCAATGTGTCTGAAAAAGGTAATATATTAAATACATTCAATGTAGATCCAATGTGTCTGAAATAGATAATATATTAAATACATTAAATGTAGATCCAATGTGTCTGAAATAAATAATATATTAAATACATTAAATGTAGATCCAATGTGTATTAAACAAATAATATATTAAATACATTAAATGTAGATCCAATGTATCCGAAATAAATAATATATTAAATACATTAAATGTAGATCCAATGCATCTGAAACAAATAATATATTAAATACATTAAATCTAGATCCAATGTGTTTGAAATAAGTAATATATTAAATACAATAAATGTAGATCCAATGTGTCTGAAATAAATAATATATTAAATACATTAAATGTAGATCGAATGTGTCTGAAATAAATAATATATTAAATACATTAAATGTAGATCCAATGCGTATGAAATAAATAATATATTAAATATATTAAATGTAAATCCAATGTGTGTGAAATAAATGATATATTAAATACATTAAATGTAGATCCAATGTGTCTGAAATAAATAATATATTAAATACATTAAATGTAGATCCAATGTGTCTGAAACAAATAATATATTAAATACATTAAATTTAGATCCAATGTGTCTGAAATAAGTAATATATTAAATACATTAAATGTAGATTAAATGTGTCTGAGATAAATATTATATTTAATATGTTAGATGTAGAAATGTGTCTGAAATAAATAATATATTAAATACATTAAATGTAGATCCAATGTGTATGAAATAAATAATACATTAAATACATTACATGTAGATCCAATGTATCTGAAATAAATAATATATTAAATACATTAAATGTAGATCCAATGAGTCTGAAAAAAAAAATATATAAAATACATTAAATGTAGACCAATGTATCTGAAATAAATAATATATTAAATACATTAAATGTAGATCCAATGTATCTGAAATAAATAATATATTAAATACATTAAATGTAGATCCAATGTGTCTGAAATAAGTAATATATTAAATACATTAAATGTAGATCCAATGTGCCTGAAATAAATAATATATCAATACATTAAATATAGATCCAATGTGTCTGAAATAAATAATATATAAAATACATTAAATGTAGATCCAATGTGTCTGACATAAGTAATATATTAAATACATTAAATGTAGATCCAATGTATTTGTATTAAATATTATATTAAATACATTAAATGTAGATCCAATGTGTCTGAAATAAGTAATATATTAAATACATTAAATCTAGATCCAATGTGTCTGAAATAAATAATATATTAAATACATTAAATGTAGATCCAATGTGTCTGAAATAAAAAATATATTAAATACATTAAATGTAGATCCAATGTGTATGAAATCAATAATATATTAAATACATTAAATGTAGATCCAATGTGTCTGAAATAAGTAATATATTAAATACATTAAATGTAGATCCAATGTGTCTGAAATAAGTAATATATAAAATACATTAAATGTAGATCCAATGTTTCGTTGTGAATAATATATTAAATACATTAAATGTAGATCCAATATGTATGAAATAAATAATATATTAAATACATTAAATGTAGATCCAATATGTCTGAAATAAGTAATCTATTTAATACATTAAATGTAGATTCAATGTGTCTGAGATAAATATTATATTAAATATATTAGATGTAGAAATGTGTCTAAAATAAATAATATATTAAATACATTAAATGTAGATCCAATGTGTATGAAATAAATAATATATTAAATATATTACATGTAGATCCAATGTATCTGAGATAAATAATATATTAAATACATTAAATGTAGATCCAATGTATCTGAAATAAATAATATATTAAATACATTAAATGTAGATCAAATGTGTCTGAAATAAGTAATATATTAAATACATTAAATGTAGATCCAATGTGTCTTAAATAAATAATATATTAAATACATTAAATGTAGATCCAATGTGTCGGAAATAAATAATATATTAAATACATTAAATGTAGATACAATGTGTCTGAAATAAATAATATATTAAATACATTAAATGTAGATCCAATGCGTATGAAATAAATAATATATTAACTACATTAAATGTAGATCCAATGTGTCTGAAATAAGTAATATATTAAATACATTAAATGTAGATCCAATGTATCCGAAATAAATAATATATTAAATACATTAAATGTAGATCCAATGTATCTGAAATAAATAATATATTAAATACATTAAATGTAGATCCAATTTGTATGACATACATAATATATTAAATACTTAAATTTAGATCCAATATGTCGGAAATAAATAATATATTAAATACATTAAATGTAGATCCAATGTGTCTGAAATAAATAATATATTAAATACATTAAATGTAGATCAAATGTGTATGAAATAAAAAATATATTAAATATATTAAATGTAGATCCAATATGTCTGAAATAAGTAATATATTAAATACATTAAATGTAGATCCAATGTGTCTGAAATAAATAATATATTAAATACATTAAATGAAGATCCAATGTGTATGAAATAAATAATATATTAAATACATTCAATGTAGATCCAATTTGTATGAAATAAATAATATATTAAATACATTAAATGTAGATCCAATGTGTCTGAAAAAAGTAATATATTTAATACATCAAATGTAGATCCAATGTGTCCGAAATAAATAATATATTAAATACATTAAATCTAGATCCAATGTGTCTGAAATAAATAATATATTAAATACATTAAATGTAGATCCAATGTGTCTGAAAAAAGTAATATATTAAATACATTAAATGTAGATTCAATGTATCTGAGATAAATATTGTATTAAATATATAAGATGTAGAAATGTGTCCGAAATAAATAATATATTAAATACATTAAATGTAGATCCAATGTGTCTGAAATAAATAATATATTAAATACATTAAATGTAGATACAATGAGTCTGCAATAAGTAATATATCAAATACATTAAATGTATATCCAATGCGTCTGAAATAAATGATATATTAAATACATTAAATGTAGATCCAATGTGTCTGAAATAAGTAATATATTAAATACATTAAATGTAGATCCAATGTATCCGAAATAAATAATATATTAAATACATTAAATGTAGATCCAATGTATCTGAAATAAATAATATATTAAATACATTAAATGTAGATCCAATGTATCTGAAATAAATAATATATTAAATACATTAAATGTAGATCAAATGTGTCTGAAATAAGTAATATATTAAATACATTAAATGTAGATCCAATGTGTCTGAAATAAATAATATATTAAATACATTAAATGTAGATCCAATTTGTCTGAAATAAATAATATATTAAATACATTAAATGTAGATCCAATGTGTCTGAAATAAATAATATATTAAATACATTAAATGTAGATCCAATGTGTCTGAAATAAATAATATATTAAATACATTAAATGTAGATCCAATGTGTCTGAAATAAGTAATATATTAAATACATTAAATGTAGATCCAATGTGTCTGAAATAAATAATATATTAAATACATTAAATGTAGATCCAATGCGTATGAAATAATTAATATATCAAATACATTAAATGTAGATCCAATGTGTCTGAAATAAGTAATATATTAAATACATTAAATGTAGATCCAATTTCTCTGAAATAAATAATATATTAAATACATTAAATGTAGATCCAATGTGTCTGAAATAAGTAATATATTAAATACATTAAATGTAGATCCAATGTGTCTGAAATAAATAATATATTAAATACATTAAATGTAGATCCAATGCGTATGAAATAATTAATATATCAAATACATTAAATGTAGATCCAATGTGTATGAAATAAATAATATATTAAATACATTAAATGTAGATCCAATGTATCTGACATAAATAATATATTAAATACATTACATGTAGATCCAATGTGTATGAAATAAATAATATATTAAATACATTAAATGTAGATCAAATGTATCTGAAATAAATAATATATTAAATACATTAAATGTAGATCCAATGTATCTGAAATAAATAATATATTAAATACATTAAATGTAGATCCAATGTGTCTGAAATAAGTAATATATTAAATACATTAAATCTAGAACCAATGTGTATGAAATAAGTAATATATTAAATATATTAAATGTAGATCCAATGTGTCTGAAATAAATAATCTATTAAATACATTAAATGTAGATCCAATGTATCTGAAATCAATAATATATTAAATACATTACATGTAGATCCAATGTATCTGAAATAAATAATATATTAAATACATTAAATGTAGATCCAATGTATCTGAAATAAATAATATATTAAATACATTAAATGTAGATCCAATGTGTCTGAAATAAATAATATATTAAATACATTAAATGTAGATCCAATGTGTCTGAAATAAGTAATATATTAAATACATTAAATGTAGATCGAATGTGTCTTAAATAAATAATATATCAAATACATTAAATGTAGATCCAATGTATCTGAAATAAATAATATATCAAATACATTAAATGTAGATCCAATGTGTCTGAAATAAACAATATATTAAATATATTAAATGTAGATCTAATGTGTATGAAATAAATAATATATTAAATACATTAAATGTAGATCCAATGTATCTGACATAAATAATATATTAAATACATTACATGTAGATCCAATGTGTATGAAATAAATAATATATTAAATACATTAAATGTAGATCAAATGTATCTGAAATAAATAATATATTAAATACATTAAATGTAGATCCAATGTGTCTGAAATAAATAATATATTAAATACATTAAATGTAGATCCAATGTGTCTGAAATAAGTAATATATTAAATACATTAAATCTAGAACCAATGTGTATGAAATAAGTAATATATTAAATATATTAAATGTAGATCCAATGTGTCTGAAATAAATAATATATTAAATACATTAAATGTAGATCCAATGTATCTGAAATAAATAATATATTAAATACATTACATGTAGATCCAATGTATCTGAAATAAATAATATATTAAATACATTAAATGTAGATCCAATGTATCTGAAATAAATAATATATTAAATACATTAAATGTAGATCCAATGTGTCTGAAATAAATAATATATTAAATACATTAAATGTAGATCCAATGTGTCTGAAATAAATAATATATTAAATGCATTAAATGTAGATCCAATGTGTCTGAAATAAGTAATATATTAAATACATTAAATCTAGAACCAATGTGTATGAAATAAATAATATATTAAATACATTAAATGTAGATCCAATGTATCTTAAATAAATAATATATTAAATACATTAAATGTAGATCCAATGTGGTTGAAATAAGTAATATATTAAATACATTACATGTAGACCCAATGTGTCTGAAATAAATAATATATTAAATACATTAAATGTAGATCCAATGTGTCTGAAATAAATAATATATTAAATACATTACATGTAGATCCAATGTGTCTGAAATAAGTAATATATTAAATACATTAAATGTAGATTCAATGTGTCTGAGATAAATATAATATTAAATATATTAAATGTAGAAATGTGTCTGAAATACATAATATATTAAATACATTACATGTAGATCCAATGTGTCTGATATAACTAATATATTAAATACATTAAATGTAGATCCAATGTGTCTGAAATAAATAATATATTAAATACATTAAATGTAGATCCAATGTGTCTGAAATAAATAATATATTAAATACATTAAATGTAGATCCAATGTGTCCGAAATAAATAATATATTAAATACATTAAATGTAGATCCAATGTGTCTGAAATAAATAATATATTAAATACATTAAATGTAGATCCAATGTGTCTGAAAAAAGTAATATATTAAATACATTAAATGTAGATTCAATGTATCTGAGATAAATATTGTATTAAATATATTAGATGTAGAAATGTGTCCGAAATAAATAATATATTAAATACATTAAATGTAGATCCAATGTGTATGAAATAAATAATATATTAAATACATTAAATGTAGATCCAATGTATCTGGAATAAATAATATAGTAAATACATTAAATGTAGATCCAATGTATCTGAAATAAATAATATATTAAATACATTAAATGTAGATCCAATGTGTCTGAAATAAGTAATATATTAGATACATTAAATGTAGATCCAATGTGTCTTAAATAAATAATATATTAAATACATTAAATGTAGATCCAATGTGTCTGAAATAAATAATATATTAAATACATTAAATGTAGATACAATGAGTCAGCAATAAGTAATATATCAAATACATTAAATGTATATCCAATGCGTCTGAAATAAATGATATATTAAATACATTAAATGTAGATCCAATGTGTCTGAAATAAGTAATATATTAAATACATTACATGTAGATCCAATGTATCCGAAATAAATAATATATTAAATACATTAAATGTAGATCCAATGTATCTGAAATAAATAATATATTAAATACATTAAATGTAGATCAAATGTGTCTGAAATAAGTAATATATTAAATACATTAAATGTAGATCCAATGTGTCTGAAATAAATAATATATTAAATACATTAAATGTAGATCCAATGTGTCTGAAATAAATAATATATTAAATACATTAAATGTAGATCCAATGCGTATGAAATAATTAATATATCAAATACATTAAATGTAGATCCAATGTGTCTGAAATAAGTAATATATTAAATACATTAAATGTAGATCGAATGTGTCTTAAATAAATAATATATTAAATACATTAAATGTAGATCCAATGTATCTGAAATAAATAATATATTAAATACATTAAATGTAGATCCAATGTGTCTGAAATAAATAATATATTAAATATATTAAATGTAGATCCAATGTGTATGAAATAAATAATATATTAAATACATTAAATGTAGATCCAATGTATCTGAAATAAATAATATATTAAATACATTACATGTAGATCCAATGTGTATGAAATAAATAATATATTAAATACATTAAATGTAGATCAAATGTATCTGAAATAAATAATATATTAAATACATTAAATGTAGATCCAATGTATCTGAAATAAATAATATATTAAATACATTAAATTTAGATCCAATGTATCTGAAATAAATAATATATTAAATACATTAAATGTAGATCCAATGTGTCTGAAATAAATAATATATTAAATACATTAAATGTAGATCCAATGTGTCTGAAATAAATAATATATTAAATGCATTAAATGTAGATCCAATGTGTCTGAAATAAGTAATATATTAAATACATTAAATCTAGAACCAATGTGTATGCAATAAATAATATATTAAATACATTAAATGTAGATCCAATGTATCTGAAATAAATAATATATTAAATACATTAAATGTAGATCCAATGTGTCTGAAATATGTAATATATTAAATACATTACATGTAGACCCAATGTGTCTGAAATAAATAATATATTAAATACATTAAATGTAGATCCAATGTGTCTGAAATAAATAATATATTAAATACATTACATGTAGATCCAATGTGTCTGAAATAAGTAATATATTAAATACATTAAATGTAGATTCAATGTGTCTGAGATAAATATAATATTAAATATATTAAATGTAGAAATGTGTCTCAAATACATAATATATTAAATACATAACATGTAGATCCAATGTGTCTGAAATAACTAATATATTAAATACATTAAATGTAGATCCAATGTGTCTGAAATAAATAATATATTAAATACATTAAATGTAAATCCAATGTGTCTGAAATAAATAATATATTAAATACATTAAATGTAGATCCAATGTATCTGAAATAAATAATATATTAAATACATTAAATGTAGATCCAATGTGTCTGAAATAAATAATATATTAAATACATTAAATGTAGATACAATGAGTCTGAAATAAGTAATATATCAAATACATTACATGTATATCCAATGCGTATGAAACAAATAATATATTAAATACATTAAATGTAGATCCAATGTGTCTGAAATAAGTAATATATTAAATACATTAAATGTAGATCCAATGTATCCGAAATAAATAATATATTAAATACATTAAATGTAGATCCAATGTATCTGAAATAAATAATATATTAAATACATTAAATGTAGATCCCATTTGTATGAAATAAATAATATATTAAATACTTAAATTTAGTTCCAATACGTCTGAAATAAATAATATATTAAATACATTAAATGTAGATCCAATGTGTCTGAAATAAATAATATATTAAATACATTAAATGTAGATCCAATGTGTCTGAAATAAGTAATATATTAAATACATTAAATGTAGATTCAATGTGTCTGAGATAAATATTATATTAAATATATTAGATGTAGAAATGTGTCTGAAATAAATAATATATTAAATAAATTTAATATAGATCCAATGTGTATGAAATAAATAACATATTAAATACATCAAATGTAGATCCAATGTATCTGAAATAAATAATATATTAGATACATTAAATGTAGATCCAATGTATCTGAAATAAATAATATATTAAATACATTAAATGTAGATCCAATGTATCTGAAATAAATAATATATTAAATACATTAAATGTAGATCCAATGCGTATGAAATAAATAATATATTAAATACATTAAATGTAGATCCAATGTGTCTGAAATAAGTAATATATATATATAATACATTAAATTTAGATCCCATGTGTCTGAAATGAATAATATATTAAATACATTAAATGTAGATCCAATGTATCAGAAACAAATAATATATTAAATACATTAAATGTAGATCCAATGTGTATGACATAAATAATATATAAAATATATTACATGTAGAAATGTGTCTGAAATAAATAATATATTAAATACATTAAATGTAGATCCAATGTGTCTGAAATAAATAATATATTAAATACATTAAATGTAGATCCAATGTGTCTGAAATAAATAATATATTAAATTCATTAAATGTAGATCCAATATATCTGAATAAATAATATATTAAATACATTAAATGTAGATCCAATGTGTCTGAAATAATTAATATATTAAATACATTAAATGTAGATCCAATGTGTCTGAAAAAAGTAATATATTAAATACATTAAATGTAGATTCAATGTATCTGAGATAAATATTGTATTAAATATATTAGATGTAGAAATGTGTCCGAAATAAATAATATATTAAATACATTAAATGTAGATCCAATATGTATGAAATAAATAATATATTAAATACATTAAATGTAGATCCAATGTATCTAGAATAAATAATATAGTAAATACATTAAATGTAGATCCAATGTATCTGAAATAAATAATATATTAAATACATTAAATGTAGATCCAATGTGTCTGAAATAAGTAATATATTAGATACATTAAATGTAGATCCAATGTGTCTTAAATAAATAATATATTAAATACATTAAATGTAGATCCAATGTGTCTGAAATAAATAATATATTAAATACATTAAATGTAGATACAATGAGCCAGCAATTAGTAATATATCAAATACATTAAATGTATATCCAATGCGTCTGAAATAAATGATATATTAAATACATTAAATGTAGATCCAATGTGTCTGAAATAAGTAATATATTAAATACATTAAATGTAGATCCAATGTATCCGAAATAAATAATATATTAAATACATTAAATGTAGATCCAATGTATCTGAAATAAATAATATATTAAATACATTAAATGTAGATCCAATGTATCTGAAATAAATAATATATTAAATACATTAAATGTAGATCAAATGTGTCTGAAATAAGTAATATATTAAATACATTAAATGTAGATCCAATGTGTCTGAAATAAATAATATATTAAATACATTAAATGAAGATCCAATGTGTCTGAAATAAATAATATATTAAATACATTAAATGTAGATCCAATGCGTATGAAATAATTAATATATCAAATACATTAAATGTAGATCCAATGTGTCTGAAATAAGTAATATATTAAATACATTAAATGTAGATCCAATGTGTATGAAATAAATAATATATTAAATACATTAAATGTAGATCCAATGTATCTGAAATAAATAATATATTAAATACATTAAATGTAGATCCAATGTGTCTAAAATAAATAATATATTAAATATATTAAATGTAGATCCAATGTGTATGAAATAAATAATATATTAAATACATTAAATGTAGATCCAATGTATCTGAAATAAATAATATATTAAATACATTACATGTAGATCCAATGTGTATGAAATAAATAATATATTAAATACATTAAATGTAGATCAAATGTATCTGAAATAAATAATATATTAAATACATTAAATGTAGATCTAATGTATCTGAAATAAATAATATATTAAATACATTAAATGTAGATCCAATGTATCTGAAATAAATAATATATTAAATACATTAAATGTAGATCCAATGTGTCTGAAATAAATAATATATTAAATACATTAAATGTAGATCCAATGTGTCTGAAATAAATAATATATTAAATGCATTAAATGTAGATCCAATGTGTCTGAAATAAGTAATATATTAAATACATTAAATCTAGAACCAATGTGTATGAAATAAATAATATATGAAATACATTAAATGTAGATCCAAAGTATCGTTAATAAATAATATATTAAATACATTAAATGTAGATCCAATGTGTCTGAAATAAGTAATATATTAAATACATTACATGTAGACCCAATGTGTCTGAAATAAATAATATATTAAATACATTAAATGTAGATCCAATGTGTCTGAAATAAATAATATATTAAATACATTACATGTAGATCCAATGTGTCTGAAATAAGTAATATATTAAATACATTAAATGTAGATTCAATGTGTCTGAGATAAATATAATATTAAATATATTAAATGTAGAAATGTGTCTGAAATACATAATATATTAAATACATTACATGTAGATCCAATGTGTCTGAAATAACTAATATATTAAATACATTAAATGTAGATCCAATGTGTCTGAAATAAATAATATATTAAATACATTAAATGTAAATCCAATGTGTCTGAAATAAATAATATATTAAATACATTAAATGTAGATCCAATGTATCTGAAATAAATAATATATTAAATACATTAAATGTAGATCCAATGTGTCTGAAATAAATAATATATTAAATACATTAAATGTAGATACAATGAGTCTGAAATAAGTAATATATCAAATACATTAAATGTATATCCAATGCGTATGAAACAAATAATATATTAAATACATTAAATGTAGATCCAATGTGTCTGAAATAAGTAATATATTAAATACATTAAATGTAGATCCAATGTATCCGAAATAAATAATATATTAAATACATTAAATGTAGATCCAATGTATCTGAAATAAATAATATATTAAATACATTAAATGTAGATCCCATTTGTATGAAATAAATGATATATTAAATACTTAAATTTGGATCCAATACGTCTGAAATAAATAATATATTAAATACATTAAATGTAGATCCAATGTGTCTGAAATAAATAATATATTAAATACATTAAATGTAGATCCAATGTGTCTGAAATAAGTAATATATTAAATACATTAAATGTAGATTCAATCTGTCTGAAATAAATATTATATTAAATATATTAGATGTAGAAATGTGTCTGAAATAAATAATATATTAAATACATTAAATGTAGATCCAATGTGTATGAAATAAATAACATATTAAATACATTAAATGTAGATCCAATGTATCTGAAATAAATAATATATTAGATACATTAAATGTAGATCCAATGTATCTGAAATAAATAATATATTAAATACATTAAATGTAGATCCAATGTATCTGAAATAAATAATATATTAAATACATTAAATGTAGATCCAATGCGTATGAAATAAATAATATATTAAATACATTAAATGTAGATCCAATGTGTCTGAAATAAGTAATATATATATAATACATTAAATTTAGATCCCATGTGTCTGAAATGAATAATATATTAAATACATTAAATGTAGATCCAATGTATCTGAAACAAATAATATATTAAATACATTAAATGTAGATCCAATGTGTATGACATAAATAATATATTAAATATATTACATGTAGAAATGTGTCTGAAATAAATAATATATTAAATACATTAAATGTAGATCCAATGTGTCTGAAATAAATAATATATTAAATACATTAAATGTAGATCCAATGTGTCTGAAATAAATAATATATTAAATACATTAAATGTAGATCCAATATATCTGAATAAATAATATATTAAATACATTAAATGTAGATCCAATGTGTCTGAAATAATTAATATATTAAATACATTAAATGTAGATCCAATGTGTCTGAAATAAATAATATATTAAATACATTAAATGTAGATCCAATGTGTCTGAAATAAATAATATATTAAATACATTAAATGTAGAAATGTGTCTGAAATAAGTAATATATTACATACATTAAATGTAGATCCAATGTGTCTTAAATAAATAGTATATTAAATACATTAAATGTAGATCCAATGTGTCTGAAATAAATAATATATTAAATACATTAAATGTAGATCCAATGTATCTGAAATAAATAATATATTAAATGCATTAAATGTAGATCCAATTTGTATGAAATAAATAATATATTAAATACATTAAATGTAGATCCAATTTGTATGAAATAAATAATATATTAAATGCATTAAATGTAGATCCAATGTGTCTTAAATAAATAATATATTAAATACATTAAATGTAGATCCAATGTGTCTGAAACAAGTAATATATTAAATACATTAAATGTAGATCCAATGTGTCTGACATAAATAATATATTAAATACATTAAATGTAGATCCAATTTGTATGAAATAAATAATATATTAAATACATTAAATGTAGATCCAATGTGTCTGAAATAAGTAATATATTAAATACATCAAATGTAGATCCAATGTGTATGAAATAAATAATATATTAAATACATTAAATCGAGATCCAATGTGTATGAAATAAATAATATATTAAATACATTAAATGTAGATCCAATGTGTCTGAAATAAGTAATATATTAAATACATTACATGTAGATTCAATGTGTCTGAGATAAATATTATATTAAATATATTAGATGTAGAAATGTGTCTGAAATAAATAATATATTAAATACATTAAATGTAGATCCAATGTGTATGAAATAAATAATATATTAAATACATTAAATGTAGATCCAATGTATCTGGAATAAATAATATATTAAATACATTAAATGTAGATCCAATGTATCTGAAATAAATAATATATTAAATACATTAAATGTAGATCCAATGTGTCTGCAATAAGTAATATATTAGATACATTAAATGTAGATCCAATGTGTATGAAATAAATAATATATTAAATACATTAAATGTAGATCCAATGTGTCTGAAATAGATAATATATTAAATACATTGAATGTAGATCCAATGTGTCTGAAATAAATAAGATATTAAATACATTAAATGTATATCCAATGCGTATGAAATAAATAATATATTAAATACATTAAATGTAGATCCAATGTGTCTGAAATAAGTAATATATTAAATACATTAAATGTAGATTCAATGTGTATGACATAAATAATATATTAAATACATTAAATGTAGATCCAATGTATCTGAAAAAAATAATATATTAAATACATTAAATGTAGATCCAATGTGTCTGAAATAAATAATATATTAAATATATTAAATGTAGAAATGTGTCTGAAATAAATAATATATTAAATACATTAAATGTAGATCCAATATGTCTGAAATAAATAATATATTAAATACATTAAATATAGATCCAATGTGTCTGAAATAAATAATATATTAAATACAATAAATGTAGATCCAATGTGTCTGAAATAAATAATATATTAAATACATGAAATGTAGATGCAATGTGTATGAAATAAACAATATATTAAATACATTAAATGTAGATCCAATGTGTCTGAAATAAATACTATATTAAATACATTAAATGTAGATCCAATGTGTCTGAAATAAATAATATATTAAATACATTAAATTAAGATCCAATGTGTCTGAAATAAGTAATATATTAAATACATTAAATGTAGATCCAATGTGTCTGAAATAAATAATATATTAAATACATTAAATGTAGATCCAATTTGTCTGAAATAAATAATATATTAAATACATTAAATGTAGATCCAATGTGTCTGAAATAAATAATATATTAAATACATTAAATGTAGATCCAATGTGTTTGAAATAAGTAATATATTAAATACATTAAATATAGATCCAATGTGTCTGAAATAAATAATATATTAAATACATTAAATGTAGATCCAATGTGTCTGAAATAAATAATATATTAAATACATTAAATGTAGATCCAACGTGTCTGAAATAAATAATATATTAAATACATTAAATGTAGATCCAATGTGTCTGAATTAAGTAATATATTAAATACATTAAATACAGATCCAATGTGTCTGAAATAAATAATATATTAAATGCATTAAATGTAGATCCAATGTGTCTTAAATAAATAATGTATTTAATACATTAAATGTAGATCCAATGTGTCTGAAATAAATAATATATGAAATATATTAAATGTAGAAATGTGTCTGAAATAAGTAATATATTAAATACATTAAATGTAGATCCAATGTGTCTGAAATAAGTAATATATTAAATACATTAAATGTAGATCAAATGTATCTGAAATAAATAATATATTAAATACATTAAATGTAGATCCAATGTGTCTGAAATAAATAATATATTAAATACATTAAATGTAGATTCAATGTGTTGGAAATAAATAATATATTAAATAAATTAAATGTAGATCCAATGCGTATGAAATAAATAATATATTAAATACATTAAATGTAGATCCAATGTGTCTGAAATAAGTTATATATTAAATACATTAAATGTAGATCCAATGTGTCTTAAATAAATAATATATTAAATACATTAAATGTAGATCCAATGTATCGGAAATAAATAATATATTAAATACATTAAATGTAGATTCAATGTGTCTGAAATAAATAATATATTAAATATATTAAATGTAGAAATGTGTCTGAAATAAATAATATATTAAATACATTAAATGTAGAAATGTGTCTGAAATAAGTAATATATTACGTACATTAAATGTAGATCCAATGTGTCTTAAATAAATAGTATATTAAATACATTAAATGTAGATCCAATGTGTCTGAAATAAATAATATATTAAATACATTAAATGTAGATACAATGAGTCTGCAATAAGTAATATATCAAATACATTAAATGTATATCCAATGCGTCTGAAATAAATGATATATTAAATACATTAAATGTAGATCCAATGTGTATGAAATAAGTAATATATTAAATACATTAAATGTAGATCCAATCCGTCTGAAATAAATAATATATTAAATACATTAAATGTAGATCCAATATGTCTGAAATAAGTAATATATTAAATACATTAAATGTAGATCCAATGTGTCTGAAATAAATAATATATTAAATACATTAAATGTAGATCCAATGTGTCTGAAATAAATAATACATTAAATATATTAAATGTAGAAATGTGTCGGAAATAAATAATATATTAAATACATTAAATGTAGATGCAATGTGTCTGAAATAAATAATATATTAAATACATTAAATGTAGATCCAATGTGTCTGAAATAAGTAATATATTAAATACATTAAATGTAGATCCAATGTGTCTGAAATAAATAATATATTAAATACATTAAATGTAGATCCAATGTGTCTGAAATAAATAATATATTAAATATATTAAATGTAGAAATGTGTCTGAAATAAATAATATATTAAATACATTAAATGTATATCCAATGTGTCCGAAATAAATAATATATCAAATATATTAAATGTAGAAATCTGTCTGAAATAATATATTATACATATTGTATGTAGACCCGATGTATTTAATAAGATATATATTTAATATATTAAATGAATATCTCTCCCAGAACTTCTGATAAGTCTTCTTTTTCTTTATACACCTAAGAAAAATCACTTTCTTAATTCTCTAATTCTCAGCACTACAGATTTCACACAATAACTAGATGACTCATTAGCTATAATAACCCGATTGTTTCAATACAGTGGCTGATCAAATCTAATAACATGAGCCTGATTATTGATTGTAAATGTAATAATATGTGTCTTGCCATATAAATCAGTAAAAGCAATTTTTTCATTAAAATATTATTTTTCACTTTACAGTAGCCACCAGATTCTATTAAATCTGCCAATTTCTTGGAATATTCTGCTCTATCCATTACTACTGTATCATTACCTTTGTCAGCTCGTAGTATTATGATATCATTGTCACCGTGTAAGGACTTAATAGCCAATACTTCTTCCTTTGAGAAGTTCGGATTTGGAGGCTTTGAATTCTCGAGTGCTTGTCTCACTTTCCACCCTAGTTCACCTCCTTGTGCTTTGGGTTTATTCAAGGCTGTCTCCTCTATTGGAGCTATCATATCTAAGTATGGGATTTGTTTTATGGTTGTGGCGAAGTTGAGACCTTTGTTTAGAACTGATTCCTCAGAGGGAGTTATCTGACATTTACTTTGGTTGACAATGGATGCGGGTTTTGTCATCAATCTGATATATACTCTCCAGGAATGGGGTAATATTGGTTGAAATTTCGGTCTGCCTGATGAATCAGTAAAAGCAATTTTTTCATTAAAATATTCTTAAAGTTTTCGTTTCATATATTGAACAACATATGGTTATTTGTTTTAATTTGCATATTCAGAGAATATTCAGAGAATTCATATTTTTATTGAATATTTCATGTAAATCATTTGCAACGGATAATCTTTCTAACACTGTATCACTAATCATTCCGACATTTATATATTTCGTCTATAGCTTTATCAAATGGTAATGTTCCACAATATAACTTTGACTTTTTCGCCTTTTTTTCGTATTTGGTTGTTGTACAACAGTTATTCTGGAAATCAAGAGTTGATGCGTGAGATTGCAACCTAAAAGACCTTAGAGAAATTAAGAAGAATAAAATCAGAGCATGTACACATGCCCGAGAAAATCTTATAAAAAAAGGCGGTAATGCTTTGTTGGTTAGTAATGACAGCAGTTCCCTGAACTATATCCATATATGCCCAGTTGTTGCAATCACGCTAACCCCTGCTTTACTCTGCATTCTAATGGTAAAAATAAGGAAACAGAATTTCTCAATAACTTCACTACACAGACATACTTTTACATCCATCTTGTCTTAGACTTTCTCCACATAAACTGAATATCCTCTCACAACCTATCAGTAATTCCATTGCACTTGTGTTTCCAATACTTACGAAAAAAATCAATTACACCCGTTTCTTTCTCAACAAAATGAGCAGAGAAACTTTTAGGACTTGAAATTTCCAGGCTAATTCAATTGTCACTCTTTAACTCTGATAAATTCCCACAAACTTTCTTCTTTTGGGGGGAAGATTTTGTACAATTAAACGATACAAAAGGATCTGAGGTGCAAAATAGAAAAAATAATATCAAGCTGACATCATTATCTTTTGTAACTTTTTTTTTCGAATAGTGTAAGAAGTTATTTAAAAAAATATCATCCCACATTTTTTGCACCTTCAAAATGTATATCATATTTTAATTTTATCGTCCTTCCTGACAAAAACTGATATTCAATAAGTTAACTGAAGACAATAGAAAATCAGATTCAAATCTGACAATAAGTCGATATCGACAATTAAATATTTACAAAGGAAGAGAGATTCCTTAAACGGAAACTAAAGATAAAAATTTTTCTTAAAACTTGGAACGTTTTCATAAAACATGAGAAATATAAAAGAGCTGTCTATTATAAATAAAAACGTTTATTCAGGAGATAAAAGCAATACGCGTTTACACACACACACACACACACACACACACACACACACACACACATATACATATATATATATATATATATATATATATATATATATTCGCGATTAATAGAATTCTGAAGTAAAACATCTGATGCAGATTTATAAAAAGTGTTCCATAACAAGGACGAGCAAGATAAACACACACATACACATACGTATATATATATATATTTATATATATATATATATATATATATATATATATTTATATATATATATATATATATTATTTCATGTATCAACATAAAATTTTATGCATCTATTTTCAATATTTTTTTCAAGAGTATTCACTACATGCGTTGTGCTAGAGGATGAAATTCGGTAAATTCTGTGTAGCTTAATTGCCATATATGTTTTCATAACTTGCTATCCTTCTCTCTCTCGCTCTTTCTCTCTCTCTCTCTCTCTCTCTCTCTCTCTCTATATATATATATATATATATATATATATATATATATATACAATGGAGGTGGAAGGACCTGAATACTCAATGTTTTGCCCGATTTATGCAGGCTTTTTCAAGAGGGATGGTCATTGACGAGAGAGTCGGAAGATTTGGGACTATATATAATGATGGAGGAGAGCAGCGTGTTTTCTTTATGTAAATTAGATGCCTATATACATATATACATTTTATGATTAGAGAAAATAATAAATTAGAGTAAACTAGCGTAGTGATCTGAAAGATTACGTCTAAAAATGAAAAGTCATAAAATAAATAAATTGATAAACTGAGACAAGAAAATTAATTGGGTAAAATATCGTAGAGATTTAAAAGATGGCGTCTGGAAATATAACCGTGATAGATTAAGTAAATAAAATGAAATGAGATTACGAAGGGAGTTTTTAAAAATTAGTGACAATTGAATTGCGATAAAATAGCGTAGTAACTTAAAAGATGGCGTCTAAAAATAAGAACAGAAAGTGATAAAATGGCGTCTAAAAATAGACAGTGGTAAAATAAAATACAGTAAATAAGTAAAATAAAAATAATAAAATGAAGTGAAATTACGAATAAGGCAGGTGAAGCTAGGTCAGTAGCCCTAAACATATCTAAGGCATTTGGCAGGGTTTGGCACAGTTGTCTTCTCTTGAAAATCAAATCGTATTGCATTGCTGGACGTATACTTTACATAAAAACATCCTTCCCAGATGAGAGAAAAATACAAGTTGTCCTCGCTGGCCGTACATCAAAAGAGATGATATAAATGCGAGATCAATCCTTGGTCTTTTATTATTCCTAATATTCATAAATGCACTCCCTGATAAAATGATGATAATGGTGATATTTGCTGATGACGCAACACTCTATACGAGGGTAAATCAAATGAACACATATCTAAGGAAATTGCTAAGATTTTAGAGGAAGACCTCCAGTTATAGTGGAATGGGACCGAAACTGGTTGGTAATGCGCAACGCTGCCAAGACTAAGCTCATTTCCTTTAATAATGACAAGAACCTTCTCAACCACTTATTGTCATTGCTAATGATACACTGCCTGAAAGTACTTCCTTCAAGATCATAGGGAAAACATTTATAGACACCATGAATTGGAACAAATACATTGAGACAATTGCCAAAGCTGCTGCGAGGAAGGTGGGCTCTCTCTACCGTGCTAGAAGGTTACTCACACCTGAGAGTATCCTGTATGTCTACAAGGCCACCGTTCGCCCATGCATGGAGTATTGTTGCAACATCTGGGTTGATGCATCTGCCATTAGTCTCTCGCTCCTGGATAGGGTTCAAAAAAGAGTTGGTAATCTAATAGGTCCTGAACTATTAACTAAACTCAAACGTTTGTCCAATCGCCGAAATGTGGCATCCTTGTGCCTGTTTTACAAGTATTTCAATGGCAAGTGCTCTGACAAACTCCGAAAACTAGTACCTCTCGACAACAATACCCCAGATAAATCTGACAAGCAGCAATATCCCACCCCTACACTGTAGAAATCGCTAGATGCCGTAAAGCGTTCTACTCGAATAGCTTTTTCCCTTGGACTGCTGCACTTTGGAATTCCCTTCGAGACCCCTGCTTCCCTTACTATACTGACATGCAGAAGTTCAAGTGCAATGTGAACAGACATCTCGCTGCCCAACTCCATAAATAGTATCCCTACAAATCTGGTCCCAAATAGTAGCCCCTCACAACTAAGTGGCCCTGTGCTTTGTTTGGAGTGAAACGTCAATATTATATATATATATATATATATATATATATATATATATATATATATATATATATATAGAGAGAGAGAGAGAGAGAGAGAGAGAGAGAGAGAGAGAGAAAGAGAGAGAGAGAGAGATTCACTGATTGATATAATAATTAAGTTATTGATTTTGCGCTACGAAACAGATACTGTCAAGAATTGTATAAGTCAACTGAATTAAAGGATTAAATTATAAGATGGTCAACATCATGAATTTTGGAATATAACTTTTTGTCATTTATTGTGTATATATATATATATATATATATATATATATATATATATATATATATATATATTGCTCTAACTCACTAGTCAACAGCACTTTTAATCATTATTTCAAGTTGCACTCTCCTCAATACTAGATCTTCTCTCCTATGCAGCAAATACATAAAAAATTTGTCATTTCTTTTGGATGTTAATATTGAAAATACATATATATATACAGAGAGTAGAGAGAGAGATGCACACACATGCACAAGGAAACAATGCTGCAACTCACATAAACATGAAAGCCACAAACCGGAATTCTGAGACACGAGTAGTTTCCTCTTTTGCATGGAAGACGAGTGATTTGGCTTTAAAATAATATATATATATATATATATATATATATATATATATATATATATATATATATATATATATAAGAACAAGTAGTTGATAAAACATGTTAAAAACACTTTGAAAAAGAGTTTAAAACATATTTAATTTTAAAAAGAAAGCACAAAATAAGTGGATAGTCCTTAATCCATAGAGTTTCGAAGAAATACTTTCCTTCTCATCAGAAGGTAGGATTTAGCAAAATGCAGGATCGGAAAAGTATTTAATGAAACTACAAGTAAGTCATAGATCTTACTTGGTAACAAATAGTGAAGCAGAGGGGATATGGTGAAGAAAAATGTGATTTCACGTGAAAATATCCAATAACGGTAAAATTTTAAAAAGTTGGTTAAATTTTCATTTCCACAAGTAAAATCCAAGGGATTCGTATAATTGGAAGATGGTCCAAAGTAATCCAAAAGGCAGAAATCTGTGGAATAATTCACAAATGGGTACAAGGAAAAGGAAATGAGTTCAAATAATTAAATAATTTAAAACGACTGTCAAGGCTGGGTTGATATTAGAAGAATGAGTGAAGAAAAAAAATTGAATGGTGATTGAGTTAATTTTACAATAAAAAAGCCAATGTCAAAATGACCCAGACAAGATGACATTAAAATGGCACCAAATTTAAAGCAAAAAAGGGGGTCAACTGAAATATACAAGTTATTAAGAATTAAATATACAAGTTATTAAGAATTAAATTAAAGGAAGCAAATGAATTAATGATAAGTTAAATACATACACATGTACATACATACATACGTACATATATACATACATATGAATACATAAAATTACACATATACATACATATGTATATAAACAACAAACGCACCCACATATACACACACATATATATACATAGATATAAGTAAATAGATGAGTAAATAAATAAATAAATAAAGAGTTGAAAAAAATATTTTAAGGGGAGAGGATGGCCAGTATCTACAAATTCCGGAATAAGGCAAGTAAGTATGTAAGTAAATGCACATAGTAAAATATAAGTAAACACTAAAAGGGAGATTGCAGATGCATATATATATATATATATATATATATATATATATATATATATATATATATATATATATATATATGGAGAGAGCGATATTGAGAGAGAGAGGGAGAGAGATAGTGTGTGTGTGAGAGAGAGAGAGAGAGGGGGGGAGAAAAAAGTAGGCATAAACAAAAAGAGGAAATCATATAAACAAATAAAAACTGAATAATAAGATAATACATAACTTTTTTTATTCCTTTCATTTCCTGTGAATTTATATCAGATATTTGATATTAGACAGACGTTTTTGATTAATTATCTTCACGTCGTGTATAATTCGACGTAAGCATATAAGCAAATTTGATAAATTAATATCACAATGCTTAAGTGATTAATTACATGAAAGTCCTTATTTTCACACATAGAAATGAGCTTGATTCAAAATAAATAATCGATTTTTCATCAAGCCAAGTACGACCATCAATTCGGTTTATAAGAAACTCATAGAATTAGCATAGAATAGATAAGGTTGTTATGAAATGATCTAGAGAGAACCAGTTTCTCATTAGACAATTTTAATGGTAAGATGCGTATATAGTACCTGTTCATTGTTGTTGGAATCCATTTGTCACGAGAGACAACAGATTTCTATGCTTTAGTCGGTTATCAATTTGCAACATCTGCAGTCTCTTCTACAACAGCAGCCTCTGTTGCAGCTGCCACATATTTAAGTGATGTCTGGTTGCGAGAGCTCTATTGCAGCCCTCTGCCGTCTGTGCTTTCTTCTCTCTTTCTACTACTGACCTCTCCTCTCTTCATTTTTCTTGCACAACCAACTGATGTTAAAGTTTAATTTTTCTTTTTTTAACTAAAGTCTGAGGTTAAAGTTCAAGTTTTTTTTTTTTTCAGACTAAAGTCTGATAAAAAAAAAACTTGAACTTTAACGTCTGCCTGTCAGCCAGCCTTAATATGATTCATCCAACATTGAGTTGTATTTATATCTCTATCACCGACAGTTCTGGTTTCTGCTTGTAAGACATTCACTGTAAAAACTTTTCTTTCTTACTCCAGGTGCCTATTTTTAGGGTGGAGATTCCATGGCCAAAGTTTCTTTCTGGCTGTTTCCTATCTGTGGAGCATGATACTATGGGATTTCTTTTTATGTTTACTACAGCATGGTTGTCTTTATTTCTAATGTGAATAGATGTTTGTCATTCAATATGAGATTTCGGGTCTCTTTTTTTTTCAGGAAGGGTGTGTAAGCTTTCTTTACCAAGGGTATAACTCAGAAAGTAATTTCTCCCAAAGGTAAAAAACTTTCATTCCAATAGTAAGTTATGTTATCCTTCTTGTCGCTTTGTAGTAGCGTTTTTGTTCATCAGCAAGAAGTTCACAGCTATAATAAGGATAGTAAATATTTTTACAACTCAATATGTTTTTTGTTTTGTAAGCAGGTCATTGGTCTATATTTAATTGTTTTGGCTCCCTTTTTAGAAGAGTACCTATTTATTTCTTTAGTCATCTACTCTATTTTACCTGCTCTATCACTGGTAATTCTCATTGTTCCTCTGTTACCTTCTTCAATTTTCCATAACATCTTTTTTTCATATTTCCCAGCTATATCAGGCTCATGTGGTGTTTATGACGTTTTCTTCCAATATATTAATCAAAAAAATTTTCAGACTTTTATATTCTCTAGTTTTTTCATCACCATTACACCCCTCTTGCATCTTCACTGATAATGAGAAGTTGTTTTTTTTTCTAGAATGTGAGCAACAAGCAACCTTCTCAAGATAATAGTACTCTCCAGTCAGGAGGTTAACCAGCTGCTATCCTTACTCTTTCCATCCTCTCGCATCCGACATGACTATTTAGAGAGATTTAGTTAAAATGAAAATGAAATAGAATAGTCGAAATTCGAACCTCGTAAATTAGGTTTAGAAATAGATTACGAGAGAGAATTAGAAAATGGAATGTAAAACAAACCATTGTTTAGCTTAGAGATAAAATAGTTTCAAGAAAAGAATGTGCGTCGTCAATTCTGTTATGAAAAATTCAATTGAGGAATGCAACTATACAAGATAATTTAATAAACATGTTTTTAACATATTGGAAAAATAGGTTACTGGGAATATAGGTTAAAATTCCTTTTGTAAACAAAGGAAAAAGTTTTGGACACGCATGTCCAGAACACGTGAAAGAGACATATGTTTTAACATGTGTATGACGTCATGGAAAATGGGAAGTTCTAGATATAGTTAGAAAACTTTAGAGTTAAGGAAGAGAAACTGAGAGAGAGTCTGAGGACGACAGACGACAGTCCAGACATGGACATTCGAACGTCTAGAAGCGAGACGGTCACTTTTGAAACTTAGAATGAAGCTTTGAATTCTTGATGAGAAAACCACGACCGGTCGGGAGAAGAAATAAACCCACCATGTGTTTTTATAAACGTCGTCTTTGTGTTGTAATTCTACCAAAAGGTAAAGTGAAAATTGTTATTATATGTCTTGTATATATCTGTGTTATAAAATGTCTTAACATACACATTTTACATACACAATATGAACACTAAGTCTGTCTGAAGACTGTTTCATCACTCTAAGAGCTTCTATCAACACATCTAAGTATGAACTTTAATATAAATATGAATCTCTCTCAATAACAACAACAATCTCTTACAACAACATCCCTCTTAATAAAACTCTCTCTAACATGCACTTACAATAACAACAATAATACTAATGAAACCCCTATGTAACACAGCTCCACCTGACTATGTCTGCTGGTTTCTTTACTCAAGGATTTAAAAAAAAATATTTTGCCTCTTTTTAGCAGTGACATTGTTTGTATGGTGACATTTGTTCTTTTTGATTCCATGTCTCCTGGTCTTCTTTTCCAAGTTTTTGTAACTCTTCCTTGTGATCCTACAATAATTTGCTTTCTAATAGTTTTCTTCATGTTCCATATTACTTTCAATATTAGTAATATTACCTTTATTATTAGTCAATAAAAACAAGTTTTACATGTATAATTAACAGCGATTACTCAATGGTTACAAGTTCCACAGACTGTTTGCCTCTCTCACTAAATATTGCAAATCATTTTACTGAATTACAACATGTTTTCCATTAATTTCTTGTTGGCAAAAACCTTCTCTTGGAATATGAGTGAAAATAAGCCTCTCCAAGATTTCAGTACGCTCTGAACCTTTCTAGTGGAGGTCCGGTTGGTGTTCTCCTGTCTGGGTCTTTAAACCCTCATTGAGCGTTTACAATTATTGTATGGTGTCAGCCAACGCTGCTGCCACCATTTAAATGTGTGCGTGTTTTGTTTTTTAAAGATGTAATACCATTGTTTATGGGGATGTGTCCTGGGCACGACAACCAGCTCTTTAGGTGTTAAACATCATTAAATAATAAGCACATCCTCTTTGGATCAAGAAGTTGACATATAATCTGCTATGTCTGCTTCAGTGGTTTTCAGCATCATTAGCAGCAAGGTTTTCATCGTCTATAATTCTATCATTAGAATAATTATCTATGTAGGGATCTCTGATGCTGGAATTGAATGGTGCATAAAATAAGCAAACAAATGTATTTTTTTATTTTATATTTGAAGAAGAATTTTAAGAAGTTAAAAGTTAGCTGGTATTATGTGACTGTCCCTGGCAAATCACACTTCCTTACTGCATTACAAATCTTCCCTTGTAGCAAAAAACCCCAACAAAATGGATATAGACAGAAGTGTAATGTAGCCAGTCTATATAAAATGTATATATGTAAATATTTATGTTGGCCTGTGATCGTATCTAGTGTGTTAAGTATATATATGTGTCAATCCCTGTGATCGTCTAGTGTGTATACAAATAATGTCCATTGTGTATGTGTGTTTGTGTGTGCGTATGTTGAAGAAATTTTTATTCGTTTTTTTCCCGTGGAAGGAAATTCTTCATAGCTAAATACAAGTTACATATATCAAGTAAAACACTGAAACAATTCAGGAAAAAACAACAACAAAGAAAAGGAGAAATCTAATTTATTAAATATAATATTAGAAAAAAAGTATGTTACCTCATAGGGTTGTCAAAAATGTCCATCTGGTTTACAAGATTACTTGTAGTAGCAACTGTTGAAGGGAAAGTATGAAGGGAAAAAAGAGGTAGAGAGATAGAGAGAGAACGAAAGAGAGATAGAGAGAGAACGAAAGAGAGAGAGAGAGAGAGAAAGAGAGAGAGAACGAGAGAGAGATAAAGAGAGAGAGAGAGAAAAAAGAGAAAGCGGTGCACTTACTGGAAACTTCTAGGTGGTTTTATCCGAATGGAAACAACATAAAAGGTCCTTTTTTTAAGTATTCAGAGTCCATATTTTAATAGTTATTAGTCCTTTTTTATGTACAGAGTCATTATTAGAATAGTTCTTGATTCTTTTGACAATATCTTCCTTGGAATATATTTTTTGTTGTATTTCCTTTTAGAGGTAATCCGTCTTTTAAAGACGTTTCTATGTTCATTTTCCTTTTCAACGTCCTTCCATGCCTCCTCACGAGGTTGAGAAAGTACATTATCGAAAATGAACAAATCCTGGTTCATTAAAGCAAACAACGATTGAAAAAATCCTTCCAATTTTCTTTCTTTCACGAGGATTAAAACCCCATGTGACGGCAGAATATCGTAGTTGATTTTTCAGGTTTCTTAGAAAAATCTTCTTGGGACGAATTTTCTTCATTTAATCCATAATTATCTTTTTCTTGATAATTATAATGTTCACGCCTCTCTGCCATATTTTCATTCAACAAGTTTAATCTCATGTTAGGACAGAGTTGTAGATCATCTTCAGTCGATCTTGTTTTTCCTTGATACCATAAAAAGACGTACTCGGTAACTCGATATATCTTTCTTGAAGCTGTCCTTTTCTGCAACTGAGGATATTAATTCAAATATCCAGCTAAAACGTCCCTTCCAATCAACGGGCATAAGGCAATCGCTTGACGTAAAAAATGGGGGCATGAAATCTAGGGAAGGAGTAGGAAGGAAGGAAAGAAAAAGAAAAAGGAAGAAACAAACAAAGATGATGGAAATAATTTCCACAATGTCTGTGTGCAATTGTTTACACATATACATTACACGTATAGATAAAGTTCCCAGTTTATAAATATTTCCTTACGGGACAAATGAACATGTTTGTCTGCTTAGCACCAGACAAAGGAAGAACATACCTATTTGAAGTTGCAACGTATCCTCTGGATGTGCGCCTTAAAATGCAAATTATTTTCTTCTCTGAAAACTCATTGCAACCAAATTATATTTCACACATTAACATTTATTCACGGTTGCGACTTATTTAGCTATCAAAATGCATGTCGTTTCTCAGCCGAATGCTTCAATGACTGTCGACGCCAACTCTCAGACTTAAACTCTCTCTAACTGGTCTGTTCTTCAACTAACTGTCGAACTCTTGCTCTATGTAAATTAGCACAAAGAATCACCTGATCTTTGTTACGTATTAACATCGTTGTTTTATGAAAACTACATTTCTAACTGCAATTATGTATCTAATGACATTATTTTTGTCATCCAAACATTTTTCTCTAAACATTCATTTTTCTGTTATTGAAATATTACTACTTCTCCAGTTTAAAGCCCGTTTTTTCTATGGGTCTCGCTCAGTAACGCCCGGCAGACGACGGAAACTGTCAGATTATATCAAGCGAACAGAAGTCAATAAAAAACGAACAAAAAAGAAAGAAAATAAAAAAAATTCCATAGATTTTACTGCTTTATTTTTTATGGCAACTGCTTTTTCTGTTTTTTTTTTTTTTGTTTTTTGTTTCGGGGGTGGGGGGAGTAACAAAAGTTTTATTTCTTTGAATTAATGAACAAATATGTTTTGTTTTCTTTGTGTATGGAAACTTATTTTGGTATTATTTTACGACCTGCCTCAGCATAGTATAAACACCCCAACCTCCTCATGTTAAGAACGGCTTTCGAGGTTGGGGGTGCTTATTCCGATGGGAAGGTTGGGGGTGTTTATTCTGAAAGCTGTTCTTAATATGGGGAGATTGAGAGTGTTTATAACATGGTTAGGTTGACGGTGTTTATATTACCCGGGGGAAGAAGCGCAACGATGCTGTGCCCTTCCTTTTCTTATCCTTTTAAACTCTTTATTTTCCTTTCTTTTTTTCTTCTTCCAATATTTACTGTCTCTTTTTGCTCATTCAGGATAATCCGGCGGCTTCCGTCATTCGCCGGGCATTGCCGAGCGAGACTCACAGAAAAATGCGCTTTAAACTGCAGAAGTACCAAAATATTTTCTATTCAATAACATTGACAATCGCAACCACTTACTTACCTTGAGTGAATGGGCAATCCGGGAGACCAATATATAACAGAAGGAGAGAAAGAGAGAGAAAGAGGGAGGGCAAGAAAGAGGTACATTTGCATTTAAACGAGAAACAAAGATATATTTATTATTTCATTTACAGAGTCTGTTTTTCAACTAACTTGATTTGACCTTGCAACAGAACTAGTCAACCTTGATCTTTTTTTAAACAACCTGGCCCGCTGGTGCATGCTAACATTTAAAGGCAACAGCAGTACCGGCTTGATTTTACTTACTTTTCCCCGACAAAAAGGAGTGGAACATGAGAGTTTTTTTTAAAAAAGCTCTTTATCATAATTTATATGCCACAATATCAGTGTATGTTGGTCTCATGTGATGCTCTTTCTTTGTTTTTTTGTTCTATTTCCATTTAAAACCTCTTGTGGTTGGTTGGCACTGGTTGCTTATTAACATTTATCTGTGCGTTCAAGACGCAATTGTCTGCATAATTGCCAACGTACTACCTTTCCCACTTGATCATGTCTATTTTTATATTCTTTTTGGATAAGTTTGCTGTATTCACTTATTATGTGGTTTATTGTTTCGTCTCTTTGTCTGCAGAATCGTCATTTGCGGTGTTCTTGTGTCTTGTCGATCCTTGCTTTGATTTTGTTAGTTCTAATTGCGTTATCGTGTGCGGCTGTGATTAGGGATTCAATTTTC
>NC_136482.1:44828279-44838279 GCF_053919585.1 Euprymna scolopes | reverse complement strand
TTTTACTGGAATTTGAGTGGCACTCAGCCTCCCCAAGGTTTCAGTTCTCTTTGCGCTTGTCCAGCCGAGGTCTAGTTGGCACTCGCTCCTCGGTCTTTCAGTCCTTATTGACCCTTCTCGGGCCTTTGGTATCAATATTTTATTGGGGGTATGGTGATGAAACAATGGGGGGAATGCATGATGGGGGGTGTAGAACTTGTAGATATGCAGTTTCAATGTTCTTCATTTCCTGTAACGCATATTCCTTATATTATCTTGTATTATTCTCTGCATTCAAGGGTTTTCCTTAATATTTAAGCCGTTTTCATTATCGTTAGTCCTTGTATTTTTGCAGTTATTCCTCTGATTCCAATTTCTGACATTCTTTTTTCTAAGTTTTTCGGAATTGTTCCTAGTGCTCCTACTATTATCGGTACTATTTTGATTTTCTTCATCATCCAAATTCCTTTTTAACTCTCTGGCTAGCTCTGTGTATTTGCTTCATTTCTCCTTTTCTTTCGTACTCACCCTGTGGTCAACTGGGACAGCAAAGTCTACGATTTGACAGGATTTTTCTTTCTTGTTAATTATTTCGACATCTGGTCTTCTTGCTTGGATGGGTTTTTCCGTCTGTATGTCCATGTCCCTCCCATAGGATTTTGTGGTTCTCATTTTCGAGTGCTGTTGCGGGTTTATGCTTGTACCATTTGTCTGTATGCTCAAAATGCAGTTGTTTGCACAATTCCCAGTGTACCACCCTCTCCACTTGGTCAGGCATGTTTTTGTATTCCTTTAGGGCAAGTTTGCTGCATTCACTTACTATATGGTTTATCGTTTCGTCTCTTTGTCCACAGAGTCTGCATTTGCTGTTTTCTTGTGTTTTATCGATCCTTGCTTTGATATGGTTGGTTCTTATCGAGTTATCTTGTGCTGCAGTTCTCAGAATACTGTTCAAGGGCATCATGGCTATGATGAACAGTAGTGGTGATAGTGAGTCTCCTTGGAAGATGCCTTTTTGTATGTTAATTTCTGTTATGTGTTGTCCATCAGCTGTCAATTCCAGTCTCCATGTTTTCATTGCATTTTCTATTACGTTGGTGATCCTGCTTGGTATTTTATACATTTTTAGGCATTCTATTATCCATGCTTGGGGGATTCTGTCGTACGCTTTTTTGTAGTCGATCCATGCCATGGCTAAATTCTTTCTCCTCCTTTTTACCTCTATTAGGATCTTTTCATCTATATATAACAGGTCATGTGTACCTCTTTTTCCTTTTTGGCATCCTTTCTGCTCCTCGGGGATGAGTCCACGGTTATTCAGTATTATTATTATTGTTATTATTATTATTATTATTATTATTATTATTATTATTATTATTATTATTAAAACGTTACTATTCGTGACATAAATTAAAAGAAATACAGTTAGTCAAAAAAAAAAACAATCTATTTTGGTTGGTTTACTCACACGTAACCTATTTACATTAAAAATGAATGTTGACTATTAATATAAATGATTGATATAGTATTAATATATATTAAGTGTGTTAAATTACATTATATATATATATATATATATATATATATATATATATATAAGTGCTTTAATTTGTGTGACTAAACAAGATATTTGACTCCTTAATACTTTACTCCCAACGTACAGTCATCTCATAGGTATATCCTATATTTAATATTAAATATTATTTTTATACAAATAGATCATAATTGGGTGCATAAACTAAATTGTTTTGAATAATTATCAATCCTTCAAAATAATTTACGTTGGCAATAACAACGTTTATTTATTATTATCATTATTATTAATCTTATTATTATTATTGTTGTTGTTGTTGTTGTTGTTGCTGCTAATTAAAGCGTGTGTCTGTATATTCATGAATTGCGTTTGTGCGTATCAAGAAGCCAAAATTCAAATTAAACAAAAATATAACTAATTAAATCTTCCATAGCCTGATAACTTTGATTTAACAAAGTTCTTTTCCCCCGCCGATTTTTCACTTTGGCATATTTAATTTTCTTTGAAGCTTTCGAGTGCATTATTGTGAATGAATCTTCAATTACTTTGCTTAACACCTGTGAACATTCCACTAAATTATTAATTACCTTGCCTGATTGGTCTTCGGTTCTGTCTGTGCGTTCGCTTATCACCCACCAGCCGTGAACACCCACTGCTTCAATGACAAATGAGGCCGTTTAGTGACTGCTACATTTCTCGTCTATAATTTCTGGTCAAATTCACGCCCCGAAATGAAATATAATTCTCGACCTTTTGTGAACGATTAGACAGGTTCATGGAAAGGACAAAAGCACGCTGAGAGTGCAGACGTGCACCAAAGTCCTAAAATACATCATTTTAACAAGTGAAGCAATTTGACAGGTTTTCTGGGATTCAATTTTTTTAGATATCATTGAACGGACCAAAATACGCCCATCATCATCATGAACGTCAACATTATTTAGATGGAGTATCTATAACTTCACAGGGCGATTTAGAATACAATACATCAGCTATGACTTAATTATGCTTATGGCTTTTTGATTTGCATCGGATATATAACGCAATGTTTAGAGTACGGACTGCCCTTGTGCTAGTCTCATTTTCTTCTATATTTCACGCACCGTGAAAGACAGATGCAGAGTTATAACAAAAGCACACTTAGAGCACTGACCTCCACCAAAGTCCTGAAAAACATTCTAACAAGGAGTATGGCAAATCAATTTGACGGGTTTTCTGTGGCATTTATCAATGAAGGAACTGAAATTCGCACATCATCACCATCATTTGGATGGAGTGACTGAGAGGACTGATGCAGTTTAGCTTACATTATAACCTGTTGCTTTGCTTTCGCCTTTTTGTTAGGAACAAAGAGCAGTATTTGTTCTGATGTTACGCTTAGCGTATTCTGTCTTCAGTTTATAAAGGACGAATCCTCTAAACTGAAGTAATTTTTATTTTTGTTCCAATTCAGAATGGGTATTTATTTGCTCCCCCACTGAGCAAATTAGGCACAAGGCCGATTTTTAATGTGAGGAATGAAGGGAGGGGGAAGGGAAAAAGGGGACCAGCTCCCGAGAGGTGGGAAATGGGAGCTGGTTAAAGGTCAGGCATGTGGGGTTGCCCCCACATCTGATCTTTGCTTGCAATACCTGTCGGAACAGATACTACACTTTGATCTTGACGCCCGTGCTGCCGAGGCGTGGGGGGGGGGTTATTTATTTGCTTCCCCACTGAGCAAATTAGGTACAAGGCCGTTTTTAATGTGGAGAGAGAGGGGGGAGGGAAAGGGGGTACCAGCTCAAGAGAGGTGGGAAATGGGAGCTGGATTAGAAACTGTTGGTATGAAGGGTTGCCCCTTCAGTAACCAAGGTCAGATATGCGGGGTTACCCCCACATATGGTATTTGCTAGTCATAGCTAGTCTTTGCTTGCAGCATCTGTCGGAACAGATGGTATTTATTTGCTCCCCCACCGAGCAAATTAGGCACAAGGCCGATTTTTAATGTGAGGAGTGAAGGGAGGGGGAAGGGGAAAAGGGGACCAGCTCCCGAAAGGTGGGAAATGGGAGCTGGTTAAAGGTCATACATGTGGGGTTGCCCCCACATCTGGTCTTTGCTAGTCATAGCTTGCAGTATCTGTCGGAACAGATGGTATTTATTTGCTCCCCCACTGAGCAAATTAGGCACAAGGCCGATTTTTAATGTGAGGAGTGAAGGGAGGGGAAGGGGAAAAGGGGACCAGCTCCCGAGAGGTGGGAAATGGGAGCTGGTTAAAGGTCAGGCATGTGGGGTTGCCCCCACATCTGGTCTTTGCTAGTCATAGCTAGTCCTAGCTAGTCATAGCTTGCAGTATCTGTCGGAACAGATACTACACTTTGATCTTGTCCCCCCCCCGTGCCGCCGAAGCGGGGGGGGTCCAATTCAGAGTGACCCATTTTGTGGAGTTGGATTTGCCTCACATTGTGGCTTATTTTGAGAGAAGGCAAGTAGACAGGAACAAAGAGACATTTATTTGATTGTGGAATTTAGAGTGTAGACCGTCCTTTAGGGAAGAAGTAATGTAACATCAAACCTTTCTCTTGTTTCATGATTCAAAAAATTTCACTTATGAAAAAATTAATAAAATTCACAATTCTTTTTTGTAATCAAATTATATTTGTTATAAATACATTTCACTATATCTGACTCGTCCACCAAGTTTCAATAAAAAATGTTCAACAGTCTTTGTTTTATCGCCATTCAATTATATGTGATAGACTCTTTGCTTATCATCACCTCATCAATAAGTGGTGTAATTCTGAATCTAGAAGTGTAAGGTATGTTTAGTTTCAGAACAGTTTCCGATGGTTCGTTGTTCTAAACAAGTCTTGAGAGGTGACTGGTTTGCAATAGACAGAACAGTTTCAGATGGTTCGTTGTTACACACAAGTCCTTAGAGGTAACTGGTTTGCAGTAGACAGTTCCACAGAGCAAACTATTCTTATTGTGTCGAGACGGAAAAACATGAGAAATTGCTACAAAAAAGGTTTAATATTTATGGAGCAATTCTGGTTTCCGATTGGTTGGTAGCAGAACGTGAATTAATTTGATTCGTCAGTTCCTAGCAGCATCGTTTATAAATAGAATCGCCCGACTGTGTGGGATCATATCCCATTCTGAATCAAAAATATTGCAACACTGAATGGGCTCCACACTCACTGGACTTTAACCCTTCCACTACCACTATTCTGGCACTAAAAATGGCCATCACAATTAAAATAAGGGCAGTGCTAAAAGAGAAGTCTGTCAGAGTCATTGACAATGTTGCACACAGTTGTGTAACTAAGGTAGGGGTAACGGGACAGACCATTCTGGGTGCCAGCACAGGAGGGGGGGCACGGTGTTACCTGCAACAAAATTTTTTAACCAGGATATAGTGTCAAAAATAATCTGAAAACTGAAAACAGGGTTTTACATGGGAGGTATATGACCCCCCCCCCCACCAAGAATAATTTATAATCCTCTAGTTTCGTTTCTCATGTCAGAAATTTTCAAATAAATTGGGGGGGGGGGTGATGTGTGTCTTCACAAATTTGTATTTTTAACTTTCATGTGTTTCAGTTGCTTCAATAGATATTGTTGTAAGATTTCGTCAGCGTTTATGACGCTTTAACTCTGTCTCATTAATAACAACAAAACGAAATACGAAAGTAAAAATGCAACAATTTCAGTCTTGCCTGTGTTTCAATTTGCTGAGATAAAATTTTCCACTGAGTTAGCAATATTCTTTTGAATCTTGAAATGCAACAAAAAATGAAACCTGGCACTGCTACTGTCCAAAGGTGTAATTATATAGTGCCAAGCAAGGGTTTTATTCTAAAGAAAAATCTTTTTTTCAGGGTAGGGTTGTAAAGAAACATGTTTTTATTGAAAGTTGTCCATCATTAATCCTTTCAAATTATCAGATACATAAAATGTTAGAGACGTTTGTTCAATGTCGAATGAAATGAAAATTTCGATAAATGAAAAATTCGGACGTGGTTTTCTATTTTGATTAAGAGCTCAATAATGAATAAATTATCAATGTTTTTAAATTCAGTTTAAATGTCTATCATTATTGTGTTCTGTCGCATAATGATTTCGTATCCAATTTTTAGAATAGTAACTGACTTTTGATTTATTTTCATAATCGAAAACTCGATAACAATGAAACTTTAAAACGCCCCAGTGCCTATCAGCCAAAACAAAAGATAAAAGATGTAGTAGTAAATGCTATAGAGGAATCTTTGCTGATTTTGACATTGTCTTAGTAATTTGGTAGAGACCGCAGAGATTAATTTTTTTTAACTTTGACCCCTATTATGCCCCCTTCACATTTATTGTTTTGGGCTCAAATCAAGTTATTAAGTTAGATACACGTCCAAGGAACGTATATCTAAAATTTCAAGTCTTTAGACCCAAAATTGTCGGAGGAGGTTGGTAGAGTTCTCAAAGGTCAAATCGTTGAACTTTGACACCTTAACAGCCAAATTTCTGGCCGAAAACCGATCACAAAATTTTTTCCAAATCTCACTACTCTGTATATCAAATTTCGAGTCTGTAGACTGAAAATTGACAGATTTATTGCGTTGGGAAATGTACACAGACAGACAGACACACAGACAGACACACAGACACGTTCACTTTTATAGATATTCTAGCATTTCAGCCCGGCGTTGCCTGGGTGTTTTGAGGTGTATGTTGAGCAAAAAAAAAAAGCGGCCAATTTTTTTTAACTTTGGCCCCTATTATGACCCCTGTACCTTTATTGTTTTGGGGTCAAATCAAGTTATTAAGTTAGATCCACGTCCAAGGAATCTACATCTAAATTTTCAAGTGTTTAGACCCAAAATTGTCGGAGGAGGTTGGTAGAGTTCTCAAAGGTCAAATCGTTGAACTTTGATCTCTTAACAGACAAATTTCTGGCTGAAAAGGGATTACAAAGATTTCCTCAAACCTCACTACCCTGTATATCAAATTTTGAGTCTGTAGACTGAAAAATTGACAGAGTTATTGTGTTAGAAAATGTACACAGACACACACACAGACACGTTCACTTTTATATATATAATATGTATAAAATATATTTTAGTCATCGACATACAGTCCTGTTTCGTTGTTTCACAACTCATCAGTGCCGCTAGACTAACACCTATCCCAAGCCGAGGATCGAACCTAGAACCGTCGTGATGACAGTCGGCAGTTCTATCCCCTGACTACGGAAGCGGTGGCCGTAATTAATCTGTCCGAATGTCTATTTAAATAAACATCCGTCCGCCACTCGTAAAGTGCTCAAAACGTTTGTTTGTAAACAAACCGCGAGCTTCGCATTTTTTTCAGCTAAATTAAGTAGCGAGTAAGATTATTTACGATAGTGCTCAACCCAAGAGGGGGGCTTTATAAAATATATTTTAGTCATCGACATACAGTCCTGTTTCGTTGTTTCACAACTCATCAGTGCCGCTAGACTAACACCTATCCTAAGCCGAGGATCGAATATATAGAGAGAGATAGATAGATAGATAGATAGATAGATAGATAGATAGAGATAGATATATAGATAAATGGATTGGATGCAATATATAGTAATGATTTAAAAAGTATTTAAAAAAAGACTCCTGCGCCACCACCGAGAATCGAAACCAAAACGTTCAGGACACCATTTATTTTACCTCTGACGTTAATGTCTGGGCTATGAAAACATGCTTATTGCAAGACTAAAAATTAAAACATGACCCAATAGCTACTACGTTATGCATTCGTAATGCCGGCGTTTAACCTTCACCTGGCAAATTTCATTTTTTTTAATTTTCATATTTTGCACAGATTTTTCCGGGCTAAAACCCAAATATAAAGTTTTGCATGGATTCAAATACCTTATATTTGAAGTTTCATGTCTGTAGATCAAAAACTCTAGGAGGAGTTTGGTAGGCAAAATTTTTTAAACAAAAATATATGCATATTATTCCTTAATTGGAATTCATTTTTGAGATGAGCATTATATATTAATTTATTTTTATTTTTATTTCGGACAATTATTCTCATTTTTATTAGTTGGTGTTTTTCATCTTTTATTGGTTTTGTTTATTCACAACGTTTCGGCCAACTATTCCTCTGGCCTTCATCAGGTGGTAACCGCAATGGATTAGAACTTCGAATCTCCTAACTGCATTCTCAGCAATCACTGCCATCCGTACTTGTTGGTGTCTCACCACGTTTTTGCCAAGTAAACCTCTGGCCGGCTTTGGGTAGGATTGAAACCGCTATCTTCAGACAATGTCCATCTGGAACTGTAGAGATTCAACGTCTCTATCAACTGCGCCACGGGCCCCGAAGGGCGATCAAGGTTGGATTCTTTGATCTTATAAAGCCACGTTTTATTATCTTTAATTTATTTATTATCTGATCTTCCATAGTCGGGTCTGTACCGATTGGTATATTAATTGGAATTCATTTTTGAGATGAGCATTATATATATTTATTTATTTTTATTTCGGACTATTATTCTCATCTTTATTAGTTGTTGTTTTCATCTTTATTGTTTGTTATTTTTTCACAAGGTTTCGGCCAACTATTCCTCTGGCCTTTGTCAGGTGGTAATCGCGACGGATAGGAACTTCGAATCCCCTAACGACCAATAAAGATGAAAACAACAACTAATAAAGACGAGAATAATAGTCCGAAATAAAAATAAATTAATAAAAATATATACGTATACATAAATATATATGGAAACAAATTTGTGTTTACTATAAACTTTTTACGCAAATATTATGCAAGTATAAATCATGTAGAATATCTGCATGAATATAATTACACGTAATAGTAAACTAGAGATGACCATCCCATTAGAAAACCGAAGCAACTAATAGGGAATTAACTAAAATGAATGCTTAAAAGAATATGCAAATTAGCTTGATCTTTTGCTAGTGAATGCAATTCCACAACTCATATATAAGAAAATTCTATTTTCTTTCTAAATAAATAGAAAAGAGGGTTTTTGTATGAATATCAATACACGCAAAAGAAAAACGAATTCATGGGAGTGTAGATATAAATACGCCTATTTTGTTCTTTTTTTCCTTAATCTTTCATCCACCTTCCTACATTATTTTCAGACATCTGTCCCTTTATTTTTGCTTTGGCACAATTTTCTATAATTCCTAAAAAATAAACCTTTAAGCTGTTTTCTTTTAGAATTCATCCCATCTTGGTTATTAATGGCGGAAGTTAAATTTGAAAATTTATGAACACGAACAAGCAAAGTATCATCTGTCGATCTTGGAGAAATAGAAAACACTGGCTTCAGGAATCCAGATACAAACAACTATCGATACAGCACACATTTCCCTGATGGAAAAAGCGAAAAGAATCTGTCATTTAGGGAACATCGTAACAATGCGCCATTATTAAACAAAGGTTGTTGAATTGTTATCTCACTATGATGTAATATTTAAAGAAAAAACATCTTGTCAGATTCTAGCAAAGCACAGACAACTTGTATGTTCATACATGTCACCTGAAATTCAGAACGAGCTAATTTCTCTCTTGGCAAAACATGTGAATGGAAAACTCGTTTCTGACATCAAAAGTGCAAATTACTTGGGCATACTTTTTAATAGCACATCAGAAATTCCGCATGCAGGTCAAATGTCTACAGTAATTCGATATGTATACATTTCAGTGGTACAGTTGAAGTGCAGGAATCATTCCTTGGATTTTTTTTATCTGAAAGGTTAAATAGCTACTGTGTTAACTAGCGATATCCTCTGGAAATCAGAAAATGAAGGACCGGATTTTCAATTGTGTCACAGTCAAGAGTACGATAATGTGGCAAGCATGCCTGGAAACAATAAAAGAGCAAATACATTAATGTGAGAGCTATTTTTGTACCTTCTTCCAATTATCCTTTGAATCTTTGTGGGAAAGATTCGTTTGCTAACAATCTATCTTGTGTAACGTTTTTTGATTATTTTGAGGGGGCTGTACACTACATTTGCTTTGTTGGTCTATATGGGATATGCTAGCAGAATACACAGGTCTAATAGTGAAGGGACTGCTGTGAAGATAGTAATGCAGAAGTTTGCAGTTTGGAGCTAAAGACTGGTTTTATTATCAGAATAATTATTAATGGGATATATATTATTTTATTTTGGTATCCAAGAACACATTTCACGAAGTGTAATTTTGGTTCTTGAGCCATGAATAACCCAAACAAATTATGGATGGATGGCAGGCGTAAGTTAAACCCATGGGTATGTAATCAGCTTCAGGATTAAAGATATACTTTAAAATCTTAATTTATTGAATAAGCTAGCTTAACCTTTACTGTATCTGTTTAATTAATTAAATCATAGACGCATTTTAGGGTTTACCAAACTAGAAACATCAAACGGCCCTGGTTGTCTTCCTTTAACTGTTATGAGTACCTACGACAAACTTGGTTTCCCATGATTTCAGCAAATTTTTAAAATTAATAACGAGCGGAA
>NC_136482.1:44813279-44820779 GCF_053919585.1 Euprymna scolopes | reverse complement strand
GTGTTAACCGTGATCGTCTAGAGGTTAGGACCCCACGTTGTGGCCGTGCTAACCTAGGTTCGAATCCTGGTCACAGCATTGACATTTTGTACATATTTTACAGTCCAAAATCTGAAGAATTATTTGTTTTTATAACATTGTTTTTTGACATCGTACTTGCTGATAGGTTACTCTTATAACAATTTTGATCAACTGAGATAAAGATTTCGTGATTTCATTAACGCTGGTGGGTTACTGTTTAAAGAAAAAACCTTAACGTTCACCTCAAATATTCAGCGTCCAAGAAATATAGGCCACTGGCAAACTGGAACGTCTGTGAGCATCCGGTGTATTATTTGGAGCTGTCCCTTTTGAGAGAAGTTCCGTGTTCGAAGTGGTCTGTCTACATTGGGTATATAGTGTTTAAAACTTGTTATTACACGTAATCTTATTTAATTATGGAGTTAGCTAAAAAGCGATGGGTCACTGCAATTCTCCGTGTAAAGAGCAGTCGATTGATGCTTGAACTGTTGTCAGAGACCATTCGTACACCGAAATACATCGTCTCAAAAGAAAGAAGAAACAAGAAGAAGAAAGAAGAAAGAAGAAAGAACAATTGGCCATTTTTGTACCCTTTTTTTTTTTTTTGCTCTCTTTTGACATTTTAACCGACGTTCTGACACTCGCTTGATTCGTAAGACGCTTCTCTGTAAGAATATGCGCTTTTTGAAACTTATAAGTTGATTTTAGTTGAGATTTGGATAGTTTTGTTTTGTAGGCGTATATAGGCGTGCACGGGCCATCCCTATATAGAGAGTGCTACCGCCTCTCTGATAAAATGACACGAGATTACGAAGGAAGTTTTTTTTTTTTTTTTTGTTAAATTAGAGATAATTGAAATGGGATAAAATAGCGTAATAACTTAAATATATTCTTTTATTTAAATTACGCTGAGTTTCTCCTACGTATATTCTTCCACAATCAAGGCATGGTATGGAATATATTCCGGCTTTGATGTTAATGTCGGTATTAATCATAATTTTACGTGTTAGATCCCTAATTGTTAAAGAGTTTAGTTTTGTTATTTGAATGCCTGTCTTATTTAGGTTCTTATAGAGTGTGTCGTTGTTTTTATTAGTTGGTAATGTTGTCTGTTGTGTGTCTGGTTATTTAGGGAATGGTCTCGGTTTCGGTTATGGTAAATTTTTAGTGCTTTTCTTTTTTGTATTTGCCAAAAAAATGTTGAGTGTATTGTAAGTTCATGAATGTACGTTCGATATACTCAAATTCTTCCACGATGTATTCTTCACTGCATATTCTCAGGGCCCCAAGAAAAAATTCTATTAGAATACCTCTTTTTACTTTATCATCGTGATGAGAGTAAAAGTGTATGTAATCATTTTTATTCGTGACTTTCCGATGGACTTTAAAACTTAGATGATCATTGTTATTCATGATATTGATGTCCACAAAAGAGATGTAAAAAACAGCAATACACTCAACGCCATATTTTGTCACATCATGGAGAACGACCACCATTTTAATTTTAACAAAGCAACTTTCCTTAAACACATACATAACAGATCCACACGACGTTTAATTGAGTCGGCTATAATCTCCCATTCCAGCAATATAATTAAGCAAAGAAAAGGTTTTTTTTCACGTTGCTCCCTTTCTGTCGAAAATAATTATTAAAGAGAACAACTTAGACACCGGTTAAACGCTATATATATATATATATATATATATATATATATATATATATATATATATATATATATATATATATATATATATATATATATATACAAGAAAAAAAAATTCGTAATTTCACATAATTTTATTATTTTTATTTTACTTATTTACTGTTTTTATTTTATCATTATCTATTTTTAGATTCAATTTTTATCATCTATTCTTATTTTTAGACACCATCTTTTAAGTTACTACGCTATTTATTTCTCTAATTTAAAAAAAAAACTTCCTTCGTAATCTCGTGTCATTTTATTTACTTAATCTATCACCGCTATATTTCCAGACGCAATTTTTTTAATCTCCACGATATTTTAACTTTTAGACGTAATCCACCACATTAGTTTACTCTAATTTATTTTCTCTCATAAAATGTATATACATGTATATATTACATCTAATTTACATAAGGAAAACACGCTGCTCCCCCCCATCATTATATATAGCCCCAATCCTCCGACTCTCTCGTCAATGACCATCCCTCTTGAAGAAGCCCGAATAAATCGGGCGAAACGTTAAGTATTCAGGTCCTTCCACCTCCATTTTATTTCATATATATATATATATATATATATATATATATATATATATATATATATATATATATATATACAATAGTACATTAACTTAAAAAGAAAAAGACTTCCTTATAAACTTCACAACAAAAACAAACATCTTCTATGGGCTACCCAAAATGCACAAATCTAACCAGGTAAGACATGCCATCAACATACAAAAGTCGGAAAACATAAGCACCCCAAACCCCAACGACCTCACATTCAGACCCATAGTAGCAGGGCCATCATGTCCAACAAGCAGACTTAGCAACCTAATAGATATACTATTACAGCCCTTCACCAATCTAGTCAGAAGTTTTGTAAGAGATAACACACACTTCCTTAGCTCCCTACCACAAACAGTAGACGATGGGACTATACTAGCCACATTCGATGTTAGCAGCCTATATAGCAATATCCCACACAATCTAGGAAAATAAGCTATCGCATATTGGATTGACAAACATACACAGATTTTACACCCCAGATTCAATAAACAATTCGTGATTGATAGCATCAACATAATCCTCAATAACAACTCCTTACAATTCAATAAAGACAATTACATCCAAATACTAGGCAGAGCAATGGGTACCAAAATGGCACCGACTTATGCCACCCTTACACTCGTCTTCCTAGAAGAGACCCTTTATGAAAGGATAGAGCAAAAGTATGGGCACAATATAAAAACACTCTTCATAAAATCTTGGAAAAGATACCTAGACGACTGCTTTATCCTCTGGAGAACCTCATGGGGGGATATCAAAGAACTCCAGACTTTGCTACAAAATCTACACCCAAAAATAAACTTCACACTTGAACAAAGCCCCACAGAATTACCTTTCCTAGACATTCTAGTAACAATAAAAAACAACATAATCATAGACATCTACCACAAACCCACAGACACTCAACAATGCCTCCACTTCAAAAGCCACCATCCTAAAAACTGTCTAAAATTAATACCTTACTCCGTAGCATGTAGAGTCTGCACCATAGTAACAGACAGACACCTCCGTTCAACTAGACTGAATGAACTACAAATAACACTGCGGAAAAGAGGATATCCACTACCACTAATACAGAAAGGTATCGAACTGGCTGAAAAAATTACAATAGACCAACGAAGAACCGCAAAAGAACACAACAAATAACAAATTTTAGCATACGTCTCTACACACAACACAAACAACCCAGAACTATTCACACAGATAACAAAAAACCTTATCCTCCTCAATCAGAACGACAAACTAAACAGCATACTTAAAACAACAAAAATAATAAAAAGCAAACGCAAACCATAAACTTAAAACACATCCTAAATTTCTCAAAACTTGTCCCATATACTACAAAAGGGGTTACAAAATGCAACAAACCGCGATGTGGAGTATGTGACATAATAATAGAAGGTAACACATACACATTCAAAAACCCAGCACAAACATTCAAAATAAAAAAGGATCTAAATTGCACCTCCAGAAATGTAGTATATGCACTAAGATGCACAACATGCAACAAATCCTACATAGTCGCCACCAAAAATTTCAGCAATAGAGTGGCCTTACAGAAGAGCAACATCAAAATTGCAGATAACAGACACCTCTATGTTTCAAAACACGTACACACATGCAGTGGAAACAGCTTCAAAATAATGCCAATCTTCCAAACAGATAATTATTTTTATTTACTTACACAGGAAAAAAACTTCATCACCAGATTCACTCCTGAGCCTAATACCATCACACAAAAACATGAAATGCAAGGTACACTCGCATGCACATCCATACACATATACACACCCACACATAAATCAGAATCGACACATTAATACACACACACGTGCGCGCATACAATCACACACAGACATAACACCCCTATTTCTAATACAACACACTGAACAATACCAACCCTACTCAACCTCGAAACCAACAACACTAGGAAACACCTAGAACCATAGTATAATATCTGTTCAAACACCTCGCTCCCTCCTCAGTCAGTGGAGGAGAACCCCCTCATGACTGAAACAACTATAATCCCTTCTATCATCCCCCTCCCATACCTATACCCTCTCCAATTGCCCCCCTCTGGGGAATAAAATCTTCCCCACACTAGAAAACGATCCTGGGTCTGGCCTTACCCACATAGGGAGACAAATAAATAGAAACATTAAAAAATCCCCTATACCTATTTTAAATACACCCCTCTTTCTAAACAAACATAATATAAGGACTACCCGAAAAGACTAAAACGAAAAATCACAATACTAAAATCCAAGAATCCAAAAAATAAATATCAAAATAGAATGAAAGCACCCCTACCCTTATTTCAGAAGAGCTTGTGCCCTCCCCTCCTCACACATACACATTAGCAACGACCTCGGATCACAGTCACCTTCCTAAGGAAGCAAATAACCTCATAATACTATAAAACAGTATACACATTCTCAAACCAATAAAAGAAAACACACACACGCACACACACGCACACACGCACACACACAGACACACACACACCTATTCCACCCTAAAGGAAAAGAAAAAACACTAGAAGAAAGAGAGAGTGACTACAGCCAGGTCAGCGGCCTCCACAAGCCCAATAACAGAGTAATAAAAATTGAACATGCCAATGAATAATAAACACTTACAAGCCTCCATCCCTTGGAAACACTTCAAATGAACTACGAAAATTGCCTTTTTAACATCTCCAACACATTTGAAAATAATTTCTGACGAGGACGCTTCACAGAACGTCTGAAACGCGCGTAAAAACGATTTCAATGACTTAAAAACATTATTACAATGATCCAAACATAATTCTCAATGAAAAACGAAGACACTGAATAATAAAATAATGTTAAAAAATACACATTGTTGGTGACTGCTCCCTTATTAAAATATATATATATGTATATATATATATATATATATATATATATATATATATATATATATATATATACATATATATATGCATATATATGGATATATATACATCTATATAGATATATACATATATATACGTATATATATACATATATATGCAAATATATACATATATATATATATACCTATATATATACATATACACTTGTGCCTGATATTATTCATACCCCTCGGATCTTTGAGATTTCTATAAGAATATTGCTCAAACCAGAAGATAGACAATATTAAAGGGATTTCAAACAATAAATCAAGCATAAGCATTTAATTTAAACTCAACAAATAAATAAATTATGCAAGTTTGAAGCATTATACAAAGAAAAACAATAATGGCACTAGTTCAAAATTATTCATACCTCTCTTACTAATAGTCAATAGCATACCCTTTATTCTTAATAACTGCCTGTAACCGTTTTGGATATTTATCAACAAGGTTTTTACAAGCATCAACACTGATTTTTGACCATTCTTCAATGCAGTAGTTCTCTTAATCCCTCAAATTTCTAGGTTTCCGCTTTTTAACCTCAGTTTTCAATATGTGCCAGAGGTTTTCGATAGGGTTCAGGTCAGGACTCTGGCTAGGCCATTCCAAAACATTAATGTGATTATCCTCAAACCATTTCTTGACTATTTTGGCAGTATGCTTTGGATCATTATCCTGTTGAAGGACCCAGTTTGGTCCTAAATGGAGCTTCTCCGCATCCTGTCTAATGTTTTTCTGGAGTATCTCCAAATATTGCTCCTTCTTCATGGTTCCATCTATCTTGACCAAACTACCTGGACCACTAGCCGAAAAGGAGCCCCAAAACATTAGGCTACCACCACCATGTTTCACCGTGGGTATGGTGTTCTTTGGGTTGTAAGCTTCTCCTTTCTTCCTCCAAACGTAAGAAGCATCCATATGGCCAAACAATTCAATTTTTGTTTCGTCAGTCCACAAAATACTTGAGAAAACGGACTCTGGAGAATTCACATGGGTCCTAGCAAACTTTAGATGTGCTGCAAGGTGTTTTCCGGTGTGCAATGGAGTCCTTCTTGGTCTTCTTCCTTTCAGACCATTTTCATGCAGAGTCCTTTGCAATGTTTGCCTTGATATTTTTATGCCAGAAGACTCCAGATTTTCTAAAATGTCCTTAGTAGTGGTGGTTGGATTTGCATTAACACTTCTTACAATATTCCTGGTGGCTCTAGCAGACAGTTTCCTTTTCCTTCCTCTACCAATCAAGTTGTTTGTTGTGTGGTGGCTCTGGAATTTTTTGATGATGCTCTGTACTGTTGCTGTAGGGACCTCAAATTTCTTGGAAATTGACTTGTAACCTAAACCATCCTTATGTGAATTCACAATTTTAGTCCTAAGATCATTACTAAGCTCTTTTTTCTTCCCCATTCTAATAATTTTTATTCTTTTTTTGGTTTTCAGTTGATATCATTTTAATTTCTGAAAAATGCAAAAAAACGAAATGAAATTAATCAAAGGTTGTATAAAAGCATTCAAAATAAGAATCAAACAGTAAACAAACAGTCAGAAACTCGATTAATACTGAAAAAATAAGGGGGTATGATTATTTTTGAACATTGCAGATTTTATAAATAGCTGTATATTTCTTTTATTACAAGTATCCCGAGATTTTAAAATGACGAAAATGATCAGAAGAGGTTTATTAAGAATATGTATCAATATGGACGTAAACAATAAATTCTTACAAAGTTACACCTAATAAACTCAATTTTCAAGAGGGGGTATGAATAATATCGGGCACAAGTGTATATACTTATACATATATATATATACATATGCATATATATACATATATACATACATATATACATATATATACATATATATGTACATATATATATATACTTATACATATGTACATATATATATATACTTATATATATATACATATATTTACATATATATATGTATACATATATATATATATATACATATATATATACATATACATATATACATATACAGTGATGATCATATTTATTGGCACGGTAAAATAAAAGTTAAATTTTGTCTAATAAATTCTAAAAAAGGGATTAAATTAAAGAAAATAACAAAGTATATTATGTATTTTTAACTGGCCTTTCCGATGCAGCAATCGGATTTTAGAAAAAATAAATAACAAAGAAACAACAAACATAATTGCAAAAAACCCTTGTTCAAAATTATTGGCACGGCTTTGTTTTTCTTTTAGTATCAGTATAATATCAATCAATTTCCGGTTTACGTGCTTTCTGAACTTTTTTATAGCCATATT
>NC_136482.1:44538279-44808279 GCF_053919585.1 Euprymna scolopes | reverse complement strand
TGGCAACACATCAAAGGCCGTAAATGACAAAGTTCTCTCCGATTCTCTCTCCTCTGATCTCGAACAAGTGGTTCAGTGGAGGAAGACGTGGCTGGTTACCTTTAATGCATCTAAAACGAAACTCCTATCTTTACATCATCAACACTCTGATCCCTATCTGGTGTCAATTGGGATGGATGGCTCTCGTCTGGGAGAGGCCCAGTGTTTTGACAAGCTTCTGGGTTTGACCTTTACTCCTGATCTGAAATGGAACATGTACATCAAGTCTGTTGCCAAGGTCGCTGGAAAGATGGCGGGATCCTTCTACCGCTCCAGAAGATATCTCACTACTGATGCAATTCTCTATCTATATAAAAGCCAAGTACGTCCAAGGATGGAATACTGCTGCCATATCTGGGCAGGAGCTGCTGAAAACAGCCTATCCTGCCTTTACAGAGTACAAAATAGACTTCGTGGCTTAGTGGGGGATGCCCTTTTCCCTACGCTGCAACTTCTCTTCCACAGAAGAGACGTTGTGAGCCTATCCTTGTTTTATCGTTATTTCCATGGCAGGTGCTCGTCTGAACTCCATTCTCTGGTCCCCCCTCGCTAATCTTTTATGAAAAACACCCGTCTAGCCGAATCCACTGTGAAAAATTTCCCTCACTCTTTATCTGCGCCTGAATCAAAACGTGGATTCCATGAACAAAGCTTCTTTCTTAGAACTGCACTCCTGTGGAACTCTGTTCCGTCTGCCTGCTTCCCACCTGACTACAACATCGATGTATTCAAGTCCAACGTTAACAAATTCCTAATGAACCGCCCCTTAAGTAAACACTTCATCAAATCTCCACACTTACGTAATGTACTTGCAATAACTCTTATCCCTGAGTGGCTTCTGAGCCTTGATAAGTGGTGACCACTGTGTAAAAAAAAATATATATATAGATATATACATATATATATATATACATATATATTTGTAGTCATCGACATAAATCCTGTTTCGTTGTATCACAACTCATCAGTGCCGCTAGACTAGCATCTCTCCCAAGCCAAGCATTGAACCTAGAACCGCTGTGTTGACAGTCGGCGGTTCTCCCACTCGACCATGGAATCGACGCCCGTAAATAACTCGTCGAAATGACTATTTAAATAGACACCCGCCACCATTTATACATATACATATATATATATATTCATAGACAGACTGGTTGCTATATCACAGCTTTTTAGTATGACTAGACTAGTACCCATGTCTAGCCAGGTATCGAGCCTACAACCACCTAGTTGATAGTTGCAATTCTTTTTATGTTAACAATGGTCACCATTTTTAGAGTGCTCTGTTTTTTTAATATAATCAAGAAATTTTAATTATGCTAAGTAAGCAGTAGATGACATCATTTAAGAACACTGCTCTACCACACACACACACACACACACACACACACACACAGATATATATATATATATATAATGGCAGGCCGCCTGGCATTACCTGGTCGTAAGATACACTTACATATGATATTTTAATTCATGCAAATTACATATTATTTTAGAGACAATTCTATATCGATTTTTATATTGTACCTAATATATGGTAATGATATCAAAGTAAAAAAATATATTTGCGTGCCATGAACTACAATCGAAACTAAAACACAACTCTCAAGCCCCATTCCTTGGCCTTAGAGCCAAGCCCATACACAGATAAATTGTTCAAAATTGTTTAATCTAATGGCGTAGATTTCTGCATGTAAACAGGTTTAATCAATTACACCTGTCAAGGTCAACTCTATTGTCTTCAATTTTCACTCTTTAATGGCTATTTTGCCGGCAAAAAAACAAAACAAAAAAAAAAACAAATCGAAAATGTTCTGCAGGTTCAAATACACTATACATCAAATTTCAACGTTGTAGACATAATATTCAGAGAAGAGTGCAATAGAGACTTGTTGGTTTATATATATGTGTGTGTGTGTGTGTGTGTGTGTGTGTGTGTGTGTGTGTGTGTGTGTGTGTGTGTGTGTGTTAAAAGATTATAAGTTTGGGGAGGTATTCATATTCAATAATTTAAAAATAGATGTTAAAACAAAATGATGTTGATAAAATTGATTATAGTTTTACAACAAATTACTTCAAATAATAATTTATTTCCGAAACGATACCGCAATATCTGAATTTCTCCTTCGAAATCTTATTTTAAACTAATAATAATTAGGTAAAAAGGAGATAGTTTAAAACACACACAAACAAAATTGCACTTAAAACGACTTCCGGGCAACACAAGTCGCTGGTAGTTACAAATAATCTTATTCAATCATCCATTTTATGTAATATTTAAATCTAAATAGCAAATCGCTGACAAATCAATATTTGATTCTGACTAAGGATATCTCCCTTTTTATTTTTGCGATATGTCCTTTTAAGAATTCAGGTGATAAGTCATCTCCCTCTCAGTACAGACCAATAAGTCTCCTGTGTGTTATGAGTAAGTTGCTGGAATCCATATTAAATAGAGAAATAGTCAACCACCTCAGCAGAAACAACCTTCTTAGTGACACACAATATTGTATCTGCTCACACACACACACACACACACACACACACACACACACACACACATATATATATATATAAACCAACAAATCTCTATTGCACTCTTCTCTGAATATTATGCACTGTGTACTTACTTACTGAAAACAATTGTTTCGGCAAGTAAGATTATTACAAGAAGCAATCTATATAAAAAATAAGATAATTACAAGAAGCAATCTATATAAAGAAATAAGATTATTACAAGAAGCAATCTATATAAAGAAATAAGATTATTACAAGAAGCAATCTATATAACAAAATAAGATTATTACAAGAAGCAATCTATATAAAAAAATAAGATTATTACAAGAAGCAATCTATATAACAAAATAAGATTATTACAAGAAGCAATCTATATAAAAAATAAGATTATTACAAGAAGCAATCTATATAAAAAAATAAGATTATTACAAGAAGCAATCTATATAAAGAAATAAGATTATTACAAGAAGCAATCTATATAAAAATAAGATTATTACAAGAAGCAATCTATATAAAAAATAAGATTATTACAAGAAGCAATCTATATAAAGAAATAAGATTACTACAAGAAGCAATCTATATAAAGAAATAAGATTATTACAAGAATCAATCTATATAAAAAATAAGATTATTACAAGAAGCAATCTATATAAAGAAATAAGATTATTACAAGAAGCAATCTATATAAAGAAATAAGATTATTACAAGAAGCAATCTATATAAAAAATAAGATTATTACAAGAAACAATCTCTATATAAAAAAAAATTTATATTCTTACGGCGTTGTTACGTATAACATGTATTTTTTAAAATTTAGGTCATTTTATCCGCAAAGAGTGTAATTAGTGATAAATGTGGTGTCACTAAGGTAAAAAAAAATTGAGTTCACCCGTTTTAAAATGAATGATACTAAAATCAAATTATGCCGTCATGTCGAATATATTTTACATCAATAAATTTCAAAAAGTGATATTCGTATTATTGATTGAAGAATATTTAGCTAGCAATTATTTTAATAGTAAAAAACGACAAAGACTTTAACATTTCATGTCCGTACGTACCTTATCAGTTTTGCACACATTTTTAATGAATTCATCCGATTGGTGATTAATGTGAAGTTACAATGATAAACAACTTTTACTTTAAACTGAATCAAAATCAAATTATATCTCCCGTCGACTAAAACAGTGAACAAGTAAATAAATACTTTTTTAGGAAGTGACATTCGTTTTAGTGACTTGAGGAATATTTAGCTGGAAATTATTTTTATGGCTAGAAGACATTTATTGTTTTACTAGCAGGGGTGCGCCTAAACTTCTCGACCGTAAAATACACTTATATATATATATATATATATATATATATATATATATATATATATATATATATATATATATATATATATATATATAGTACTGATTTCAAAAGATAAAAACAATGATATGGGTGCCATCAGCTTAGATTGAAACCAAAACATTTAGCGCTCAAGACACTTTTCCAACAGTTTGAGCTATCGACAGAGAGATAAGAAAGATTTAATATTAAACAACTTTAAGCTATGAATGAATTTGTGCATGCGCAAAAGTAATAGAAATATGTCGTCAAGTTCAAATGAACATTTTGCATTTCAACTTGTCGGCATATTTCTGTACATGTCATTCATCCACCCAAAAAAAGCTTTACTTTTTTTATAAATCATCCTTGGTGTAAGATTAACGTTTCTTGTTTATTTCGGTGTTATGCGACCAGTAATATAAGAGTTTATCGGTTAAATATTTTCACCCATACACACACACACGAAAATAGAACGAGGTACAAAATGCCAGGAATATATTTGGACGTAAAGATTAAAGTATAAATTAAATTAAAATATAAATTAAATTAAAAAATGAGTTAAATTAAAATATAAATTAAATTAAAATATAAATCAAATTAAAATATAAGTTAAATTAAAATATAAATTAAATCGAAATATGAGTTAAATTAAAATATAAATTAAATTAAAATATAAATTAAATTAAAATATAAATTAAATCGAAATATGAGTTAAATTAAAATATAAATTAAATTAAAATATAAATTAAATTAAAATATAAATTAAATTAAAATATAAATTAAATTAAAATATAAATTAAATTAAAATATAAATCAAATTAAAATATAAGTTAAATTAAAATATAAATCAAATTAAAATATAAGTTAAATTAAAATATAAATTAAATTAAAATATAAATCCAATTAAAATATAAGTTAAATTAAAATATAAATTAAATTAAAATATAAATCAAATTAAAATATAAGTTAAATTAAAATATAAATTAAATTAAAATATAAATTAAATAAAAATATAAATTAAATTAAAATATAAATCAAATTAAAATATAAGTTAAATTAAAATATAAATTAAATCAAAATATAAATCAAATTAAAATATAAATTAAATTAAAATATAAATCAAATTAAAATATAAGTTTAATTAAAATATAAATTAACTTAAAATATGAATTAAATTAAAATATAAATTAAATTAAAATATAAATTAAATTAAGATATAAATTAAATTAAAATATAAATCAAATTAAAATATAAATTAAATTAAAATATAAATTAAATCAAAATATAAGTTTAATTAAAATATAAATTAAATTAAAATATAAATTAAATTAAAATATAAGCTAAATTAAAATATAAGTTATCCTTTACATTTTACGTATTTTCATTCATTCCTTCACGATTTACACATCATTATTATTTTTTTTTAATTTAAACTAAAATAACATTAATTGTTCCCGGGCAACGCTAGTAACTTTTTGCTTCCCTTAAACAGGAAAATGGAAGAAATAACAAAACCTCTGCCTGTGTGAATTGATTAAATTCTGAGTGCATTCTGGCCAAACAGAAAGGGGCGAAAAAAGACAAAAAAAAAAAGAAAAAGGAACGAATTTGCTGAAGAGTGAGTGACACACGTTTGCATCTCAAGGGCGCATATTTGCAAAGTCCTGCGACTCTAACCAAAGAATAGTTTCAGAAGAAAGAAAACGAAAAGAACATTTGGACGAAATGCAAAAAGGCTTTAAAGTGTGGCGGAAGACATAATTGACAGAGAAAAGGACGGTCGACAAGATGTATACGTCAATATATCACTCGGCTAAAGTGTTTTTCTGTTTGTGGTATTCTTTTAGAGGGCGAACTACTTGTCCGCTGCAATTTATATCTAATCCTGAAAGGCGAACACATACCTAAAGGTGAAACTGTTGTGTCTTTTACACGTTTGTAAACATCCTGTTTACATTTGTTCTACGACGGGTTGATCGTATGGGTCTTGCTCAGATGGATTTTTTCTAGATAATATTTGCCAACATTTAGTCTACATACGCTAAGTCATTTTGTGACATTCCAAATACGATTGCGATTTCTACACAGTCATGCCTGACGGAACGAGGGCATGCTTCTCACGTGGATTAAATATAGAGTTCCATTCGAAATTCCATGCAGATTCTTGAGTTTGGCAGGAAGATATGAGGTACACTTGACAAAGGTCGAATGTTACATCGGACAACTCGTGAAGACAACACTGAAAATGATAATAATAGTCCGAAGTATCCAAATAATATGAAAAAGATGCAAAGATTATGACTTTACTGATTTTAAAATGAATTGTTCCCAAATCAAATTTTGTCCCGTTGACATAACTAGTTTTCTAAAAATATACAGTTATATGTATTTATTTTTTCTTTTATACATAGTCTATTCAGAAGACTGGCGACATTAGAAATAATCCTTGTTAATAAACGTATTTCTTTGGATTTGAGTTTCCCTTTCTAAACATCTATATCAAATACGCTAAGGCCTTCCATGTTTTTATACTCTTGTTCACCCCAAACAACGTATATTATCACTTGGACGCAGGGAGCTATTATTTGGGACCATGCCTACAAGGACACTATTTAAGGAGATGAGTGAGATATTTGTTCACGTTACATTTACACTTCTGCATGGTAGTACAGGATGGAATGATAACTTTGTCGCCCTAAAGAAAACCACAGATTTATTTTTGAAAATTTATTGAGAAAATCAATTCAGGTAAGTTGATTATGTAGTAAAGCTGACTTCTATTCAATGTAGCGGCCTTCAGCCTCAATGACAGCTTCGATACGGGTCTGGAACTGGGAGTATGCCTTTTCCACAAGTGCCAGTGAGAGCTCGATAAATGCTCGGCAGATGGCTGAGATCAGGCTAGCTTTTGTGTTGTAGGAAATCACGTTGGTGATGTTCTCGACGTATGACCAAACATACTGCCACACCCAGGGTCTGCCAGTGGCCACTTAATTGCACTTGGGGATCACGACACTCTTCAGCACATCCAGGTACACTTTGGTGGTGACTTTTAACCGACTTCAAAGATGGATTGTTGTGGCTCTCACTTGAAACCATGCCAAAGACCAAAGCTGTTGCTGAAAACGTCATTGATCTGTCCTTAAGCGTTGAACCATCCGGATTTGCATTTTGAGGGCGCTGGCAATGGTCCTGTTTTCAGACCTTGGATTGGTAGAGAGCATGAGTTGTATAGCAGAGCATCTCCAATCTCGCTCGTCGAACATTGTGTCACTTTCAGACATAATAGAAGGCTCCTATCGTCCTCGGAATTTGTATACAACTGGCTAACTAGTAGATAGTCCCTAACAAAAACAGAAAACCGGTTTTCACCAAATGGAAATGGAATCATGTCATCTTTTCTATGTCATCAATTTTATCATTTCACCTTGTACACTCCGGGAAACAGGAAGCAATCTAAAGGAAAAAGCTATTAGAGTAGAAGATTTTTCCGGCATCTTGAGACCTTTACATTGAAAGAGTGAAGCTTTGTTGCTAGAAAAGTTTGTTGAGTTAAGTACGTCGAGGGTATACAAGTGCAATGAGTTTATCAAAAAACATGCCATTAAAATACTTGCTAAACAAGTAACATTGCATCGATTGGAGTTTGGCTGATGGTGCAGGACCTATTAGATTGGAAACTCTATTTTCGGATCTTGTTTAAAATTGAAAGATTAATGCCAGATGTGGCAACAATACTACATGCAAGGCTGAATAGTGAGTGAGTTGATATACAGGATATTCTCAGATGTAAATCATTTTTTAGCACGGCATACACCTTCTAATTCTAAGCCTTTTTAATATTTTTAGTGTATTTTGTTCCAGTTCATGTTGCCTATAAATGTTAAACCGAGGAGTTTGAAGGTTAAGGTGTCATGACTATCAGTGGTTGAAAAGGTTTTTTGTAATTGTTAAAGGAAGAAGGTTAGTATTAGTAACATTAAATGTTAAAATCTATTTCCAGCCAAAACCAAATATACAGAAAAAGCCGCTAAAATACTTACATTTCTTGCAACGTATGAAAATAGTTAAACAAAATATTTTTTATAAATTTTAAAAATTAAGGTACAAAATTTAATTTGGAAATTATCAATTTTTAAAGTGCATTTTTATAAACTTTACAAATTAACATATAAAAATTTCATTTAAATGGAATCTAAAAATTACCTTGAATTTATTTTACGTTATGCACATTTTGTTGTGGGTAATAAAAAAAAACTAAATTTATCTATCATTTAGCAATTCATGATATAGATATAAGATTTTCTACAAAAAAAAATTATTTTAATGCAGCCAAAATGCACGTAAAATAAAATAAATTCTAGGTAATTTTTAGATTCAATTCCAAGTAAAATAAAGTTATTTGTAATAAAAATTATTAAAATCTGATTTAAAACGTTAAAAAGTAAAACAGAAAAGCATATACAATTTCTGTCTGTTCCTCTCTTTTCTTTACTTCAATTTCTCCCTTGTATTTCTATTTTCCTGCTCTTTCTTTCAGCTCTCATATATATTCTATATAGAGTATACATATACATATTATATATAGTATTGTTTGATTCGACAAGAGACTTAAAAGAGGAAAATTATAACACATACTTGCTGTATTTAAAGTATGGATTCAACGTCTACCATGCTCAAAGTGGCCTACTGCATTATTGCATGTCCCTGTTACATCTATGGTATTGAGTACCATTTTATATAGCATATACTATTTACCAAGTATTACTTTATTAAAAATTTATTGTTCCAGAGTTTATTTCAGATGATTGACCTGAGCCAATTTTTTTTTTTTTTACAAGGTAGTCACCACTTATCAAGGCCCAGAAGCCACTCGGGATAAGGGTTATTGCGTGTACAGTAATCAATAGGATAGTATCGTAGTAATCATTAGTATTGGGAATTTGATAAAGTGTCTTACTTAAGGGGGCGGTTCATCAGGAACTTGTTTATGTTGGACTTGAAGACATCCAGGTTGTAGTCAGATGGGAAATAGGCAAACGGAACAGAGTTCCACAGGCGTGCACTTCTAAGAAAGAAGCTTTATCCATGGAATCTATGTTTTGGTTTTGGCACAGACAAAGAGTGGGGAAAATTTTTGACAGTGGTTTCAGCCAGACAGGTGTTTATCATGAAAGATTAGCGAGGGGGGACCAGAGATTGGAGCTCAGACGAGCACTTGCCATGGAAGTAACGATAAAACAAAGACAGGCTCGCAACGTCTCTCCTGTAGGAGAGAGGTTGCAGGCAAGAGGAAAGGGCATCCCCCACTAAGCTATTTTGTACTATGTCAAGGCAGAATAGGCTGTTTTTAGAAGCTCCTGCCCAGATGTGGCAGCAGTATTCCATCCTTGGACGTAATTGCATCAGCAGTGAGATATCTTCTGGAGCTGTAGAAGGATCCTACTATTTTTCCAGCAACCTTGGCAACTGACTTGATGTACATGTTCCATTTCAGGTCAGGAGTAAAGGTCAAGCCCAGAAGCTTATTAAAACATGGAGCTTCCCTTAGACGAGAACCATCCATTTCAATTGATGCCAGATGGGGATAGATGTCAACGAATGATTTAAGTATGTGTTTTGGGAGATCATTGATGTAGATCAGGAAGAAAGTTGGACGCAGGAATTGAAAAAGCAAAAATCTGCTTCTTGTAAAACTTATTTCTTTATCTCTCACTATGCTGGAACTCATTTTTAAAACCATATTTATCCACCATTTTCAAGCAAAATATAATGAATAAAGCAAAAACAATTTCATAAGTGAGCAGTGAAAAAAAACATAAGTCAGGAAGCTTCCAGGGCGCAATTGAAAACACTAAATAAATTAAGGAGAGATCCAGAGCACTACTAAAACCAAGTTTCTAACTCTAGCTAGTAAAGAAATTATTTTATCAAGCGAACACTAAAAATAACACTCAAGAGCCCTCTAGAGCGCCACTGAAAAGAAAAAATAAAAGGAAGGCAGGAAACCTCCAGAGTACTACTGAAACAAAGTTTTTACTCCATAGAAAAGAAATTATTTTTAAAGTGATCATTGAAAAGCATTAAACTCAGATCACTATTAGAAACAAATTACTAGGTGTCCCACTAGAAAAGAAAATATTTTTGTAAGGGAATAGTGAAAAAGTAAAACTGAAGAGGCTTTTAGAACGGTACTAAAAGCACTAATTAAAATCGAGGAAACCACCAGTACACTACTAAAATTAGTTTAAGTATCGTATTTCTTATTTGTACATAAAACTACTAGATCATTTTCGGTGGATTTTGTTGTATGGTCTCTTCTTGTCATCATAGGTAAAAGTTTGTTTGTTTTTTCGCATTGATAGAATTCTGAACAAGTACCTTATTTTCTCATTTAAGAGTCACTTTGCACTACTTTTATCTGTAAGACAAAGCACTTGAAAAAAATTAATCTATCTAACTAGAAAAGTATCTTATGTTGCCTTTGACAAGTAAGTACATAAACATATTTTCACCTGAAAATCTACTCAAACCAATTTTTCCTTGTAATTATTGTTCTGCAACATCATGTTCTGTGATATTTGGAATGTGTAATAATTTCGACATGACATGTGAGTGCATGATATTACATCTTTGTTCAGAAATCTATGCAAGTGCAGGCAGAGAGAGATGTGCCACCCGATTCTCTCCCGTCAAATGAAAACCTGTAAATGATACCAAACCGTGTATGGGCTAAAGTTCTTATATACCGTAATTAGAAGCAGTAATGGCAGGTTAGTTGACGGATTAACAAAAGGCATGCATATACATGCATAACACTCTCTCCTCCATCAAAGCGAGAAAATGAAAATTGATTCCCCTATTGTATCTCTGTCACTTTCCACTCTTGCTTTTCCTTTTATTTACAGTCATTGTACAAACTACAACTCTCCACACCTTAACATCTCAACAATACGTTGGCTATGGGATCTTCTCATTCTGTCATATAGTTCAGTTCCAAGTTATATTCCTGCAGTATCAAATTTGACCAGAGTATCTGTAAGCTTCACATTACTTCCCGCCATCATATTTTCTATATCAGCTCAATTTGGATTTCTGACTGGTAATACAGATTTTCATTTCTCTCCGTATATCTATTCAGCTGATTGGCATGACAAAACTGAGTTTTTCCCGTCCTTCTCGGCGTATTCATTTTATAATTCAAATCATCGACTTTTTCTTTGAACATTTTGCTGATGAATGCAATATGTCATTTTTCGCCCACACAACAGTGTTCTCTGCTCCTTGATCGTTTATCATGTTATGTTACATAAGGGCTGTCCCCTTTTCATGTAAGTATAAAAATAGAGAGATTAGTTAAAATGAAAATGAAATAGTATAGGCGAAATTCGAACCTCGTAATCTAGGTTTAGAAATAGATTACGTGTGAGAATTTAAAAATGTAAAACAAACATTTGTTTAGAATATAGATAAATATTTCAAGGAAAGAATGTTAACTATCAAGTTTGTTATGAAATTTTAAATTGAAAGAATGCAGCTTATAAGATAATGTTTTTAACATATTGGAAAAATAGGTTACTGAGAAATAGGAAAAGTTTTGGACACGTATGTCCAGAACACGTGAAAGAAGGCACATGTTTTAACATGTGTATGACGTCACGGAAAATAGAAAGTTCTAGGAATGGAGAAAAAACTTTAGAGTTAGACAGTCAGTGAGAAAACTCGGAGAGAGTCAGTCGTCTAGGGAACGAGACGTCACTTCTAGAAAGAAATGTGAAACCTTGAATTCTTGGTGATGGAAACACGGCCGTGTGACGAAATAAACCATCAAGTGTTTTTTGTAAAGTTCGTCTTGTCTTATGATTCTTACAAAAAGGTAAAGTCCAATTGTATTATATATTTGTGTTATAAAATGTCTTTTCATACACATCTCGACCTCATATCCACAATGAGAATCTACATCATGTCCGAACTGTCTGAACACTATGTCTTCACTCTAAGAGCTTCTCCTTCTTCTTCAACACAGCTAAGAATGAACATTTTAATATATAAGAATAATAACATGAACAATATCTATCTAGTCTCTTACAACAAAAATCTCTCTCTCTCTCTCTCTCTCTCTCTCTCTCTCTCTCTCTCTCTCTCTGAGTCCTTCTACAACTTCTCTCTCCCTCTCTGTAATAAGACAAACACTCTTCTAATAAGACTCTAAGATAAGCATCTCTCACTAAGACTCGTATCTTTACTAATAAGAACTCACGTAACATACGCACTAGTGATAACTTCAAGGATAACGCTATGTAACAGTTAGCCTGTGCCCTGCTCATATGTCACTGCTCCCTTGCTGTTTGTAATTTGTTCCTTATGTCTCCACATATTCTAGTAAATCACCTGCCCTTGGTTTCGGGTCTTACGACTGCTCCTTCGCTATTTGCACAGAGCAACGTACTGTGTGACCATAGATTAATTCAAATGGACTGAAACCCAACGATTCCTGCACTGCATCACGTATGAACAGTAATACCTGGTCCCAGTCGTCTTGTCATTCGACATAATGTGTACTCAACATGCTTTTTAAATTAAAATCTAGAGCGCCTTGGGATTGGAGGTGGTATGTATTCAATGTCACATAACTGTTCGATTACTTTTTTGACCAATTGCAATGTAAAGTTTGATCCTTCATTCGTCTGTCTTATTTTGAGTATTCTAACCCTTACAAAGAAATTGATCATGGAGTCTGCTACCTTTTTAATCTATATCCTCCTCTGTTAAATAGCCTTTAAAACCTTGAGCTCATACATCATCATCATTAAAATGTTGTGGTTTCCCATCTGCGTTTGTGGTAATGGCCTTACACAATCGATTATTATCTGCTGAAATGGTCCTTCCTTGCAACCAATATTGGTTTGAGCCGTGTTAACTGTATGTTCTTGTCTTTTGACAAACTTTGCATGATTGACAGAATCTCTTCATACTTTTCTTTATGCTTGATCAATAAAAATTCTAAAGTACTCTGTTATAAACTTTGTTACCCTCAAATGACCGGGCATTATCACCTCATGTGCCAAGCTCAATAGACCTGCTCTATATGCTTCTGGTATGATGATCTGATGACATACTCAACAGTTCCCGCCCTGATTATTTTATTATCACATGCTACATGGCTTACCCATTTACAGTTCCTGGCTACTGTTCCCGACTGATAGTACAGGAGCCCTAACTCTTTGGTAGTGCTTAGAGCGGCTGCTCCATCAACAGTTGAATAATATCAGGATGTCTGCAGTGCCATGTCGCACATGGAAAAGGGACCCTGCACTCATCCCCGGTGGGCTTTCCTGATGGAGGGTCAGCTGATGGTCTACTTGTATTGCATGTCTAGTATTCTGCATAACCACTTGTTCCGCAAAAAAAAAAACAATGATGACAGTACAATCTAAAATTAAACTTAAAGCAGGACAAAACTCAAACAAAACTAAATTGCCTTCTCCCTTGAGGCTTGCATTTACGAACATCCGTGGGCTTAGAACTAATTTAAATGATGTTGAAGCATTTCTCCTAACAGACACCTCGGATATTTTAGCACTAAGTGAGACTAACCTACACTCCTCCATCCCCTCTAACTACTTTAATATGCCCGGATATTTCCCACTCTGCCGTAAGGACTCTGACAGACATATGCACGAGTTTGGAGTCTATATTCGAAATACCCTCCCCTTGACTAGAGAAACAAAAGTAGAATCTGACGATCAAGCCTCTATGTGCTTTAGACTTAGCTGGTTTGGATTTTCTACTTACACAAACGCAACTGGTAGCACAACACATAGCTTCTCTATATCTCATTCCCTATCACAGATGGTTACGTTTCCAACCCGTTTCCCTGACCAGCAAGAACAACACGCATCACTGTTAGATCTGTTTCTAACCAGAGTCCCCGATGATTGCGTTACGAATGCCCACAGCCCACTTGGAAATGCTGATCATGTAGTGATAATAGTTGAAATTGCACTAAACTTAGAGCCAAAACGGAAGAGCCATTACTCAAAATAACGAAATATTATAAAAGGGTTGACTGGGAAGCCATCAGAGATCTCATCAGAGACGCCCCATGGCAAAACATCTTCTCACTTCCTACTGAACAGTGCGCACATGAGAACACTGAGTGGTTCAAAACAGCAATTGAAGCACGTGTTCCCATGCGGAAGTTTTATAGCAAACCCCACTCTCCCCAATGGTTTACTTCTACTTGTGCAGCTGCCATTGCGCAAAGGCAGCATGCATACTGCAGATTTAGCCGACATAAGTCCAGTTCAAACAGACAGAAGTATATAGAAGCCAGAAATAACTGTAAGAAAGAAATAGCGACAGCTAAGAGAGAATTTACTGAAACCACCAAAAAACACATCAGAGCACAGAAATTAGTAACCCGTGACTTCTGGAGAATCTACAACAGTGTAGTAAATAATGGGCAATAAACAATTCCCCCACTATCATGAGGTTGTTTGTTCAGCAACCAAGAAGGCTAACATGCTTGCCAGTCGGTTCGCCTCCAACTCCACATTGGACCCTGCAAACCACCCTCTCCCTGACATTCCTTTGCAGACAGATGCCACACTAGACGATCTGGAAATCACCCAATCTCAGGTGCATGCCATCATAAAAAGTCTTGACACTTCAAAAGCATGTGGACCTGATCTCATCCTGGCTGTGCTATTAAAAAAGTGCTCCGCTGAAGTAGCGCCGGTTCTCTCCAAACTTTACAACAAATGCCTTAAGGAATCTTGTTTTCCTGCCTGCTGGAAAACTGCTTCTGTGGTACCAGTTTTCAAGAATTCTGGTGAAAGAACTGACCCAGTAAATTACCGCCCCATTAGCCTCCTCCCACTTTTCGCTAAAATATTTGAGTCCATTATTAACCAAGCTCTAGTCCATCACCTTACAGATGCTAAATTTCTGACCGACCAACAATACGGATTTAGACAAGCCTGTTCCATAGCAGACATCCTAACTGTAATCTCAGAGCGTATATACCATTCACTTGACAAAGCAGAGGAGGGTAGAGCGGTAGCTCTAGATATATCTAAGGCTTTTTACATGGTATGGCATGAAGCTCTTCTCAGGAAAATAAGATCATACGGTATCACTAGTAGAATACTTAATATAATTAAATCCTTCTTAGATAAGAGAAAAATACAGGTTATCATCGATGGTCGTACATCCAAACAATATGATATAAATGCGGGAGTGCCCCAGGGGTCAATCCTTGGACCTCTATTATTTCTAATATTCATAAATGACCTCCATGACAAAATTGTCTGTGAGATGGGTATATATGCTGATGACACCACGCTCTATAACTGACACGACAGGAAAACAAATGAACACATATCTAGAGAAATTGCAGAAACACTAGAGGATGACTTCCGATCTGTAGTGGAATGGGGACAAAAATGGATGGTCACATTCAATGCTGCTAAGACTAAACTTGTTTCCTTCAATAACTACAAAAATCCTTCTCTACCACCAAAAGCAATTGCCAAAGACTCTTTATTTGAAAGCACGTCCTTTAAACTCCTCGGCCTTACATTCACAGGAAACATGAGTTGGAACAATTACATTGAGAACATTGCTAGAAATGCTGCGAAGAAGGTCGGCTCTCTCTACCGTGTTAGAAAGCTACTAATGCATGAAAGTATCCTCTACCTCTATAAGGCCACCATTCGCCCATGTATGGAATATTGTTGTCATATTTCGGCTGGTGCATCTGTTACTAGTCTCTCACTCCTAGACAAGGTTCAAAAGAGAGTCGCCAACCTAATAGGTCCTAAACTGTCATCTAAGCTTCAGCCTCTGTCCCATCGACGAAATGTAGCATCCCTCTGCCTGTTCTACAAGTATTTCAATGGTGAATCCTCTGACGTACTGCAAGCACTTGTGCTCCCTCGATGTAAGTACCCCCGACAAACCCGACAAGCAGCAAAATCCCACCCCTTCACAGTTGCGATCCCTAGATGTAAGAGAGCCTTCTACTCCAGTAATTTCTTCCCCAGAAACGCTGGCCTTTGGAATTCCCTTCTGAGTTCCTGCTTCCCCAACTGTACTGACATGCAAAAGTTCAAGTGTAACGTGAACCGACATCTTGCTGCCCAACTCCCCACATAGTACCCCTCTATCTTATGTCCCTGATAGTAGCCCCCTACAGCAAAGTGGCAATGTGCCTTGTTTGGGGTGAAATTGCAATAAAAAAAAAAATTTTTAAACTGGTATTTGCTTCCTTTTCCCATCATGAATGAAGCTTTTTAGATGAATGGTTGATACATATCAATGTTCTAATTCGTCAACACAGATCTTTGTGGTTTAGTTTTCATTGCTCTATTTATTCCAGGTCCACAACCCAGTCGACATTTAGATGGGATATGCCCTATTTTCCTGCATCTATAGCATGTAATTCTGCTATATTTCTCCAGCAGTGTTTGGCTTTAACCACTCATCCGAACGTTACTGTGGTCTAATTCAGCCACATCAATGTGGCGGAATTAGACGCGACAATAAAAATGCTGGCCGCCATGTTTGTTCTTCCTTTTCTTCGCCTGTACTCACTCGCTGAGCACCCACGGTAAGACTTCTCTTTCTTGCTTCTAACCACAGTTACTTTTAGCATTTTGCACCGTAATATGCCAGCTAATTCATTCGACTTGCAGGGTTATGCCTAGCCGTACTCGGCTTGTCAGTTATTATATATTCATCCACAAGCGCCACCAACTTGTAACCTGTGGCTATCTACTTTTCACTTACATATACTCTCAAATCATCCGGTACCCAGTTCCAAATTTGCACTATGAAGATGTTTCTTCAGCTTCTCCACTTCAACCACGACCTTCTTCACAGTGGCCCATTTATTCAGTAATCTCTCTTTGTAGACTTCACATACTATTGTTCTTTACCTTTCCTCTCGCAATACGTCCCCGACACTAATTTTAACTTACGTAATATTGATTTTCTTTACCACTTCATAATCTGAACAATTGTCTGCTGTCAATATGGCATACACCTTTTCTGCTTTGTCTGTCAGCGCCGTTTGCAATAACATTGCCGATATTTCTTCGGTCATTTTAAGTTTGCGGCAATTATTTCAAAAGGAGGGAAATATTCATCTATATTTGCCTCCACACTCTGACCTGTTTCATCAGATCGAACTGTTTATGGTCTATTCCCCGGTTTGCTCTAGTCAGTCTAATTTCTAACAGTCTAATTTCCTGTTCGATGTGAACCTTGAATCATGATTTTTTCGAGTTCTGTTTGTTCAATCATAAAGGTTCGTCATTTCCACTAGCCACTCATGTACGATCTCTACTCCGAATATTTGTTCGTCTATCTTTTCCTATTGGACTCTCTAACATCCAGCTCTAACTTTTCGACGGCATCCAGCTCACTTTTCTTCTCTAAGCTTAATTAAAAAGTGGTCCACTCCTTCCATTGTTCTTGCCCAACTTCAAAATATTCGATTCAGTATTCCAACGTGCACGGCAATCTCAATACAGCTAGCTTGTGCGTGTAAAAGAAGACTGACGTTAGGGAATATAAGAGTTAAAGGGATAAGAACATCAATATTATATCTTTGCTCAGAATTCTGCTCAAATGTGGGCAGAGAGGTCCACCAGCAAAGATGCGTCACTCGGTTCTCTCTCATTAAAAGAAAATCTATGGGGAAAATCTCCAAATGATACCAAACTTAAATCTCTCAATTAGTAATTAGAAGCAGCAATGGCAGGTTAGTTAGCAAGTTAACACAAGGCATGCATATACATGCTAAAGGCAACAGTTATGAAAAAGAACACAAATCCGAAGAAAAAAATAAATATTTTTTGTTCCGTTTTTATTATTTTTATAAAGAATCAACAAAATAAACAAGGAGAGAAAAATGTTAGGTTGACAAGAAAGTTCTTGCGGAATTTTCAATTTTAGATTTTAAATGATGTATTTTCAAATAAGTTTTCATTATAATAGCTTTACTTTATATATCATTTTAAAGTGCGATGTTCACTCTGTCTAATCGCTTAAATTACAATCGTTTTAAAACAATTATATTCTTTCAGAACGTTGAATACAAGATAGAAAAAAACAAATTTGCACAATTTTCTTATTTCAATTCAAGCTCGGCCGAAAAGCTGCTGAAACAGCTTGCAATATCAATGAAGCCTTTGGCCCAGGAACCACTACAAAACGCACAGTACAATGGTTGTTTAAGACATATCATGGCATGTAGTGGTCAGACATCGGATGTTGACAATAATCAATTAAGAACCTTAGTCGAAGCCAATCCATACATAACGGTTCGAGAACTTGCTTCTGAATTAGACATAATGCATACAATGATTTCCAACCATTTGAGAGAGATTGGAAAAACAAAAAAAACTTGATGTCTGCCTCACAAATTGAGCAACAACCAAAAGAAACGCCGTTATAAAGTATCATCTTCTCTTCATTTACGCAACAAAAGCGACCGGCTTCTTCACAGGGTCGTGACTTGTGATTAAAAGTGGGTTCTCTACGACAACCGGCGATGCTCATCTAAGTGGTCAGACACCGACGAACTCCACAACACTTCCCGAAATCAAACTTGCACCAAAAGAAGGTCATGCTGACGGTTTGGGAGCCTGCGACCGCTCTCATCTATTACATTGTCTTTAATGCAGACAAAACTATTACGGCAGAGAAATACTGTCAGCGAATGGATGAAATGCATCAGAAACTTAAACAACAACACCTAGCATTAGTCACCACATTGTTAAACTGACCCGCAGAAGTTGAACGAATTTGGCTACTAAACTCTCCCCTGCGCCATACTCTCCAGTCCTCTCACCTACCATCTACCACTTTTTCAAGCATCTTGACAATTTTCTGCGTGACAAATAGTTAAAAAAATCTAAGTGATATCAAAAACGCCTTCAGCAACTTCACTGCCACCAGAACACAAGATTTGTACGTTACTGGCATAAATACACTTGTTTTAATTCTGATGGTGCTTATTTCGATCAATAAATTTTTGTTTAGGCTGAGATATATTCATCTGAATTTAAAAGTTAAAAACTTCAAAGAATTTCTTGTCAATCTGATAATAAGAAATGAAAGTCATTCAAAATTCTGGTTTGTTTATTTGTTCACACTTTGATCGATGTGTACAAATATTATACTGTTTCACAAATTAATTTTCATACTGAAAACGTAATTTTATACACTTTTATTCCAGCTGACTTCTATATATACTATTTATTCAAAAAAATATCTACATTCAATGAGTAACCTCATTTGCATATTACATTAAAAAATCTATTTTTATAATTAGCTTGATGTTATTGATTTTTTGTTGCAGTAGAATCACTTTAAGTTTTCTATTTAAAAATATTATTTATGATCTATTTAATTAAAAATATTATTTATGATCTATTTAATTAAAATATTATTTATGATCTATTTATTTAAAAATATTATTTATGATCTATTTAATTAAAATATTATTATGATCTATTTAATTTAATTTTTATTTAACTTATATTTACTTTATTCTCAATTATTGATAGCTGACAACAGTTGCATCTAAAATCGGAAGTAAGTTTATTTATTAAAGCTTTAACATTATTTGCTCTTTAAGCTATGAGTGTTACTTTGCGTTAGATTTTCATAGATCAAGATGAATGTGTTTTATGTTTCCCTAAATCCAACATATGGTAACTTTTCATAGCAAGTTAGTATATTCGGTGTATCTTCAGTAGTATGCGATTAATCTTTCCACGCGGCAATATGTTTTGACCAGGCAACGCCAGCTACATACAGCTAGCATGTATATATCCACAACTAATGGAGAATCCATGATTTCTCAACCACGCCTTTATGCTTTTATTGTTTGTGTCGAATCAACAACTTTACGGATAATGGCTCTTTCAAGGCTCTTTTGAATCCATGACTTTTCAGATAATCGCCTTGTGTTATATTCTGCTCTCAAGGGAAGACAAATATACAGTGACGAATGTGTACCTGATCTCTGTTTCCCCCCATTAAAGACAAGACGTGTTTCGGCATCAATAAGGATGTTATAACTGATTAATTTTTTGCTTAACACAGTGATCCTGGTGGTACCGCCCACGTGTAAACGAAATGGCTAATTTGACAGCGCCTGTTGCAAGACTATGATTCTAAAAATAGCTCAGACTAGTGTGATGCAAGTATTGATTGTTTGAGGCGACGTCTTCTCATTTGGGATATTAATAATGTTTTCACCTGAAACGCATTGGTTTAAAAGATGACTAATCTACACAAGTATCTTATGTTTTGTTGTAATTATTTTTCTATGTGATCATTTTTAGTGATATTTGGAATTTATACTAATTTCAATATGATATGTAAGTAGGTAATAATGTTTTCAACTGAAATTCATAGGTTTAAAAAATCACCAATTTATACACTCTATATATTTCTTGTTATTATTTTTGTACTTGATCATGTTATATGATGTTTGGAATTTATGCTACACAAGCATCCCATGTTTTCTTGTAATTAGTTTTCTACTGGATCATATTCTTTGATATTTGAAATTTATTCTAATTTCGACATGACACGTAAGTGCATAATAATGTTTTCACTTGAAATGCATTGATTAAAGATATCACCAATCTACACAAACACGCTAGTTTTTTTTTTTTTAACTTAGGAGGCCTCTAGAGCGCTACAGAAACCAAGTTTTGAACCCCCAACTCCTAGAAGAGAAATTCCTTTTTAAGAGATTAGTGAAAAACAGTAAGACTCAGAAGGACTTCAGAGCGTGACTAAAAGTATCAAATAAAAGTAAGTAGTCGTCCAGAGCACTAATAAAAAGGTTTCATTCTCCTATCTCTTTTATAAGATATTAAAATATGTCCTGAAATAGCGTAACAAACAAACAAACATCGTGACAAACAAACGCAGTTTTAGTATAGATTTTTTTAATTCTCTACTGATATATATGTCTCTCTCTCCCTCTCTCTTCATCTATATTTCTCCTTTTGTCACTATGCAATCATCTAATTGTATTTCTTAAAAATAAAAATATCTTAAATTTTCAAAACAAAACCTTTTAAATAACTTTTCTTAAATAACTTGACTTCAAAAGTAATTGTCTGATATGAAGGGTTGATCCCACATTGACCAAAGTTTGTCCATGTTCATTGTGTCTGTCAAAAGTTTTTGGTGAAGATACCAACACACACACACACATTTTCGCTTTTATGTATTAGACTAGCGGGGGCGCTTGGCGTTGCCCAGATGTTTGGAGGTGTAAAAAAAAGTGGTAGTAGGCAGGCACACATGTTCGAACCTGTACCGTGGAGGAGGAAAAGAAGATGAAAAAAAGAGATGGTAATTAACTTTTGCTTGGGTGATGAAAGACGAATAAAAAAAAAGATAGAGAGAAAGAGGTGGGATCGAACTCGAAAATCTAGGGTAATTAGTCTTTCTCACTACCCATTACACCATAGTGGATAGCGAAATGAACGAGTTGATAATTAAGTTAAAAATCACGCATGTGCAGAAATAAATGTTGCTTTTATAGCTGGGCTGAGGCCAGTTAAGCTTCCCACTCTCTTTTATTTATTTGTTTCCCCATGATGTTGCGGAAAACCAGCTGCCCCCCCAAAAAAAAAGGGGAACTCTGGCAGTATCCAAATAAATAGCAGTTGTCTGATATGAAGGGTTTCCCCCATACTGATCAAACCTAATTGACTTCAAAACGTCCCGGCCCAGAAAGCCAGGAAGCGCTTGTGTATATTTATTTGCTTCCCCACGAGAGCAAATTAGACATGAGGTCGGTTTTTAATGTGGGGGGGGAGAACCAGCTCCCTCAGGGAGCACTCTGCAGGGTCCAAGCAAATAGCAATTGTCTGATATGAAGGGTTTCCCCACATTGACCAAAACTGATTACTTTAAGTGCAGCATTGAAGAACAGATACTACATTTTGATCTTTTATTCCCGGGCCAAGAAGGCCAGGGAGGCGCTTGTGTATATTTATTTGCTTCCCACACAAAAGCAAATTCGACATGTGGTTGTTTATTAATGTGGAGGGGGGATGCAGCTCCCCTAGGGGGGGCACTCTGGCAAACAAATAGCAATTATTTGATATGAAGGCTTTCCCCTACATTGACCAAACCTGACTGACTTCAAAAGTAATTGTCTGATATGAAGGGTTGCCCCCACATTGACGAAAACTGATTACTTTGTGCAGCATCTGAAGAGCAGATACTACACTTTGAGGTATCAAATTTTTTATACACAAGAAAGAAAAAATACAGAAGGGAAAATGAACAAAAAATTTAGGCACAAGCCCAACTCAAAAAAGAGGGGCGAGGTTGGTTGGTCTATTTTGTCTCTGTTTAAAACTTAAAAGGATTTCTCTCTTAGCATCTTTTGTTTACCCTTTTTAATGTGTGTGTGGGGGGGGTCCTACTTAAACCAAATTTATAACTTATTTTTTATTTGCACAAAAAATACAAAAAAGATAACAATATTAATAAACATTTCTTTTGTGTCGGGGTTGTGGGGAAAAGAAAATTTAAAAAAAGTTGTTAGTAAGACTTTCCCTACCCCATCTGAAATGAGAGACCGTCCATTTCACTCTGGTTTATAAAGTAACCAGGGTTTCGCAGGCAGCCTCTAAGTGGGAAGGGGGTCCTAAACAGGAAAGAAATGGAAAAAATTAGTAGGTGAGGGGCGTGGGAATGTTAGTGTTTGATTAGATTTCCTCCAAGATGGGTTGAATTTCGAGGGAGGGAGTGAAAAAAAACGATTGTGGGGTTTTGGAGGGTGGAGTCTTGTAGGGTTTCCAATCAAGGAAAAGATTTATCTAGCTAGCTGAGAGGCTAGAAATAAGTAAGCTTGGAAAGGGCCACGGTGTCTGATGAACCCCGGAACTGCGTACTCCACACGTATTCAAATTTGGCGACTCTTCGTACATAAAGACTTGCTACATGTGTCCATCTTCTTTCAAAGACCATGCGATGCAGTCTTCTTCTGTCGCATCTGATCTTCTTCCGTAGTTGGTGTTTAAAGAAAGTGATCAGATTCTGATCAGAAAAAGACAGCACCCCCAGCTACCATTCTCGCCATGGCCAGGATTGCAATGTAGATCATTTGTCTTTCCCGGTCCCACAACAGTCTCACGTTGTCCACTACATTTTATACAGTAATCGGGCGAGGATGCTCAGGGTCGATACAGGGCATCACCCTGCCAACATATGACCAGTAGCAGCAGAGTTCACGGCAATCGAGAAAAAAAAATACTACACTTTGATCTTTTGCTCCCGGGCCAAGAAGGTCAAGGAGGCACTTGTGTTTGCTTCGATTATTTTTGCTTTATTTATATGAGAAAGACAACCAAACACTCAAAACGAGGGAATTTTTTAAAACGCGATCAAAAAAAGATAGAGACAATGTCCGTTTGCAAATCTGAGATATTACGATATAGGAAGTATAAGGAAACTTTACCTAGAATCTAACCGATGTGAGAAGCTCGACGAAAATGCCTTTCGTGGACATGCACAAATGCTCACACCCATTTTGCCTTTTATATAATAGACTAGCTGGCGTACCCGGCATTGCCCAGGTGTGGTGAGGTGTGGTGGGGTAAATCAAAACAAAATGGAAAATAAAGTAAAAGCGAACGTAATAACCCTGTTTAAATATAACTTTATTTTTAATTAGAAAGAAAGAAAACAGCGAACGTGATGGAAATTTTTTTTTTTAAATACAGACGAAAAATGGCATGATAACCGTTTCAATATTAAAACTTTAAAAAGCGAAAAAAATATCTGACATCTTGGCTCGAACGTGCAATCTTAAGAAAATGATGCTGCTACTATAACGACTGATCTATGACCGCACAAGCGAAATTAAGCCGATTTTTTTATAATTAAACTAATTCAAGATAGAATGTTTTTGCGCATGCATGTTTGGCTAAATTGCCATGAAGGAACAATTTTTGGCTTGACCTTTAAAATGTCACCGATGTTGTGAAAATTCGTCACCTCTGTCGAAAGTTTTTGCAAGACATGCATACATACATACATACATACATACATACATTTAAACAGACAGGTGAGAGTTATATTATAGAAGATGGCCTAATAGATATATAAAAAAATGAATAAAAGAGTTGGAATTAGAATCTCACTCTGAAATGTTTGAAATCATTGTGAAGTCTGTGAAATTTTTTTTCTTGTTCATACTAAACGTAATTATTGTTGTATTGTATCTGTTGTTTTGGGAAGTTATTGCATTATTCGATATTGTCTTGTTTAGACCTGAAATAATTACATCTTTTAAAAAAAGTGAAAGCAATGTTCAATCTGATAAAAAGGCGTTATGTTCGTTATCGACAGTGAAGAAAAACGTGCAGAAGTTTCTAAAAAGATAAAATATGATGACAGTTATTTGAGCTTTGGATTTACTTAAACAGGAAAAGCCAAATGGACTCTGAGTGGGGAACGGTTCTTACGAACAGTTACGATCAGCTAAACTCAAACGAAATTTAGAAATAAAACACTCACAAGTTGGAAATAAAAGTATTAATTATTTTAGAAACAAATGTCAAGAACTGAAAGCACAGAAACCAGTTTCCGATCATTTGTCAGGGATGCTGCCATCGCGCACAGAAATAACTTTTTCCATAGCTACCAACGTAATAGATGTACTAAGACTAAAGCTGCTTTCAGGACTGCCAGCAATCACTGTAAAAGAGTAATAAAACATGCAAGAGACCTATATGCTCAGTCTGTTAAATCCAAAGTAGCTGAGCAGCGGCTTGGTTCCCACCAGTTCTGGCAAATAGCAAATAGGATCTTGAACAGAAGTGTGCATTCTATCCCAACTATCATCAATGGACCTAAGGTCATCTCGTCAGCATCAGACAAGGTCAAGCTATTTGCAAAGAACTTTGCAGCTAATTCTACCCTATGCGACAATGACCATCAACTCCCTATATTTCCTCCTATAACAGACAACAGGCTATGCAACATACAAATATCTGTGCATGAGGTCGCCAAGCTAATCAAGAACCTTGATTCTAGTAAAGCAACTGGCCCTGATGGCATTCCAGTTATAGTGCTGAAAAAGCTCCAACCAGAACTTGCCCCCATACTTACAAAACTGTTTAAGCATTGCCTTAAGAAGAAGTGCTTTCCAACACCCTGGAAAACCTCATCAGTATGCCCTGTATTTAAGAATTCAGGTGAAAAGTCATCTCCCTCTCAGTACAGACCAATAAGTCTCCTGTGTGTCAGTTGTTGGAATCCATATTAAATAAAGAAGTAGTCAACCATCTCAACAGAAACAACCTTCTTAGTGACATGCAATATGGTTTCCGCTCTGCAAGATCTGCTGCAGATGTGCTAACGGTTATATCACATAGGATTATTGAATCTCTTGACAAAGGTTTCCTTTCCAGGGCAATTGCTCTTGACATATCAAAAGCCTTCGATAAGGTATGGCATAAGGGCCTACTTCACAAGATTTCCAGCTACGGTATTACTGGAAATGTTTTCTCAATTATTAAATCATTTCTCTCCGATAGGTTCATAAGAGTAGTGGTTAATGGGCAGAAATCAGAGGCCCTCAGTATTAATGCTGGAGTCCCTCAGGGGTCCATCCTGGGCCCAACTCTCTTCCTGATCTCCCAAAACATATACTTAAATCAGTCATTGACATCTATGCTGATGACAAGACCATCTATGGCAACACATCAAAGGCCGTAAATGACAAAGTTCTCTCTAATTCTCTCTCCTCTGATCTTGAACACATGTTACAATGGGGGAAGAGGTGGCTGGTCACTTTTAATGCATCCAAAACCAAGCTTCTATCTTTACATCATCAACGCTCTGATTCTCATCTGGCATCAATTCAAATGGATGGCTCTCGTTTTGGAGAGGCTCCATGTTTTGACAAGCTTCTGCGTTTGACCTTTACTCTTGATCTGAAATGAAACACGTACATCAAATCTGTTGCCAGGGACGCTGGGAAAATGGTGGGATCCTTCTACCGCTCCAGAAGATATCTCACTACTGATGCAATTCTCTATCTATATAAAAGCCAAGTACGTCCAAGGATAGAGTACTGCTGCCACATCTGGGCAGGAGCTGCTAAAAACAGCCTATCCTGCCTTGACAGAGTACAAAATAGATTTTGTGGTTTAGTGGGAGATGCCCTTTCCTCTTCCCTGCAACCTCTCTCCCACAGAAGAGACGTTGCGAGCCTGTCTTTGTTTTATCGCTATTTTCATGGCAGGTGCTCGTCTGAGCTCCAATCCCTCGTCCCCCCTCGCTAATGTTTCACGAGAAACACCCGTCTGGCTGAAACTACTGTCAACAATTTTCACACTCTCTATCTGTGCCTAAATCCAAACGTAGATTTCATGAGCAAAGCTTCTTTCTTAGAACTTCACGCCAGGGGAACTCTCTGCCGCTTGCCTGTTTCCCACCTGACTACAACTTGGACGTCTTCAAATCCAACATAAACAAACTCCTGACAAACCGCCCCCTTAAGTAAGACACTCTATCAAAACCCCCAATACTAATGATTACTACAATACTATCTCATTGATTACTGTACACACAATAACCCTTATGCCTGAGTGGCCTTTGGGCCTTGATAAGTGGTGACCTACATGTAAAAAAAAATTTTTTTTAATGATCATAAGATCGCACTCATTGTCAACTATAGAATTAGTCTAAGGACAACAAAGCAAAATGAAGCTCATAAAATTGCTGAAAATCTCTTAAAACCTGAGACAAAAGATTTAGTGGAGTGTATGATAGACGAAAAATATGTTCGCTGCATAGAATGTGTGCCCATTTCTAATAATACAGTTTTTAAACGTATTAGTGGTATAGCTGAGATTTGCTATTATTATATATGCTAAGAAGCAGAGTAAAACTAAGTCAGAATTTTTCACTCAAAATAGATGAATCCACAGACGTTGCTGGCATAGCCATATTACTTGTATTTGTTCGTTACATTCAGTGTTGAAAAGGACATGTTATTGTGTAAGCCTCTGAAGACTTATACAAATGATGAAGTAATTGAATGCTATTTTGAGAAACATGACATTTTATGGTAGAACTATTCAAGTATATACACTGATGCGGCTATGCTGGGCAAATGTTCTGGTGTAGTCAATTTAGCACATGCCTTCGGATTTAAATGAAATGATTGATGATGTGACAAAAGTTGTTAACTTTATTAAGGCCAGACCACTTAAATCCCACATCTATAGTTTGTTGTGCAAAGATATTGGAAGCACTCACAAAGCATTGGTATTACACACTGCCGTTCAATGCTTTCTAACGGGAAAGTACTGGTTAGGTTTAATGAGTTACATGAAGAGGTTTACGAGTTTTGTCGAACATGCAATACGATTTAGCCTCTGAATTGAAGGACAAAATATGGATACAGAGACTGGCGTATCTTTCAGATATATTTGCTCATTTAAATAAAACAAATATTTCATTGCAAGGCAACAAAGTTACATATTTCAAAGATCAAAGCAAGTACTTGCTCTCCAACATAAGCTGAAGCTCTGGAATGTTTGCATTCTCGAGGAAGAATATGAATGTTTTGAACACCTTTGTGAATCTACTTGTCAACCAGCTTTCTCTTCATACAGAAATAAAAGTCTCTATCTTTCAGCATCTATCTATGAATCAACTAGCAAGTATTTTATTACTAATACTGAAAACTTTCTCTGGATTTAAGAACCATTTCTTGATTCCCAAAACGCCCAAATAGAAAGAGAGAACAGTTACTAGACATTTTAACCAACTATAAGTTGAAAGCAAAATTCAAAGAAAGTGAACTTTCACCATTTTGGATAAACCTACTTGAAGATGGTCCAGATATTGCAGCTGAAGCCTGAGTTTTTAATGCGGTTCCCAACTACTTATCTTTGTGAGAAAACGTTCTCCTTGTATGTAGTTACTGAAACTAAATATAAAAGTAGATAGAATGCAGAAAATGATATGAAACTACGAGTTATTTCGATCATGTCCGACTTTAAAAAGCTTTGCAATGCTAAACAACAGCTGCACTATAGTCATTAGATTCTGTTTCGTTCTGAATTAGTTATTTCTCCATATCGAATTCCATTGTTATTTTTTATTACTTCTAATAGTTTTTGATATTTTGTACTCAACAGATCTTCTATTATCAACTGGCATGTTTCAATTTTAGAAGAACAATACTAAAGATCATTGTTTAGTTGTGCATTTCTTTAACCTATTCTTTTTTATTGTCGATATTATTCTTATATCCATCATGAGCATTCGTTAAGTAGTATATATATATATATATATATATATATATATATATATGTAGCGTGTCACAGGGCGATAAAAAAATCCAATAACGTGCCCTCACATCCACGATCGTGCATCGATCGTGGATGTGAGAGCTGATGATACAATATTTATTTCAGAACTATATATACATATTTCAATGGCGTACCAGTGATTTCATTGCGTTGAATCAACCATAAGAGGTTAAATGATATCAGCACAAATTCATCAGCGACTTTGAAAAGGAAAAATAATGCATAAGCGGTGGGTAATACACACACACCTTACATTAATCATCGCTTTCTTCCTCCATAACCAGAAATTATTTGTGTCGGTTGTTTAAGATCTATTTTAAAATCATGAACTCTGAGTTTAATGGGGGTTTTTTCTCTGTTTGTTTACTTTGAATTGTTTTGCCTTCTTAAAGTCGTTTTGCGCTGATACCATTCAACCTCTTATAGTTGATTCAACACAATGAAATCATTGGTACGCCATTGAAATAAATATATATATATATATATATATATATATATACATATATATATATAATGGACTTTCCCGTCGTGTTCGACGCATGAGGGCCAAAAATTCGCTCTATTTCACTCTGCCTTCAATGCTTGTGCCGCATGTGTGACACGAGGCCAGCGCTGCTCCTACAAACCAAGCCGCACGACTCATAGGATACAGGCTGGGAAAGTGTTGTTCCTATTCTTGCTCTACGAAGATTTGTTTGATTCGATAGCCGTGTGTCAATGTATGTGTTAATGCCTGCAAAACATTTTTCCCTCCACAATTTTCTATCCGCAGCATCTTCTTCAAAGAGTTTTGGGTTCAGGCCTGCGTGCTTAAGATTGTCTTTCAGCTTATCCCTGTATCTCAGAAATGGATGACCCACATTTCGATTACCCTCTTTCAGTTGACTGTATGCTAGTCGCCTAGGAAGCTGGTTTTCATCCATGCGAACAAGGTGATCAGCCCACCGAAGCTGAAACTTCATCAGGAAGGCCTTAATACTTAAAATGTTGCACTTAGCAAACAATCCCGAGTTAGGGGCCTTGTCTTTCCATGTTAATCCACATATACTATGAAGGCAACACTTATGGAATGTATCCAGTTGCACAATCTGCCTACGGTATGGGGTCCAGACTTCCGAGCCATACAAGAGTATCGAAAAAATCACTGCACGATAAACTGGGATTTTGGTCTTTAGAGTCAAACCTCTTTCATTCCATACTCTTGACCGCAGTTTGCCGAAGGCGTCAGTCGCCTTTGAAATTCTGCTCAATATCTCAGCATCAAGTGATGCTGACGAATTCACCTTACTTCCGAGATATGCAAAGGATTTAACATACTTTAGAGGCTGTCTATTCACTAAGATTTTCTGAGGCGGTTCCACATATTCTGGTCTCGGAATATTCACACCACCTTCTTGCAACGGGGTGGGCTTTGGTTGGTAGATAACTTCTGTCTTTTTAATACTAATCGTCAAACCAAATGCTTTTGCGGCATTGGAAAACTTGTCAACTAATTCTTGTGCTTCTTCAAATGAAGTGGCCACCAGTGCAGCATCGACTGCAAAAAGAAAATCACGAACCATTTTGCTTCTTGTTAGTGTTTTAGCTTTGAATCTTTGATAATTAAGAAGACCCCCGGTAATTCTAAATTCAAAATGGACACCTTGCGTGTAATCTTTAAAAGCATGCTCGAGCATGATTGAAAAGAAGATGGCAAAGAGCACAGGTGCCATAACACAACCCTGTTTCGTACCGGTTTTTACCTTGAATGACTCAGAGAACTTTCCGTCTGCTTTTACACATGCCTCCATATTCTCGTGAAAGGATATTATTACATTTAACATTTTTTCAGGGATTTCAACTTTATTCAAAACCTTCCAAAGAGCGACTCTGTTGACAGAGTCAAACGCCTTGGTTAGGTCGATAAAAACGACAAACAGATCCTGATTTTTCTCCCGTGCCTTCTCTGCAACTTGCCGTAAACAGTAGATCATGTCGATGGTTTCCCTTCCAGATCTAAAACCACACTGCGTCTCAGGATAAATTTTGTCTACTAGATGAATGATTATCCTGTTCAAAATGACCCTGGCTAGTACTTTTCCAGCCACAGAGAGCAGTGATATTCCACGGTAGTTATAACAATCAATCTTTCCTTTATTCTTGAAGAGATGGATTATTGACGAGTTCCTGAAATCTTGAGGTACAGAACCGCCTTCACAGATCCTGATGAATAACTCCAAAAGTTTTTTCAAAAATGTGTTCCCTCCAAACTTGAATATTTCAGCCGGTATACTATCATCACCTGCACACTTTCTCAGTAGCATTTGTTTTACAGCTGCGAGAACTTCAGAAAAATTAGGAATCACATCTAGTTCTGGTATTTGGATTCTTGCAGGCAAAGAACTCAAAACATCATCGTCAACATCAGAAGAAGAATTCAGCACTCCTTCAAAATGGTCCTTCCAGCGGTTAAGAATGTCATTCTTATCAGTCAACAAGGTTGTACCATCTGTCCCCATAACGGGTGAAGTACCACAGTGTTGTGGTCCAAAAACGTCTTTCAGACCCTCATAAAATACCCTCGCGTCTTTCCTATCAAAAGCAGCCTGGAGCTCAGAGGCTTTTGCAGACCACCAATCTTCTTTCATTTTCCTCAATCGGCGCTGAACATCCCTCCTGACACTGAGATAAGCCGACCTCTTCGCTGCAGAATTCTTGTCTGATATCCAGGCCCTGTGTGAAGAGTGCATCCGGTCTAAAATACCCTGAATTTCAATGTCATTTTCGTCGAACCAATCCTGATGCTTCCTCTTGGAAAGTCCTAGTACTTCGCTTGAACATTCATAGATGGCATCCCGCAATTTCTTCAAGGACTCTTCAATATCATTGTTTATCACAATTTCGTTTAACTTCGCATCTATTTGTAATGAAGAGCCCATGTTCACTACAAAATGACAACAAGCGAATTCCATTGTCATTTATTTTCCCCATACCATGAGCCCCAATCACATTTCCCCATGTCTCTCTGTTCGAGCCTACTCGGGTATTGAAATCTCCCATCAGTAAGATCTTGTCATGAATGCTTACGTTTCTAACTATGTCACCAAGCTTTTCATAGAAGTTTGTGGTTTCTACCTCTTCTGCATTTAGAGTTGGTGCATAGCAACTTACCAATGTCAGTCCCGTTCCAACTGTCCAGAGTCCCATTCAAAGGGTTATTAAACGATCGTCACCACCCCGAGAGAGTCATCAATATTTGATTTTATTGCAAAGTCAACACCGGAACTATGCCTCTCCCCCTCTTTCCGACCTGACCAAAAGAACGTGTAACGTTTGCCAATTTCTTTCAATTCACCTGATCCCAAAAGATGTGCCGCAGACAGGGCAGCAATGTCAATGTTGTATTGTCTCACTACTTTTGCAACTAGCGCCGTCTTCCTCTCGACAGAATCATCACTATCAAGCAATGTTCTTACATTCCACCTTCCAAAATTGAACACATGCTTTGTATTTCGAATTGAGTTCCAGTTTCGACTGCACAATTGGATAGCCAGTCAGCGGCAGCAAGATGAGAAGCTTTTGTGAGAACAAGCTTCTTCTTTTTTTATGATAGGTCACGTAATGTGCTACTGGTACCATGTAACCCAGTACTACCTGCTGCATGGTCGGGTAACCGGCGACTAAACTGGTTCTCCCACTAGCTTGCCTGGTGAGGAGGGTGGCTAGTCTCCCAGAAGGATCAAAAACAAGACCTTACAAAGGGTGGATGAACCCTCCTAGGGTCAACGGCCAACTAGCTCCGCATGCACTTATATGCATGTGTATGTATGTGTATGTGTGTATATATGTATGTGTGTATATATGTATGTGTGTATATATATATGTACATATATATATATATATATATATATATATATATATATATATATATATATATATATATATATATATAGTGCAGAGTTGTAAATCCCAGGTTGGTGTCTGGAGCGCAATATCTCACTTCATGGGCAGGTAGTGGCTCTTAAGCCTGGTTGACAGTCTACCTAAGTGATGGAACACAATTACAAAGCCTGAGATGCAGCTGTTCATTAGTTCTGTGGCATATTTTGCACCAGCTTCTAAAGCACGTAAGTATCATCATCAATGGGATGTTTATATAGTTTATGAATGCTTGAAAATGCATTGACGATGATACTTACGAGTTTTAGAAGGCGAACCATTAAAAGGTATATTTTTATTAGAAATATTTAAAATATCCTCTCCTAATCTTACCTTTCCACCAGATTTTATTTTTATTTTTATTTTCATTTTATCTTATTTTGTTTATCAACATTAAAAAAAGTAGCTGTTTTCCTTCATATTTTAAATATTTTCCAGATACATCTGCCTTACATAAAAAAAAATGCTAGCTTTATTTTTGGTGTCTTTAAAAAAAAACCCACCCAATATTTTTGCTGATGATGAGACTTTGTTTCAAAAAACTAAATGATAAAATTATTATCCAAGACTTATTGTCTATCTCAATAATAAGATCGTTTCCGAAACGATCGTACTATTTATTGATTTTGTTTGTGAAACCGATTTTTAATTTTAATTACAAATTATCAATCATCTTACTCAATAGTAAAATAGCTCTAGGATATATATGCCTATCAAGCTTATTATATATCTACATATCTACATTACAACGAGCAGTTTTCTTTTCTTTTATTTTAATTGTATTAATGAAATTACTAATGCATTAAAATATACTTTGCTCTTTAGACTGTTGTTCTAATCCCCTTATATATATATATATATATATATATATATATATATATATATATATATATATATATATATATATATATATATATATATATATATATATATCCAACATTCCAAAGAAGCAAATTTGTCAATGCTTCCCTTTGGTTTAAGCCAAGGAACCCAAAAAACATTAGTTATTGTTAGAGTTTGAAATTAATGTTTTTCATATTTATTTTAGAAATTATTTTGTTAGTGCTCCCCGGAAAACCTTTGTTCAGGGCTCCATGGTGTCCTGAAGTTTGGGAAACCCTGATCAATGGTATTAAGTAGTAAGAGTTTGCATTCAAAAAAAGTATAGGTTTAAGATTCTCAGAAGTTATACTAGAATTGTCCGCAAGGACCGTAGCATAATGGATAAACTCTAATACTTTCATTCGATTGTAAAGTTGAAAGTCCAATCCTTAGTGCAATCAAGATGAGAACAGTAGTTCTAATAATATAAAATGAAAGAGATATTTTATTTAAAAATCAAAACAGACGTTTATTTCATGTGCTGACACTAATTAATACATTATTTATTTTTTATACAACATATAACTAGAAAAGAGTGCCGTGTCATTGACAAACAAATTCATCTCAGACGTGATTGTATTATCAATTTCGTTTACGAGATCTGGAATAATAATTGTCCAAGTATCGTACGCTGGCACCCATATTAATAATATGTAGCTTAAATGTGAGGCCATTGCTAAATTAATTAATGATTCAAAGATTTTAGTGAAGAATAGGAAGAAACTGATGAAGCAATAATTTTTTTTTATCTGTTTTTTCATCAGTTCTTGATCATCATCATCATCATCATCATCATCATCATCATCATCATCATCATCATCATCATCATCTTTGTCCGTTTTACATACTGGCATCTGTAAGACAACTTCAAAAATTACCTTCCAAAGTAACATATATCCAGCCAGGTTTTTATTAAACCTCTTTCCTTCAGGTCCATTTTTATTAATTTATCTCATGTTTTCCTTAACCTTCTTTAATAAACTCAGCCTGGCACATCAACTGTTCTACATCTACTCAGCCAATAACTCTCATCCATTCTTTAAATGAGGCCCCACTATCGAAGTCTCCTTGCACACATCTTCCTCTACTGTCCAAATTTAATCTTCTCTTTCTACTTTTTTAGTCGATTATGTGTAACTAGCCTGAAAATTTTTTAATAAAAATAAAAACTAAATATTTTTTAATAAAAATAAAAACTAAATATTTTTTTAATTTAAAGCGAGAGATCACATATAAATATAATGTCCAAGCCAGGAGGTTGGTAATAATTATTCACTTCTGGACAAATAGTATTTTTAAAGACAAATAAACAAATAGTTATATTGTGTTCTACGTGATATAAGGGTTGTTTAAATTTTAAAATGAAATACATATGTTATAGGTTTAAAATCAAATTACAACACAGATTTTGTGAAATAAACAAACATTTATATGTTTAAAATTAATATTTCGACGTGATTTGTCTTCATCAGAAGATCTTCCTTTTTTTTTTTAGCTTTTTTTGCCATGATGTTATTAAAATGAAAATAATTTAGTAGTAAAAATCTGTGCGCTTTTCTTCAACGGTGATATTTTTTAATGTCCAGGAGAGGCTGTGTTCTCTGTGATATAATCGTTGTTTAAATTTTAAAATGAAATGTTATACATTTAAAAGCTAAATTTCAACACAAAGATTTTTGTAAAATAAACAAAATCACGTGAACAGCAAGAACAACACACAAATGTTTTACTACTAAATTCTTTTCGTTGTAATAATAGCATGAAACACCCAACCCTAAAGAGGCTAAAAAACTGGATGATTAATGCATTAATTACTAGCACCAGAACATGATCATTATTCTCATCGATGAAGAGACGCTACGATGATAATGATCCTATTTAAAATATTCCCAATAGTTTGAATTTAATTTAAGAAAATATGTATTATTTGAATTCTTTGGACTATTGTTTAGATTTTGAGTTACTCAATAAGACTTTGAGCTCTCAAGATTTTAGCAGTAATCACAAAAATATAAATAATATCAATAATCATCATTCAGAAACATAACATCAGATCGGTAGGGACTCGAATTAATACAACAGTGGACAAATCTCAAATAATTTTACCAAAAACTGGCAGAAATGACTAATCCCTTAACAATCCTATGCAGATGCCATGATCTTAAGCTAATTTCAGGAGGCTTATCTTTGAAACTTTCAGTCGGTTTCAGGAGAACACAAAGGATTCAAGATAAGTGGAGTCTAAGCTCGTCCAAGACAGATTCCACAACACATAAGACGAGAACAGCAGTGCAAAGAATCCAAATAATACAAATAATCAATTCTCATCTCAAACATTCAGAAAAATAAAAATATATATATATATGTATGCATACAATTTAATTGAAAAATGTTTGAGACTGGAAAAGTTAAAAATGCTATTAAATGAAAGAAAAGCTAAGAATGCAAATTACGAAAATCTTCCCAACGATTTCTAAAAGTAATCTTCACTCTGTATTCCAGTTTCTTTAAAAGCAAAACCAAACAGAGTAATCTCTAAATAGAAGTGGGACTTAAATGTCAAGAATGAGTTTAGAACTTAATAATGTCTTTTTAATAATAATAATAAAAAAAATTGATTGAAGTGACCAAAGTCACAACAAAAGTGGAGGTTTGAGCATCCTAGAGAATCTCTATTTCACTCCAAAATAAATTATCACGATTTAATGGCTCAGCCAAAACCACTATCAATAAATTTCCACACTTTTTATGCCTAAATCTAAATGTAGATTCCACGAAAAAATGCTTCTTTCTTAGAACTGCTTTCCGTTTTGCCCTCCGGCCTTTGTCAGGTGTTTTGTATCGAACTGGGGAACCGTTTGTTAGGAGTCTCGAACCCAACCCTTTATTATTATTACGGGGGTACCGTGTTCGGACTCCAGCTAGGCTTTGGGACATAGTTGCTGATTCTCTGTTTTTAATGTTACTTTTTCACTGCCTTCGTTCAGGATTGAACTCAGCACCTTTTTGGGTAACTGTAAACTTTGATACAATGTCTAGGACCACTCGGCCATATGTCACTAGGACTAATAATAAAGGGTTGGGTTCGAGACTCCTAACAAACGGTTCCCCAGTTCAGTACAAAACACTTGATGAAGGCCGGAGGGCAAAACGGCCGAAACGTTTTGACAATAACAACCAAGATGAGGAAGTCAGTCCGACAATCTCAATCAGTTAAGGGGTTGTTTTAACCTGTCCATCTTGCATGCACCGTGCCCAGGCAGTGAACATATACTCATACTTGATTCCCTCTGTAACTTGTACCCACCTTTTATTAAATTTGATTAAATTCTATGGGATTTTGATCCTAACAAGAAGGAATGAAGTGTGTGTGTGTGTGTGTGTGTGTGTGTGTGTGTGTGTGTGTGTGTGTGTGTGTGTGTGTGTGTGTGTGTGTGTGTTTAATCATTGTGAGAAAATAAGGGAGTGAGAAAGAAGGAAGTTCTTTTCAAAACAGTGACCACTTACTGATTATGCTTCCTTCTTTAAAGTTCACTTCCTTCTCTTAAAACCCATCCTCTATTCATTTTCTCAGCTGTAAAAAAACAAAATGCGAAATAAAAAAATCAATATTTACTCTAAATTAATCGAATGAAAAATGTTAAAAACGGCTGAAATGAATTTAAACCGCTACATTCTAATTTTTAAATAACTTTTTGATTTGCTATAAAGAGCAAATACACTTCCTCATCTCTTTCCTTACACACACACACACACACACACACACACACTGGTGTGTTGATAAGACGAAAAAAGTGCTTATCTGTGGACATAAATATTTGATTATTAAATTACAATTATAGACACACACACAAATATATGTGCATGTGTGTCTATAATTATAATTTAATAATTAAATATCACAGATAGACGCTTCTTTCGACTTATCAAAACATCAGTGTGGCTATGTATAATTGACTCACTTTTTTGAGTCGGTTCATATGCGTGTGTCATATTATATACTAGCAGGGAGACCGACGTTGCCCGGGATTGAATGAGGATTAACGAATGTTTCACCTTCGCATATTTTATTATCATCAAAATTGGTGAAATCGACAATTTTTCAATCAAATCGATTAATTGCTTGCTCTAGTTGGAGACCCTCCATAGTGAACCGAGAAGAAAGCTTCACATGCCTCCCCACAGTGACAGTCCACTATACATTGTAGTTTACATTGCACTGTAGAGAATCTACTGTTGATTTTATAAAAATACTTTTTATATATAATGGCTTGAATTAAAGTTTAAAATGCAAAAATCAAGTATCATGGTTCAATTGTGCTTTAAAAAGAAACATTCATTTAAACTGCGCCCCTCTTATATCAAAGAACTTACTGTTGATTTTATATGTCAAACCTTTCTGCTTGTGTAGTAATGAAATTTATCAAATGCACTTGTCATGTTAGGCTGTATAAGGCGTTAACTTCAGTCAAAATCGCCTGTTCTTTCTTTTATCGCATTCTTTTCGATTATCGATACCTATCAAAAATATTTCAATTTCAAACCTATCTAAAAACACTGCCAGACACATAAAGTACATTTGTGTGAATTTCATAAAAATTGGCCCAGCCTTTTAGGAGTCCATAGGGTACAAACTCACGCATGCACATACACATACATGCGCAAACATACACAGTTCCTTTTATATAATAATAAAGATGAATGTGGCTTTATATAACTGACTTACTGGTTTGAGTCAGATTAAACAAACACAATTTCAAAAAGATTTAACGCTTGTCATTTTTTATTTTGTCTTCATGAGTACCGGTCAGAATCTTTTTCGTTTTTGTGCTACCTATATATATATATATATATATATATATATATATATATATATATATATATATATATATATATATGTGTGTGTGTGTGTGTGTGTGTGTGTGTGTGTGTGTGTGTGTGTGTGTGTGTGTGTATTTGTTGGATTTGTTTTATTTTTAAATCTATTTGACCATTATCGTTGTCGTCATGATCATCCAGTACTGTTCAAACAAAACTGCACAAAATACAAGATAAATGGCTCAGTGATAAATTTCTGGAAATACAGAAATATGCATGACTCAAAGAAATGCTATGACGCCTTCAAAACGATACATGGACCACAGGCTATCGGTACTTCTCTGTAAAATGCTAATGAGACAAAACTGATAACAGTGGATGTCAATCTTTTAGACAGATGGGCAGAGCACTTCAACTCTGTATTTTACAGATCTTTTAGTGATGAGGCAATCACACAACGTCCGCAATCGAAACAGATGAAACCCTTGAATTTCCCACCATCCAAGAAGTTAAGAAAGCTGTTTTACAGATTTCTTGTGGTAAAACTCCAGGCTCTGATGACATACCTTCAGAGACATATAAAACAAGTGGTCCTACATTGACAAAAAAAGCTAAGATCTTTCATTCTGGGTGAGGGACCTAATTCCCCAGGAATTCAAAGATGCATCCATAGTACATGTTGGCAAGAGGAAGGGAAACAGACAGGCAGGGTGCCAACCAAGAGTAATCTTCAAAGTGTCATCGACCTACTAGAAAGACCCCTCCAATTTCTTGAGAGTTTCATGCCTAAGTTTCTTGTTTGTGATTTTTGCATTTTTTGTTTGCAATTAATTGTAACTTTTTTGAACAATAAACTATATAAATAAGATCACGGTGTAGTATCTGTTCTGATGCTACTCTTAAGGTCATTTATCCTTAGTTAATGAAGGAGAAACTCTGCTATATGGCACAATCATCTTGACACACTGGTTCTCGCCAGATCACTGAAGTTAAGCAACGTCTAGCCTGGCCAGTACTAGATGGGGTAACCAAAGTAAAATACCAGGTTGGGAAACTGGTGCGGTCTGTCCTTCTCTTGAGAGTAGATGTGCCTCTCTTTAGCCATAGTAGGCAACCCATCTAATGATGGCGTCATGATAAAAAATACCCTTGATAGCCCTAGCGAAGCATCAAGTATTGAGCTACAGACAAGATTTGAATTACACTACAAACTCGTGTAGTGAGTTCAATCCTGGCTGTGGCTGCATTTTTCTTCCTTTCTTTCTTCTTCTATACTATGGCAATTTTTTTATTTTTTGCCTAGTTCCCGAGTTTGAGTAGCTGGTTATCTTCCACATTAAAAACGACCTTGTGTCACATTTTGCTTTTGTGGAGAAACAAATAAATACCAATAGAAAAAAGTAAGCTTTTAATATAACAGTCAGACCGAGAAAAGAGAACTTAACTTTTCAGGCATATAGAATTATAGTATTATTTACTCACTAGGAATTTTCACACAAATCATTATCAGTTATCTTCCATGGAACTTCAATGCCAACAAGTCTTCTCAGATTTCTAGCGCTCTCTGCCTCTTTTGATAAGCATTGCAAATCATTTAGTGTCATTGCTACAGCTGCTTGTCATTGATTTCTTGCTGGCAATGAGCATTGATCTTCTCTAAAATTTGGATGGCAATAAGTCTTCACAATGTTCCAGTAATTTCCACACTCTTCCAGTGTGTGTGCGGGGGAGGTAGCTGGTGATTTCTTTTCTATGTCTGTCTATTTTCTTTGATCTTTTCAATATTTGTTTTTGGTGAGTAGTTTATAGATTTCATTATTATTATTATTGTTATTATTATTATTATTATTATTATTATTATTATTGTTGTTATTGTTGTTGTTATTATTATTATTATTATTATTATTATTATTATTATTATTATTATTATTATTGGAAGGAGCTTTCACGCAGGTCATCAAAGATCTCTCCTTGAAAACAGCCTGTGGTGTTCCCTGGAAACTGAGTGAGAACAAGTCTCCCCAGATTTCCGGTACTCTGTTTTGAAAGTATTTATTCTTAAATATTAATCATTTGGTGAAAGAAAAAGATAGAGAAAACCAAACACAAACTGATTCTAATCCACCTGAAGACGTTATATTCACAGAAAATTTGATTTTAAATAAAATTTGCATTGTATTGACTTTCTAAACTTACGCTATTCAATTTACTTATTTTTACTATCTTATTATGTTTTGCTATCTCCAGTGACCAAATATCACACTGACATGATCAGTTTTCTTAACCTTATTACTTCCATGCTGGCTCATAACATGTGTTTTGTTTGTGACGCCATCAACAGAAGATTACCATATAGTGTCAACAGGCTCTCTCTATTCAATTTTAGCTTTTCAATAGAGGCCACTTTTTCTATATATATTGCATTCACAGCCAAACATTTCCATCTACCCTCCTGTATTGTAATTCTACAGAATATCAGAGGGAGGCTAACAGGGTGAGCTTGCCCAAGGGTAACCTGAGATTTTGCAGGGTAGAGGCATTCATTATATATACTTGCTTACCTAAATATATACAGTGTCTAGTATTGCTAAAAGGTCATCTATCTGGTATTGGCCAGACTCAATGTTGCTTAACTTTGGTGATCTAATGAGCACTGACGTATTACTACATATACGTATAAAATTGTATATGTATGAACTTATTCCGAGGAATATATATGCGCATATATGTGACAACATTGGCGACAATATATCCGTTTGTGCCAGAAATTGCCATCCTCGGTTACAGGTTCACTTACATCATACACCAATTAATCAAAGCACTTTGAAAGAAATGTCTTCTAATACTCTGCTGCAAATATACATCATGTATTTCACGTATATATGATATTTGGTGGATTCATATGTTCTTAATAGGTCGCATTATCGTTGCTATGCATTACACGCAGTTAAAGATTGCAGTTTATTGTATCACTATTGCGTTCCTTTGCAAAACGCGGGCAAATCCTCAACTTTGAACCGACATAAATGGGAGATTCCGTGCCCCATTTGAATCGTATCCATAAAAATGACAATAAAGGGCGTTTTTACAATGACTGACTAGCGAGTCATTTGCAGAACAATGCTGGCGCAATGCTCGTGCAGAGGATTGTGCCAAGCAAAGTGATTATGTGGTTTTCCGATTGCATGAAAGAGACACTGCCTGAAAGATGCAATAAAAAGCAATCGGAAATATCCGAACACTTAAATAATCGGAGAGTATGGTGGAAGCAGAGTCTTCACATGCTGGCCAAAGAGACTAAAAGACTATAGAACACGCACCCAATGCTGGCAAAGTTATGTGGAAGCTAATTTATTTCCTTTGGTTTTTAGAAAAACAATGGTGATGGCTGCTTCCTTACACTTTTGACGCTGCGTTTTAATTATTCGGTTTTTACTTACCTATCAATATTCTAACTGAATATCTTGTATCAATTTGTCAGTCTGTGAGGGAGGTTTAGGCTCCAAATCTGGCCGACATAAATGCACCAAACTCACGATGAAGCATCCTTTATGAATAGGAACGTCAATACCATAGCTACTATTAATATCATTTCTACTATTACTATTAATAATAATAACAATAATATAATAATAATGATAAAATAATAATAATAATAACAATAATATAATAATGATAAAATAATAATAATATAATAATAATGATAAAAATAATACTAATAATAACTATAATATAATAATAATGATAAAATAATAATAATAATAATAATAATAACTATAATATAATAATAATGATAAAAATAATAATAGAAATAATAATAATATAATAATAATGATAAAAATAATAATAGAAATAATGATAATACTAATACTACTACTACTACTAATAATAATAATAATAATAATAATAATAATAATAGCAAAAAACAGAATCTATAGGCACAAACAACATTGAGCAGAATTACATTCATCGAACCATATTCCTTTATTATAATTTATTATTATTAGAAATATTATTATTTATTCACTAGTTGTCACACAATTCAATGGTTGCTCACTGGAACCAGTCATATTTTTTGGAGTCTCAGTGACAACAAGTCTCTATATTTTTCCAGAATTTTCTAAATTTTTTGATAACTGTTGCAAATCATTTTACGTTATTGCAACAGCCGTTTACAATTGATTTCTTACCGATGAGGGGCATGGGTTTTCTTATGAAATTTCCGTAAATAAACACTATAGGCGCAAACATCATCAGACATTATGGCATCAAGTTTGACATTCATAGTTTTTTTTTTCTAACAAGTCCTCACTTATCAACAACCACATGAGGATAATAATTTAATAATGTCAAAATTATTAAATTATTATTATTATTATTATTATTATTATTATTATTATTATTATTATTATTATTATGTATTCCCTGGAACTTCTCACACTGGTCATCATCAGAGATTACTTACTGATAATAACTGGTGGTGTTTCCTGGAGTCTGGTTGATCATAAATAACAACAAAACTCCCCAGATTTCCAGTACTCTTCACCTCTTTTGATAACCTTTGCAAATGATTTTGTGCTATCGCAATAGCTGCTTACCACTGATTTCTTGCTGGCAACAACTATTAGCTTTCATTGGGATTTTGGTGACAGTAAGCCTCTCCAAGCTCACAGTAAACTTTGCACTCATCTAATAAAGGTTTGGTTAGCGATCTTCAACAAGGAGCCTTCCATCCTCCTTGAATCTTCACGACTAGAGTTGTAGTTTATAGCGTTTCTTGCAGTTTCACTTCTTTTGGGTTCATGCGATTTTCCAACTTTTTCTTTCACTTTTTTGCTAGTTAATGTTCATAGTTTATGTGAGAGTTTGTTTTTTTTAATATTGCATCTATTTTCATCATCGTCGTTCCTTCTATTGTCTCAGTATTCCTCATGATTCCAATTTCTCATCGTCTTTTATCAAGGGTTTTTGGAACTGTTCCTAGTACTCCTAAAACTATTGGTACTATACTGACTTTCTTAATGTTCCATATTATTTTTTTGGTTCCCTTGCAAGCTCTGTGCATTATTATTATTATTATTATTATTATTATTATTATTATTATTATTATTATTATTATTTACTCAGTAGGAGTAGTCACACAAGTCATCATCAAATATTGCTCTTTGACACCAACTTGTGATGTTCCCTGGAGTCTGAGTGACAACCAGTCTCCCCAGATTTCAGGTACTCTTCATCTCTTTTGATAACTTTTGCAAAAGAATTTGCATTATCGCAACAGCCGCTTACCATTGATTTGGCAGAGACCATTGGTCTTCACGAGAATTTGAGTAACAATACGCCTCCCCAAGATCCCTTTCTCTTTGCCCTCATCCAGTGGAGGTCTGGCTAGTGCTTTATCTCCTCTACAAGACTATTAAATCTATAGGGGAGGCTTATTACAACCTAAATTCCAGAGAAGACCAGCAGATGTTGTTAGTGAGAAGTCAATGGTAAGTGATTGTTGCGATAATGCAAATTAATTTACAACGGTTATCAAAAGACTCTGAGAGTGATTTGTTGTTACTCTAACTCGAGGGAAAAAGCACTAGTTATTGCCAGTAATTGATAACTTTTGTGAAAAATCCTGGTGAGTACATAATAAATACCACTTCTACTACTACTACTACTGCTACTACTACTACTACTAATAATAATAATAATAATAATAATAATAATAATAATAAGTATTGGTTAAAATATGTTGTGGCAAAGTTCGCCGAATTTACTATAAAGCACTTCTGGCATTATATATACATACATATATATATATTTATATACATACATATATATATATATACATACATATATATATATACATACATATATATATATACATACATATATATATATACATATATATATATATACATATATATATATATATATATATATATATATATTAAATTGTAATTCAATGAATTTCAAAAAACTCTCATTGAAATGAAATGAATTGGTTGAGTTTCATATCAAAGAATTTTTATTATTCTAAGCAAGACAAAGAATGTTTTAGAAAGTTTATCTCCTTAACCTATAGGGTTTCGATGTCTACCATCTCATCAGAGGAGTGAAAATATTAGCAAATAGTTATAAAGGTATGCACCCTATTTGCTAAACTATTCCGAAGTATATATATATATATATATATATATATATATATATATATATATATATACACAGTAATAGCTTACAGCTGATTTACTTGGCACAGGTTTGTAACAGCCAGAGATATGTTCTTGGCAATCAGTCCAACAATGGCTTTGTAGCTGAGGTATGCTTCTGTTTAGTCCTAGGAGGTCTGTCATCTTAGATTTTATCTTATGTTAGTTTAATGCTGATCACTAGGGCTATGACAACAGCATATTCTTTTCATAGTTTTGACTCTCGACACAGTTAGACACAGTTAATCAACCAAGACACAGTTAGACACAGTTAATTAATCAACCAAGAACCACATCACTAAAAACATATAAGATATCAACAGATACACACTCGAGAGTCAAAACAATGAAAAGAATATGCTGTTGTCCTAGCCCTACTGACCACCTATTGGAAAATGTTAACATTGTGTTATGGCAATTTTTATAGATCAGGCTGACCTTGTGTCTATAAGTAAACAATGGCAATATAATTTCTGCTGGTAATAGCAATAAATACTTATATATTCACACCGTTTCGTTGTAATTACGCTCACTTTGACATAAAGATCTCTTGGATATAATGCATGCAACACTAATTATGATATTCTAATTAATTACCAACTCCCATCTGCAAATGCAACATTAAACATTTGCATTTGAAGATATAAGAAACAAGAAGAAAATCCTCAAAATGAGTTCATGCATTTTGTGCAACCTGTCGTAGGTGGCAGAGAAAAAAAAGTTAGGAAAAAAAAAAAAAAAGGAAACGTTACTAACACTTTCGTTGCAAGTGACGAATTATGCTAATTTACTTTGCCCCTCTACTATGCCAGGCAATTTTTTTTTTATATATAAAGGCGAGAAGTTATTACTTCGGCATTTCATTTCTTGCACGTGAAAGGTTGGATTTTTATTTTTTAATCAATATATTTGCGATTGCGATTTTGCTTGCTAGACTGTTTACAACTGCTTTGACCTCCAAAAAAAGCATATTGCTACTGAGATCTAAGAAGGTACTGTGAATAAGAATTAAAATTTATAGAGGATTTCTTAGTGGGGAGGTCTGTAGCAAGATATTTGTTCACATTACATTTAAATTTCTGCACGTTGGTGCAGTCAGTGAAACAGGGAGTAGGGAGAGAATTCCAAAGAAAAGTGGCTCAAGGAAAGAAATTATAAAAGTAGAAAACCTTCTGGTATTTGGATATCTCTACTGAGAAGTAGTGGGATTTTGCTGCTTGCGAAGTTGGTCGGGAGTATTTATGTTGAGGGGCCACAAATCTACAAAGTTCGTCAGAGCACAGTCCATTGAAGTATTTCAAAAACAAGCACAGGGATGCACCATTGTGACAGTCGAATGGCTTGGTAGAGAGTATGGGGCCTATTAGATTAGATGGTTATTTTTTGGAACCTGTTCAAAAGAAAGAGACTAGTGGTTGGTGCACCAGCCGAGATGTCACAACAATACTCCATGCATGAGCAAATGTTGGCTTTGTACAGACATAGGATACTGACAGGTGTGAAAAGTTTTCTAGCCTGGTAGAGGGAGCCCAACTTCTTTGTAGCAGATTTAGCAGTAACTGCTACATATTCATTCTAATCCATTTTAATTTCTTTAACAGACTTGCAATTGGATCTATGTTGGCAAATTTATTGTTTTGGTGTTCATTTTCTTCTGACGGTTAATAATGTTTCAGAAAGGAATATTTTGATATTATTTTATTAATAAAAATACCAAATGACTGCAATATTTTACATGCGTTATTCTGAAAGTTTCTAATATTGATGCTAATTTATAAATTGCATATCTATCATATCTAATTGAGAAATCTATTATCAGACTAATGTATGAGTGCTGTTGTCATATTTGGGCTGGTGAATCTCGATTTCATTTAAGGTTTATTGATAAGGGGCAGAAACCTATACTAATTAAGAAATGTTCTGCTGAGCTACCTCCTGTTCTCTCCTCCAACAAATTTTTAACCGAGTCTTGCTTCCTTGATAGCCGGAAAATTACCTCTCTGGTACTAGTAATTAAGAATTCTGGCGAAAAAACTGACCCGCTCATTTATCACCTTATCATTCTCCTGCCAGTCTTTGCCAAAATCTTTGTGTCTTTAATCAATCAAACACTAGTTTGCCATCCTGTAAGTGCTAAGCTTCTTTCTGACCAACAATATGGACTTAGGCAATCCTGTTCTACTACAAATATTTTAACTGTCATCTCTGAACGTGTATGTCATGCACTGGATAAGATGTCAGAAGCTAGAGCTGTAGTTCTTGATATATTAGAAGCCTTTGACAGGATCCTGAATGAAGTGCTTTTCACGAAAATTAAATTCTATGGTATTTCTAGACTATTTCTCAGCATAATCAGATCCTTCCTGGACAAGAGAAAATCCAGGTTGTCACTCGATGGCTGTACACCAATACAACATGATATTAGGTGTGCTTCAAGGATTGATCCTTGAACTTATTTTTTTCCTGCTATTCATAAATGACCTCACTGATAAAATTATGTCTCAGACTGGTATATTTGCTGGTGATACTACCTCTATAATAGACATAAGGGTGAAACGAATCCAATGCAATGACAGAGACCCTGGAAAACAACCTTCAGTCGGTAGTAGAATAGGATTGTAAGTGGATTGTAACATTTAATTAATACTAAGACTAAGCTTTTTTCCTTTGATAACTACAAAAAAAAAACTTCTCACTCACCGATTGCCATGACAAATAACACCTTACCTGAAAGCAAATCTTTCAAACTCTTCGGCCTAACATTCACAGGCAACATGTATTAGAACAAATACATTGAGGACGTTGCCAAGGTTGCTGCAAAGAAGGTGGGCTTCCTCTACTGTATGAGAAAATTACTCACACCAGAGAGCATCCCATATCTTTACAAATCAACAATTCACGCATGCATGGAGTATAGTATAGTTGCCTCATCTGAGCTGAAGCATTTGCCACTAGTCTTTTACTGTTAGTACTTTAATGAAATGTGCTTCGATGAACTCACAGTCCTTGTGCCCAATCGACGTACATACTCCTGACTAACCTGACAAGCAACAAAATCCCACCCCTTTACTATTGAGGTCCCTAGATTCCGAAAAGTCTTCTATTCTAATAATTTCTTATCTTGGATTGCTGGACTTTGGGAATGCCTTTCAGTTGTCTGCTTCCCTGACTGTACTAACATGCAGAAGTTTAAATCTGATAGGGACAGACATCCCACTATTTAACTCCCCTCAGTTCCCTGCTACACATGATTCCAAATAGTAGCCATTTACGTCCAAATGGTAACATGCTTTGTTTGGAGTAAAGATAAGTGAAAAAATAAAATTAAAAAAAATAATCTATAATTTGGTTGGCCTACCCTTTCTTTTTCTCTACATTCTTTCTTTTACAAACGTGATGTTGCTAGTGTCAATCTTTCTTATAAATACTATTATGGAACGTGTTCTTCAAAATTATCTGATCTAATCTCTGCTTCCTTTGTTCTAGCTCATTGCTCTAGTGGTTTTCTCTAAGTCACTACGTTGATACATCATTCTAATAGCACTTCCTATTTTAGTAGCTTCCTTCTAAGAACTGCAGGTCTGTGGAACTCTTTTCCTGCTTTCCTCCTATTTATAGATTTAGTCTTTTCACGATTAAGATCAATAGGAATCTCTTGTTCTTACAATAATCATCTTTCATTCTTGTTAGCTCCTAACATCAAGTGGCTTCATGCCTTGTCTAGAGCGATTTTCTTCAAATAAAACCTACCAAAACTCGCAACAATATGTTCCCTCCAGTCATATATTTTTGCTAGTTTATATGACAAACAATTATATTCGACACCGCCACCCCAAATAAAAAGGTAATACCTGGGAGAATAGACACATAACAACAAAACAGACATTATACTGGTATCCATTGAATAATGTTGGTACAAGTGCAGAGAGTGATCCGGACGTAAATAATAAGGTTATTATTTAAAAAGCCATTCTTAACATGGGGAGGGGAGAGTTTTTTGTGCCTATTGTATACTTCAACCTTACAATTGAATAAAAAAAACATATCATAAAACTTTAATTAAACTTGGAAATACAATTTTAAAAATAGTGCGGGTCACTCTCTGCACTAGCACCATAATGTTTTGAATTAATTTTTATGACAAAAAAAAAGATATTATACTTCTACAAAAAGGAGAAGATAATGCCTGAGAGGATGGTATCATAACGATAGGACAGATACTACACTTCTCCCCCCCCCCTACCAGGAATTGAACATTGCAAGATAATACATTAATTCGCACTGAACATTATAAAAAGATAGTAATAGTATAGTTTCATCCTTAGGCATACAAGATATAGTAAAGAATGGGTTCGGCTCCAGACAGACAGATACCAAATCTCTATTAAAGATAATGTCTAGGAAAAATAAAAATCAAATTACAAAAAGTTCATCTTTAAGTCACACGTTGTTGGAAATAATGTTTTTGTTAAGGTTGTTGATGCTATTTAATAAAACTATAGCATTAGATTTATTAAAATGATTTAAGTTTGTATTTGTCACATCATCGAGTGGAAAAAATACACAGACATAATATATTGAATAGATTTATTCGGTTAGGTACAATAATAAAAGTCCATATATGGTAACAACAATTGTTAAGTACGTTGACAAGTAAGCCACTAAGTGTTTGTATTCCAACTCACAGCTTTAACTGAATCTAACCATTTTTGTTCTCTTTAAATATCCGTGAAACGTAATCATGTACTCGAGTCACGTCACAGAGTATTATTTAAAATCATTAATAATCTAAATTATTAAACAACACTCAAATAATAATAATGATAAGTCTTGTTTTATTCAATATGTCTATAATGAATGAGTAGAATGAATAACTTGTAAGAAATGAATAGATGGAGTCAGAGCATGCTTGTAGAAGTTTTATTCTGCTAAGATATATATAGCGATTGAGTTGTTGTGATGGCTGGCCAGGAGAAAATGAACAAAAGGAAGTAATTCAATTCAAAAAGTAATAAAGGGAGATTGAAGAGTTCTTTCATTTTGGTCACAGTATCATCTTTTAAATATGGCCTGCAAATGTGCGTATGAAAAAAAAAAAAAAACGTTACCCTAGAAAAATTGATTCAAAATATCGTTCAATGGATACCAGTACTTTTGGCTATGCTGAACATCAATACTAAAAGTTCAGGTCAAAATAAAAACCTGTTTTATTTATTTTTTGGATACCTATGCAGAATATGGACCGTGCTGAAATATAAAGGTACCCATTTTTTTTTTTAACTATTCTGTACTTTTTCCTAACAATTTAATGAACAAAAGGTACCATAATAATTGAATTTGACTTGAAAAACCAATGTAAAAAAATTGCATAATCCGTATTCTGCTTTTGTACCATTTGTTTTTTGACACAAAAATGTAGTAGGCAAAACAAACAAAAAAAAATACAACTAAAAGCACGGAACAAAAACTCGCTTCTTGCAGACACGTGGGTCGTAACAAGCACAATCTACTCACCAGAATCACCTACACACAATCTGCAGAACGCCCCCTCTCCTTTCCAGTGTCTTGCCTTTATAGCGGCCGGGTACAACATATTTGCATAATCGCGTGAGAGCAGACGTGATTCAACGATAATTACATTGGTTAAACGCTAATAAAAGCCCATGGACGCCATCTTAGAACTCTCTCTTTCGCTCAGCCCAAAACAGACGTATCCGAGGTAAGCTCTCTATTTCTCATTTTGGTTACTGCTAATTCTGCTACACTCCCCCCTGATCTCATGATCACAAACGGGGCATGGTGGCAGTCGTCTTTGTCAGGTACTTCTTCGAAGAACCGGAGGCAGCACTTCCTCCTTGTCATCTTCCTCATTACCACCGTTATTGCCACCAGCCTGTTCCATAGGCGGTGTTTAACAATCAGGACAGGGGGCCAGTATCCGTCTTTGTCGGGTACTCCTTCGTAAAGGCAAGACGGGTGATCCCTCTTCCGCTTCCTCAGTATGTGCATTATATGGCTCTCCATCGTTCTGCATTATACTCTCTGCTCGTTCAGAAAACATTGTACTGTCTTCCTCTTCCTCTGATGTAACAACATAATGGCAAGGGCACAGATCTTTCACGTGGCGAGGCACACCGTCCACCAAAATCGATTGAGGGCTGATTACCTTGGTCACCTCACCCTTGCCGAACCTTGTGGTACATCGATTTTGCGGTCTTTTGACCCACACGCGATCTCCAACCTGGTAAGAGCTGTCCTTGGGATCTGCAGACACAGTTGCAAGATTGGTCTCCTTTACTCGAACTTCGTATCTATAAATCCTGTTGGCAGGCGCAGTGAAGGGAGATGTGTCGTCTCTTGGTGTGATGTTATACCAGTAGACAGCTTCCTGTATGGGACAGCGCATTCTAGCCACTATTCGTTTCACTGTACGGTGACATCGCTCCACTGTGCCATTCCCGGCTGGAGCATATGCACAACGGAATCGCAAGTGAACTCCCCATTTATGTGCAAATGCTTGGAATGCATTGCTGCAGAAAGTCGTGTTATTGTCTAAAAGGATTTCATGCGGTGAGCCATGCTTGAGGAACACTGTTTCCAACTGATGGATCATGCTTGCCGAGTCCTGCCTTGCCAATTTCCTCCAAATGGAGAAACGCGATGGACCACAGTCTGTTAGAGTTAAAAAATGGAAGGTGCCATAATGCATGATATCCATTCCAATTCTTTGCCAATTCTCGTTAACTTCCAGCTTTCCCTTTTCCCACCTGACTGGCGCTGGGTCAATGGACTGACATTCCTCACATTTCTGTATGACCATTTTAACGGTTGCTTTTGTTGTGGTTGGGCAACTTCTCCTGACAAAGTAGGTAGTGCGTCGCACCCCCGGATGTCATCTACCTTTGTGAATAGCCATGATTTGACTCTCATCCAGCTCGTCTGGGTGAACTGCGCCTATCACCAAGTCAAGCTCGTTTTTCTTTTTCATTGCCTCACACCATGTCTGTGGTACTCGTGTCAATCGGTCAGCAATGTTTTGTGCTGATGGAACCAGCGTCATGTCCACTATCAGCCTGTACTCTTTCACGAACTCCTTAGAGTGCTTAGTTACCTCCTAATAAGCATCTCACTTGCTGCTTTGGTGCGTACTCGCGCCTTTCCAGTAAGCGTGTCCGAGACCCAATGGTATACGCAGAAAGAATCTGTCTTTACGTGTAGCACTTTGCTCTGCCACTGTAGAGCCAAATTGATACCTTTCAATATGGCATTCAGCTCGGCTAAGTTGATATATTGCGAGTCACCTTCAGGTCGCAGCCAACATGCATCCTCCAACACAGTTTCGCGCATCTCCAAGGCTGCACCAATTGCTAGGGAGCTAGCATCGACCCATACATTCAGCTCTTTGCCATTCACACACCAATTTCCCCGGACCGGATCATTCCGCTGCACAGATTCCAAGGTTTCGAACATCATACGATGCAGTACGGCGTCCCTTGCTCCATCATCCCAGCCCTTTGTTACCGAACTTATTCTCCTTCTAAGTATTCCACAAGTCACACGAAGCCAACCACACACCGGAAAGTGCCCGACAAGTCGACCACACAGAGAAAAAATTGTTTGTCACGTAACAATGCTGAGAGCCTCTGGAATTGCATTTCCTCGCTTCCACCATAGTTCACTGTGTTCCATCCAGACCACCAATCCCAGCACCTGTGCACCATCCTTCAACCGCTCCGGGTTCTTGCACTCCAACCCGAACTGCGCTAGGTGTTCTCTTACATGGGTTGCAGGCACCACGTCCTCGTTGACAAAAATGTCATCGATATAAGCAGATGCTGTGTGGCTTACAACTTCTTCCTGAGACAATACTTCGCTGACAATTGCTCTCATGATCAGGGGAGCCACATTCAAACCGAACCCCAGACGGGTCAGGCAATATTTTTTCCCATGGATTTCCACAGTCTGGTATGGCCACAGTGTCTCATGGACCTGGACTTGTAGGTATGCTCTCCTGAGGTCCAGTAGAGACACATTAGCACCTTTTTGTCTCCATTCGTGCAGCTTAGTCGCACAAACATCTGCGTTGGCCGTAAACGCGTCTACGTAATCTACGTAGTCCATTACCGGGCGCACTTTGGCTTTGTTCTGCTGCATCACAGCCATCAGGGGAATTAGGCCTTTGGGAGTTCCCAATTTATCCTCTGGGTACGGCCCGAGCCAACTATTATCTATCCAGGTGCGGAGCTCCTGCGTGTATTCTTCACGGATTTCTGCCGGCACTGGGTATTCTGACACTTGATTGTGTAGTCTTTCAGGGGGTGGTCCTCAGACCACTTCCACGATGCGGTCCACGTTTGGTTTTGATGATCAAAGGTGGCGGTGAAATCTGGTTCATTAATAGAAATGGCTGCGCATTTAATATTTTTTCTGTCGCCCAGCCGCACTGATCCTGTAGGGTTAACAACGACACCGCCCAGAGCTTTTATGGCGTCGATCCCTAGAAGTAAGTCAAACCCCAGCAGTTTGCCACGCACCACCAACACATCGATTCTGGCAGACACACCTTCGTCAGTGGACACAGAGACCGCTCCAACACCGCAGCACGCATGGGACATTCCACCAATTGTTTTGACATCTACGTTCGTTTTTCTCCAAGACTGACACTGGTCTGCATGTAAAATAGTCCTAGAGCATCCTGTCAACATGGATGCTTATCAGCGGGAGCGTCGTGCTGGCATCTTGGTGGGGAAGGAGACTGATGCTTATGCGTCCTCCCCATGCTCGTTTCCCGAGCAATTACACTCTCACCACAACGGTAACACCGTGTTCCACGTTTTCGACAGTCTTTTGCAAAGTGGCCTTTCGTATTGCACTTGAAACAGGTCACACGAACAGGAATATTCTGGGCCCTGTGGTTGTTGGGTGAGCGTGTGGCCGCAACCACATCCTGATTGTGTTCCCCAGTTGTCGTCAAAATTCTTGCTCTCAGGGAACCCAGTGACGAAAGTCAATTTTGTGAGTCTCTCTAAGCCATCTCCTGTAAATCCGGCCAATCTAACCAACTGCCTGATTTTGTTGGCGTAAACATCCACATATTCGCCAGCCCATCTAACCATAGTTATTTTTCTGTATGCTGCAAATGCGTTGTCGGTAAATGCCTCCTTTAATCGGGCCTCAATCTGGTCTATTTCTTTTTGATCGTCCTCCTCCATTTCCATGTAGAGGGCCAGTGCATCACCTTCCAGATATAAAGGTAGCAGACTCGCTACATCATCCACCTGCTGAAGTTGTGCGACAAGTCTCACTTTTTTCAGCCACGCTACAACGTCTCCCTCGCCAGAGAACGGCTTGATAATATCGCTGCTTATCCGCACCTTCGCCATAGTAGGGCCGAAATAGCTTGAAACAAAAATGTAGTAGGCAAAACAAACAAAAAAAAATACAACTAAAAACACGGAACAAAAACTCGCTTCTTGCAGACACGTGGGTCGTAACAAGCACAATCTACTCGCTAGAATCACCTACACACAATCTGCAGAACGCCCCTTCTCCTTTCCAGTGTCCTGCCTTTATAGCGTCCGGGAACGACCTATTTGCATAATCACGCGAGAGTAGACGTGATTCAATGATAATTACATTGGTTAAACGCTAATAAACGCCCATGGACGCCATCTTGGAACTCTCTCTTTCGCTCAGCCCAAAACAGACATATCCGAGGTAAGCTCTCTATTTCTCATTTTGGTTACTGCTAATTCTGCTACATTTTTTAGATAGTCTTCAATATGGCTACTGAGAGCATTAAACGGCTATGCCTCAATTACATAGAAATGCGGGGTTCAGTGTCACAGCTGTTTAAGCCTGCCTGTAGACTTGCCACTTCCACAAGTTTAAATAAAGTCAATTTAGATCGATGCTTATGCAAAGAAGGTACTGTGCTATATTTATAGTATTTTTAAATTAAATTCAAACTTTACAGTATCTATTGTTTATTAAATTGCTATGTGGAAGTACAGAATAGTTAAACATAACTTTTCCTTACCCATGTTAAAAATGGTTTTCGAAATAATAGCTTTATTATTTCAATGCGGTACCTTCTCTGCATAAGTAGCTCGGGATATTCTGTGTTAACAAAACTTTATTCCAAGTAAAATTTATCACGAAAAATAGCAAACATCATTTCATCACAATGAATTTTCTATTCAAAAATGGAATTTCATACTTTTATAATTAAAAAACAGGGTAAAATATTAACGAATGACTGCCTTTTTTATCATTTCAATAAAATATCAAAGAAACTGTTGACTCTAACCACATGCATATTCTAAAAGCAAGCAACCTGTTATTTTATTTAAAAGACTTGGAAATACAAGAACAGGATTTACCGGCTGTTAGCTAGGGAGAGATGGAAAGTTTACCCCAGAAATTCCCGCCAATTTTATAGCAATAGGTGTTGTACGATCGTTCTGATTAGATGTGCAAGCATACAATAGGGTCTTCTGGGAACGATCACTTGCCTCCTTTTGGGCGCCAAGGTCACAACATATCTTTGTTGCAATTTATTCCCTAATTTTACTTTGAGAAGTTTGAGTGGCTTTTTCCCACAATTTTTGCAACAAAGTAGATTCTTTACAATACTAACTTCGACCTTCGCTTAGCAATGGATTCTGAACAAAAGGATAAACTAACAGAGTTATTGGATCATGAGGAAAAACACAAACTAGTGATCAAAAACTCTTTGAAAAATTAAACAATTGTGACATTTTAAATGCCTGTATCTTTGACAATTACAGGGATGATATTGATATGTGTTTGTCAGAAATCAAGAAAATAGACCAAATTGACAGTGTTACTGCCCCGGGAAGAGGTGATGTCTGTCAGTGAAGATACTTTAGAGTTTACAAAGGAAGTCAAGAAAAACCTGGATGCCCTGAGCGGGGAAGTATATGAGGATGTGCTTACCCTATAAGGGATACAGAGAATCTTACTCAAGGACTGGCTTCGGCAGCTAGACCTATCATTAAGTGTCCTTAATTTGACGGACTTGATGCAGATAATAAGTTTGCTCTCAGAGATTTTTAAACTCGATTTGAGTATTGTACTTCTGGACTGAAGTCCAAAAGAGAAAAATTGACGTTTCTTAAAACTTGTTAATCTGGACGAACCTTTAGACTGATACACCATTTGCATGAAAACTCTGATAATTATGAGGTTGCTCTACAGATCCTCAAGAATAATTACTGGGATGAAGAAGCTATAAGGGAAGAAATATTCTCTACACTGTTTTTTCTGGAACCTGGAAACCGTTATGATTCCAATATCCTTAAGGACTACCTATCGCAGTTGAAATATGAATTGGCTGAACTCGATTCATCCATGCATTAAAGGGGTCCGGTAGTGGGGCATTAGCTGCTCACATTCTTTTTCAACGATTGCCTGCTCGCCTTAGGGAAGAATTAGTGCGAGTAGAAGAGACTCCTTACCCTTCTCTCATCTCCATTCTTGATGGTGGAACTAGAATTTTAAAATCCTGGAGAACAACCCAAACCAGAACAGGACCGAATACATACAGAAGGAATGACACCTGGTTTATTACCTGCCCGCCTAGAGAAAAATTGACACCACCAACGTTGGAAAACTTCCATGTCAAAGAAAAACACAAATCCTGTAACTGTTGGTTACAAGACGGACACGCGGCTTCAGACTGCAAAAATTATTCTAGCTTTGAACAAAGACAGCAGCAATGCAGAGAGTTAGGACTTTGTTTCAGGTGTACCAGCTCCGACCATTTTGGAGATAGATGTCCAATGAAAAACACCTTTAAGAACCCCGGTCCTAGGTGTTCTGAGTATAATCATACAATACCCATGTGTCCTGATGCTTCTGTCTTGAACGGTTGTATTAATACGGGTGTGAGTGACCGAAAATATCTTCTCCCTATTTCCAAAATTACACTCAAGAGGGGAAATAGAACGGTTCTAGCTAGATGTATGGTGGACACTGGGAGCCAGAATTCCTATTTTAGTGGAAGCGTACTGCGTAACCTTCTATGTGACCATAGGTCAGTACTTAACAAAGATCTGGAAATAGTCACGTTTTTGGGAAAAAGACGCTGCAGATTCCAACAAATAACTACAACGGTGCTGTTTCCATCAGGAATCTCCCGGCAACTGCCGGTGTTAATAGATGATGAATTGGATCTACGTCACAGGGTTGATCAACTACCTAGTGTAATCAAAACTCTTCAAGAATTAAACTTTAAACTAGACACTGATCTAGACGATTCTCCTGAGATATTACTTGATGGACTATTAGGAGTAGATCTTTTGCAGTTTATGGGGCCATGGAAAATGATTAGATGCATGAATGGAATGGCCTAGTCGACTCATGAGGGAGTCATACCATTTGGTGACCCGAGAAATTTTCTTCATGAGCAGCATAGGATAATTGATTTTCCCGTGATGACTGCGTATCAAGAAACTATAGACTCTGTAAGATGCTCTGCTTCCCTTGTTAACAGTGTTTTTGAAGCTATCTCCACTTATCCGGACCCATATGCGGATGTATTTACTGAAAGTGCAGTGGAAAGAGGATTAAAGTGGATATACAGTGTCAAATCCTTGGGAATCTCTGCGGAAGAGGAACTGTCTGACTATGACGCCAAAAAGGTGGAAAATTTTATGAGTCACAGAGTCCAAAGAAAATTGTTATTGGGTAAAACTGCCATGGCATACTGATAAACTAGCCAAGGTTAACTCTAACTATCATGTAGCCCTCAAAGTGCTTGACAGGGTTGTAGGCGATTTAGAAAGAAGGAATTTGTATGAAAATTATTTGCAGGTGTTCACAGACAAGGAAGCGGAGAACATCATTGAGCCCTTTGAGTGCCTACCAAACTCATACCACAAATATATTTGGAGTTTGACAGAAACACTACGACCAAGATCAGACTAGTCTTCAATTGTTCGTTGAAGACTAAAGGAGGAGTTTCCTTGAATGAGGCGGCTTATCCAGGAGTAAACTTGACTGGAGATATGTTGAATTTAACCTTGCTTTTTAGAACAAACCAATATACTCTGTTGGGAGACATCAGAAAGGCGTTTCTGATGATAAAGCTATCAAAAACATCGAACAAAAATAGATTTTGTTTTTTCCTGAAGCATGGAGGCTACTTGAGGTGTTACCGATATACCACGCTTATATTTGGATTCAACGCTAGTCCATTTATATTGAACTGCATTTTAAAATTTCACGCAAACAAATTTCCAGCTGACGAGTGTTCCCGTGTACTAAAATTCAAGATTTTACATGGACAATTTCGTTACTACCTGCGATTCTGAGAGCGAATTGTGGAGCACTTACCAACAAGTGAGAAAAAGGTTGCAAAGGGGCAGGTTTGAACTTCGTTCTTGCAACACAAATTGTTCCGAGTCATGGAAATCAATGTTACTTGCACATGGGAAAAGGTCTTAGGGTACAGATACGACCCCACTAATGACACTATCAGTATCGCTCAGAGATTTTGTAGCTTTGACCTGACTACAAAGAGACTTATACTTTCTGCAGCTTCAGGAGTATTTGACCCCCTTATCCCTTTGTCTCCCAGTCACGATTCAGAGCCGAATTCTGGTAGCAGACATGTGGAAGGCAGGTTTGGACTGGGATGAGACACTACACAAAGAAATGGAATCCGCTTGGAGATCTCTTTCTTATTTCTTTTCCTTTTGGTGTTCCGGACCAGTTTGGTTGGCAGACAAGACCATTTCCTGGCCAAACAGTGACCTTGGCTGTTTGAGTGTTGATAACAAACCAGTGCTCTGCGTGGGTCTCTTTTGTACACTAGAGGGTGGGAACAACGAATCTATCATTTGTTTGAATAGATTTTCTAACTACAAAAAACTATTGAGTGTAATGGCCAAGGTATATGAATTTGCCTACAAAATTAGAGGCAAACGACAGAATTTTACACAGTTAGCAACGGACTATCTGTTTATATCAATGCAGAAGCAAGTATTCCCTTTGGAACTGGATTTCTTGCACTGTCCCGAAGGAAAACAGATTCCTGCCAGAGTAGGGCAATTGAACTTATTTTTGGATGAAGCCGGTTTGATCCGTTCAAGGGGTAGGATTGGAAGAAATCTCACACACAAATATGAAGTATTGAATCCGTTGATTTTGGGAAAGAATCATCCATTGACAGCTCTGATCATAAGGGACGCGCATGAAGAAGTACCCACTACTCTCAATAGGACCCGTTTGGCTGGATTTTGTATCCCTCAAGGAAGGCAAGCAGTCAAAAAAATCTTAAAGGAGTACAGACTGTGTCGCAAGTTTAATGCTATCCTTTTACTTATCCAAAATTAACGAATTTACCCAAGTGTCGAGTCAATCTAGTCAGACCATTTTTGAACACTGGTATGGATTACACTGGACACCTGTGGGTTGACGATCTTAGTCAGCGGTCTAAAGTTTACATATTAACTTTACATGTATGGAGATAAGAGCAGTGCATCTGGAATTGGTAGAGGACATGGCAATCTATTCCTTTGTTGTGGCCTTTACCACATTTGCCAATATGTGGACTTACCATCACACTTATATAGCAATAATGCTAAGTCCTTCATTGCAGGAGGAAACCTACTTCAACAGGCGCTCACTGCAGAAGAGTTTCAAAATAAATACAATATCTACACTTTAAAACATGTGAGGATACCACTACATTCTCGTTGGTATGGAGGTGTGTGGGAAAGGCTGATTAAGACGTTGAAGAAATGCCTTTATAAGTCTATAGGAAGATCAGCGTCCTCTCAGACTGAACTTGTTACCACGGTCTCAGACATACAACATGCAGTAAACGATAGACCTCTGACTTATATAAGCTCTGACCAATCCGTCTGGGAGGTAATCACACTCAATCACTTCCTGCACCCAGATTTGAAGCCCAACTTTCTGGTGCGTTTGGAGAACACCGATATTAATGAATTCGAAGTAACCACCAAAGATTGATAGCTTCTCTTAGAAATAGAGATGGGCTTGAAAGAGTATCATGTGTAGTTTCCGACGTGTAGGAGACGGGGAGTCTCGTCGTGGGCGACGAAGCGTTTCACTGAAGAACCACGGCAACACACAGCGAACCAACAAACAATGACAGCCACGGCGCGAAGGTAATTAACAAAGCTCAGCTGACTACACGAATAGAAACGGAACCCAACGGTCACTAACAGAACCCAACGGTCACTGTACTGATCGCCATGAACGTCAGAACCCGACTGCCTCACACCTCCAATGGACCGATTTTTATTCCTCAAGATGGCCTAGCTAATTTGCATCCCCGCGAGATCTCGCGCGATCCTGCGAGATTCCATCTCTAATAAAAGCAGGCAGGCGCCATCTTGGAACTCTTTCTTCCGCTGCCCCGACCACAGGATCAGCCACCACCCCGCACGCCAGGCACACACGGACCCTTTTGCACCGATGGCTACGGTTAGTCTTACACTCCCCGCTGGTCTCCAGATCACATACATGACACGGCGGACGTGGCTGTTTGATTCAAGCACTCCTGCGGAGGGGCATTGCCGGGACTTCCTCATCGGAGCTCTCAGAAGTGGCATCGGAAGCATCAGCATCAGCATTAGAGCTCGCAGTTGAGTCATCAAGTTCGTGGGGCACAGGTTGGATCCATCGCTCATAGTCGGATGACTCGCTCCTTCCACTGCTCGCAGATTGGTCAGCGCTTAGAGCGGGCCGGACATCCCTTACGTGGCGCGGAGTATCATCGACTAGTATGGCCTGTTCACTGATGACGCCGGTGACCTGCCCCCTCCAAAAGCTGCTGGTGCACCGGCCGCCGGGTGGCTTCACCCAGACGATGTCTCCCACTTGGTACGTCCCCTGGGGTTCTTGTTGGTCGGGTAGACACACTTCAACGTCCTTGACGCGCACCTGGTAGTGATGAATCGCATCAGCGGGCGCACTGCCGCCAGTCACAGCATCCTTAGGCGTTGTGTTGTATCTGTAAACCGCCTCCGCGATCATACACTTCTTCCTGGCCGCGATCCTCTTCACGGTTCGGTGGCACCGCTCTGCTATGCCGTTGCCGCTCGGCACATACGCGCATCGGTGTCGAAGGCGGATCCCCCAGTTGTCCATAAAATGCCTGAATTCCCTGCTGCAGAATGCCGTGTCATTATCCGTGAGGATCTCCTCAGGCGGCCCCCTTTCGTAGAATATGGATTCCAATTCGTGGATGACACTGGTGGAATCCTGCCTCGCTAATTGGCGCCAAATCGCGAACCTCGTTGGCCCGCAGTCTATCAGCGTGAGGAAGTGTTGGCTGCCATAGTGGGTTATATCCATACCCAACCGACTCCAAGTCGCGTTCACTCCCAGCTGTCCTTTCTGCCATCTGGCTGGGGTGGGGTCGATGGACTGGCACATTTGGCACTCCCTGACCACTGCTCTTACTGCACTTTTTAGTATTGATGGCCTAGCCAACTTCACAAAGTAGTAGGTCCATTGTACTCCGGGGTGCCCACTGTCGTGATGTATCTTCCTGATTTCATCCTCCTCGATGGAGGCAGCACACAGAAGCAATGGCTTAGCTTCTTTCTTCATAGCCTCATACCATCTCCGTGGTACCCGAGTGAGCTTGTCGGCGAGGTTGTAGTCCGAGGTGACGAGCACTACGTCTACGGACAGGTTGTACTCAGTCACCAGTTTTTTCACAGTCTCCAGCCTCCGTCTTATAAGCATTTCGCTGGCTGCCTTGGTGCGTGCCCTGGCATTGCTCGTGAGTGTGTCCGACACCCAGTGGTGCACACAAAGTGAGTCAGTGTGCACATGCAGTTTCTTCACTTCCCATTGAAGTGCCAGGTTAATGCCCTTTATTACAGCGTCGAGTTCTGCCAGGTTGATATGGGCAGCATCATTTGCCGGTCGCAGCCAGCAGGCATCCTCAACTACGGCCCCATCTTTCTCCAAAACTACACCGATCGCTAGAGAACTTGCGTCCATCCACATGCTCAGTTTGTCTCCCTGCACGCACCAGTCCCCTGTGGCGGGGTCATTCTTTTTCACACTAGCGACGGTCTCCTTTAACATTCGAACCAATAGTTCGTCGGTTATCTCATCGTCCCAGCCTTTGGTGACCGCATTTGCCCTCCTTTTTATGACGCCTGTCGCCGCACGAACCCATCCGCATACTGGAAGGTGCCCCACAAGTTTCCTGCACAGGGAGAACATGGCACGTCTTGTGTAAACGTCAGGTACATCGGGAGCTGCGGTTCCACGCCTCCACTTCAGGATCCCTCGCTCCTCTTGAACACTCAAGTCCAATACGCGGGCGCCATCCTCAAGCCGCTCAGAGTCCTTGCAGTTTAGACCAAACTCGGCAAGTTTGGATCTTACGCGCGAAGATGACACGATATCTTCGTTCACGTATATATCGTCAATGTACGCCGATGTTCCCTTTCTGATCCATTCTTCTAGTGACAACACGGCATTGACGATAGCCTTCATTATCTGGGGTGCTACATTTAGCCCAAATCCGAGTCGTGTAAGACAGTATCTCTTCCCGGAAAACATCACTGTCTGGAAAGGCCACATCGCCTCGCCGATCCGGACCTGCAAGTATGCTTTTCTCAAACCCAGTAGGGACACATTGGACCCCTGCCGGCGCCACTCTCGCAGCTTGCTGGCACAGACGTCAGCGTCCGCTGTGAACGCATCAACGTGCGCATTCAACTCGCGGTAGTCCATTACCGGCCTCACCTTTGACTTGTTAGGTTGGGCAACTGCCATCAGCGGTATCAGGCCCTTGGGGGTCCAAGTTTGTCGTAGGGGTATGGAATCAGCCAACCGTTCTTAATCCATTCATGGAGCTCGCTTTCGTATGTAGGCCTTATCTGGTCGGGCATACGGTACTTTACCACTTTGTTTTGTAGTTTGGCCGGTTCCTTGTCTTCTGACCACCTCCAAGTGGCGGTCCACGCCTTCTGTTGGTCGTCGAACTCCGCACTGAAGTCTGGCTGGTCGACTCTTAGTGCTGCGCACACCGGGGGCCTATCCTGAAACTCTACAACGCCAGCGTGCGTTATGCGCACGCCGCCCAGGGCTTTGATGGCATCGTAGCCTAGCAACAGGTCAAAACTCAGCGGCTTTTCACGTGTCACCAGCGCTTCGACGTTGGCCGAGTTTCCAGTTCTTGTGCGAATGTGTACCACACCCACGCCGCAACACATTCGTATTTTTCCAGTAATGGTAGTTATCCTGACGTTCTTCTTTTTCCACGCCCGACAGAAGTCCGCACACACTATGGTGCGGGAGCAACTGGAATCAAGGAGGGCTGAACATAACGTGTCATTAACTCGGACCTGAATGACAGGGAGCCCCTTGTTTATTTTCTGTTCGGGGAAGAGGTCGGCACTGGCACCTTGTCCCCGTCCCCGTTTTCTGCACAGTCTCGGGCCATGTGCCCAGTCTTGTTACAGCGGTAGCAACGAACAGCCGTCGACCGCCTTCTACAATTTCCTGCCATGTGGCCCCGCCCGTTGCATCTGTAGCAGATGACATCACCTTGCGGGCTGGGTCCCTGAGACGGTCCTTCGCCACTTGGTGGGGCCTGTGCGACGGCGACTACCAGTTCCTGCACCGTCGAGTCATCCTTCATTATTGTCCTGGCTCTGTCCACTAGGTCACTCAGCGGTAGTGAGGACATGGTAGAGGTTGCTCGCAGGAGCTGCTTTGCTCCAGCGGGGAGTCCTGACAGGAATTTGTAGGCTAGGGCCCTCTCGGGAAGACCGCCGAACAACACCGTCAACTTCTTAAGCTCGGCGAGATACACGTCCACAGTTTTGCCCAAGCGTATAGACCTCGTCTCAAACTGCTCCCATGCAGTGGCGGGGTCAGTGGCGAACGCCCTGTACAACGCCACCTTGATACTCGAGTAGTCACACTTCTCCTCAGCGCTGAGTTGCTGATATACAGCGAAGGCCCCGCCAGTCAGCCGCAGAGGAATCACGCGCTCGATATTTTTCACGCCGGAAAACTGACAATGTAACTCGACCTTCTCAACCCAGCTGAGTACCGGGTTGGATCCGTCGAATTCCGGTATCAACTTTAGATCGAACCTATCCGCCATTGAAGAAAAGAAAACCAAGTTCGGAGTGGGGGGGCCGAAATAACTTGAAAGAGTATCTTGTGTAGTTTCCGACGTGTAGGAGACGGGGAGTCTCGTCGTGGGCGACGAAGCATTTCACTGAAGAACCATGGCAACACACAGCGAACCAACAAACAATGACAGCCACGGCGCGAAGGTAATTAACAAAGCTCAGCTGACTGCACGAATAGAAACGGAACCCAACGGTCACTAACGGAACCCAACGGTCACTGTACTGATCGCCACGAACGTCAGAACCCGACTGCCTCGCACCTCCAATGGACCGATTTTTATTCCTCAAGATGGCCTAGCTAATTTGCATCCCCGCGAGATCTCGCGCGATCCTGCGAGATTCCGTCTCTAATAAAAGCAGGCAGGCGCCATCTTGGAACTCTTTCTTCCGCTGCCCCGACCACAGGATCAGCCACCACCCCGCATGCCAGGCACACACGGACCCTCTTGCGCCGAGGGCTACGGTTAGTCTCACAAGGCTACTAAAGGAATTTAAGAGAATTTGGGAGGAGACTACCTGCTTTCTCTTAGAGAGCAACATCTAGAACTGAATACTTCGATTAGCAATACTATCCAAGTTGGAGATTACCAAACAAAGAAAGGCCCTTCTGGGCATTAGGAAGAATCATTAAACTGTTCTATGGAGATGATGGACTGGTGCGTTCGGCTCAAGTAATGCAAGGTGATGGAATCATGCACAATCACACTATAATCCACTTATATCCATTAGAACTGCAAGCTGTACAAACCTTGGTTGTTAATGAGGAAGACGATCAGGAGGAAGAGGACCCACATCAATATGACGAACGACTTTGGATTTGCCCTGAATGTGACCTTCCTGATGATGGGTCAGCAATGATATGTTGTGACCAATGCAATTTATGGTTCCATTTCGGGTGTGTAGGGATAAGCGGGCCACCACCAGAAAAGGATGAATGGTTCTGTCGCAGTTGTTTAAGGGGGGATTAACATTTAAAGGAATGGACATCTATAAAAATCAAATGGAAGTTGATTTTCATTTTGGCTGGGGGAGAGTGTGTTGGAAATAGAAGAACGGGACTTACCGGCTGTTAGCTAGGGAGAGATGGAAAGTTTACCCCAGAAATTCCCGCCAATTTTATAGCAATAAGGTGTTGTTGTACGATCGTTCTGATTGGATGTGCAAGCATACAATAGGGTCTTCTGGGAACAATAACTTGCCTCCTTTTTGGCGCCAATTTCAGTTGATGAACAGATTGTTGTAATTGAGTTGACTTATTTTTTCAGTGGAATTGATTTCTGATAATCGTTTACAAGACCAAGGTAATACATTACCTAAAGCGAAAGGTCGCAACATATCTTTGTTGCAATTTATTTCCTAATTTTACTTTGAGAAGTTTGAGTGGCTTTTTCCCACATACCATTGCAAATAACACAACAATTTTTTTTTAAAGTAAAATGTGAAAAAATATAGTGTAACTGTTCCATTTTTTTTTCATTCTAAAGACAGATTTTCCTCAACAATGTATAACACGAATAAACAAAAAATATGTTGTTTGCTATTTTTCAGCTGATTTAAGACGAATCTGATGCACTTAATCCAGAAATCACATTGGTTTTGCTCAGGTCACAATTTTAAGTCATGGCCACATAATTTTTACATTTTTGTTCACAATATACACATGTGTGGAGTATATTAGAAGAAATTGGTGCCGAATAATTGCTTTGATTGGAAATGATAAAAAAGTATTCAGGTCGTACAGTAACGGGAATTTTATCGTCACGTTCAACGAATTTTATCCCGTTGCACGAGACTAAGTGTTCTAAAGAAATTTAATCACATTAAAAAAAAAAAAAAGGACAAGGTAAACCGGTATTAATTTTATCAGAAAGAAAAATAGGAAAGGAAGGAAATGTATAGTTCGGCCGGGCTGCCAAATCAGTCCCTCTGGCGGTTCATAAAGAACACTTATAGCAAATATACTTTTTACTTGCTTTTTTTCTCTTGGCATATCAAAGTTCGCAAAACCGCTCCGGTGATTTTAGTTCGAAGGTTGCAACACCGCTCTGGTGTAAAGCAGAGGCCGCAAAACTACTCTGTCATAATTCCAAAGTCGCAACACCGCTCTAGCGTTTTCAAAAGCCCAACACTGCTCTGGCATTTTCAAAAGCCTAACACCGCTTTGGCGTTTTCAAAAGCCTAACACCGCTTTGGCGTTTTCAAAAGCCTAACACCGCTTTGGCGTTTTCAAAAGCCTAACACCGCTCTGGCATTTTCCTTTTCTTCTGCCAATCTGTGGTGTTTTTTTTTTCTTCTTCCTTTTATCGAATATCGCGAGACACAGCCAAAAGTAGTAGCACCAGATTCACCAAGAGAGGGGGTTCTTTTATGTAAGAAGGGAAGAAAGAGAGAAAACAATATACCAATTAGAGGGGGGAAAGGAAAGAGAGGTAAATAAAGAAAAATAAAAATAAAATTTCTACAACAATTCTTGGTGATTATGTTGAAAAAGGAGTAGTTTCAAGTCATAAAACCTGGAAATCTTAAAAAAAAATTGGTGTGCAACATATACAAGGTCTTGTGCAAAGAAAGGAACATCATCAACGACCGTTTGGTGGACAGACAGAACATTCTTCCCATTACTGCACATCAAGCAGTTCAACAAGGCTCTAGACAAGGATGGCTGCTTCACTTGTGCTAGACTTTTCCAGAAGGTGAAGGCTGGTATAATTGACCGTTCTCAGATATGACAGCTCATTATAGATACAGAGTTTAAAAACTCAATGAACGAAGTGGAACTGGAAGCGTGGAAGCCATTTGTTCTAGTAGTGAAGTCTTGAAGTTTGAAAGATGGTGAAGCAATAATCAATGTTTCTATCAGTGTAATTTAGTACAGATGTAAATGCATGACATTTGATGTCACCGGTCGGGGGGGGGGGCGGTATAAAAAAGAGAAAGATTTTGGGAGAGACGAAATAACGTTTTTTAAAGTCAAAATCTTTAAAATTCATTTTTCATGGTTGCATAGCTTTGAAAATGCAAAGAAGGTAAAACACAATTATATTAGAATACAAATATTAGAAGCGTTGCACATAGAAAACTAAAAAGCCATTCACTAATAAAATTAATTTCGATTAGTAAAATACTTGTTGCAACACATTTGTCTTTTTCTTGGACGATTTTCATTCATTTTGTTTAACGGTGTGATTTTAATGCAGCCGTGACATAAAGGACTATAAAGTATATTTTTGCTCAGGTTTACAATTTACTTGTGTATTCTACTAAGAAATAAACAAGGATTGCTAGTATTCACACAACTTCTTAGATTCCACCGTGTTCTGTTCGGTGCCAAACAGTCAACCTCTCTTCTTCCAAATTAATTCCTTTTATGATAGCCAATTTATTCATATGCAAATTAATACATTTCAAACCACACGGCCCCAGGATCTTTAAAGATTATTTCAAATAGATCTCTAACGCCTCTTACATGACATCAAACACAATTGCCTCTCAATACACGACACTAGCCACAGCTGAATCTCAATACACAATACCAGTTTTCAAAAAATCTCATTCTAACATTTAATTATTGATTATCTTCATAAGTATATCGATCTTCGTTTGCATATAGGAATGGCATGAATATATTAGCGTTAGACACAATATTTGGTTTCCTCAAATTATCTTCTTTTTTTTCTTTTTTTTTTTACATAGGCATCACCACTTATCAAAGCCAAGAGGTCACTCGATGATAAGGGTTAAAGGGTGTATGGTAGAAATTGGACAATATAGTAATCATTAGAAATTCGGTAAATTTGTTAACAAGTGGAACGGCTAATCAAGAACTTGTTTACATTAGACTTGAAGACAACTACATTGTAGTCAGCTGGACAGCAGGAAAACTGAGGAAAATTCTACAGGCGTGCAGTTCAAAGAAAGAAGCTTTGCTCATGGAATCTACGTTTATGTTTAGGCACAGATAAAGAGTGGGGGGAATTATTAATAGTGTTTTCAGCTAAACGAGTGTTTCTTATGAAAGTTTGGTGAGGGGGGGGACCATAAACTGAATCTCAGTCAAACACTTTCCATGAAAATAACGATACAGCAGAGACAAACATGCAACATCTCTTCTGTGAGATAGAGGTTACAGGAAAGAGAAAAGGACATCTACTACAAGACTACAAAGTCTATTTTGAACTCTATCAAAGCAGGACAAGTCCTTTCTAGCAGCTCCTGCACAGATGTGGCAACAGTATTCCATCCTTGGACTACCTGGCTCTTATATAGATAGAGAATAGCATCAGCAGTGAGATATCTACTGGATCGATAGAAGGATCCCACCATTTTTCCAGCGACCTTGGCAACAGATTTGATGTACGAGTTCCATTTAAGATCAGGAGTAAAGGTCAAGCCCAGAAGCTTGTCAAAACATGGAGCCTCCTCAAAACGAGAGCCATTTATTTCAATTGATGCCAGATGTGGATCAGAACATTGATGATGTAAAGAGAGAAGCTTGGTTTTAGATGCATTAAAAGTAACAAGCCACTTCTTTCCCCATTGTACAACGTGCTCAAGATCAGAGGAGAAAGAATAGGAGAGAACTTGGTCATTTACTGTCTAAGATGTGCTACCATAAATGGTAGTGTCATCAGCATAAATGTCTACAAATGATGTAAGGATGTGATTTGGAAGATCATTAAGGTAGATCAGGAAAAGAGTTGGGCCCAGGATGGACCCCTGAGGGACTCCAGCATTAATACTGTGAGCTTCTGATTTCTGCCCATCAACTACTACTCTTATGAACCTATCAGAAAGAAATGATTTAATAATTGAGAAGACATTTCCAGCGATACCATAGCTAGAGATCTTGTGAAGTAAACCTTTATGCCATACCCTATCAAAGGCCTTACATATGTCAAGAGCAATTGCCCTAGAAAAGTTGCCTCCATTGAGAGATTCGCTAATCCTATGAGATATAACTGTAAGCACATCTGCTGTAGATCTACCAGAACGGAAACCATATTGTGTGTCACTAAGAAGTTATTTTTGCTGAGATGGTTGATTACTTCTGTATTTAACACAGATTCAAGCAACTTACTCATGACGCACAGGAGACTTATTCGCCTGTACTGAGAGGGGGATGAGCGATCACCTGAATTCTTAAATACTCGGCATACTGATTTTTTTTTTTTTTTGCATGGAGTTCACCACTTATCAAGGCCCAAGGGCCACTCGGGGATAAGAGTTATTGTGTGTACAGTAATCAATGGTATAGTGTAGTAATAGTATTAAAGAATTAATAAAGTGTCATTACTTAAGGGGGCGGTTCATCAGGAATTTGTTTGTGTGGGACCTAAAGAAATCCAGGTTGAAGTTGGGAGGGAAATAGGTAAGCGGGACAGAGTTCCACAGACATGCAGTTCTAAGAAAGAAGCTTTATTCATGGAATCTACGTTTTGATTTAGGCACAGATAAAGAGTGGGGAAAATTATTGATGGTGCTTTCACCTAGTTGGGTGTTTTTTGAAAAAGATTGGTGAGGGGGGGCAGAGAATGGAGCTCAGACGAGCACTTGCCATGGAAATAACGATAGAACAAAGATAAGCTCGCTACGTCTCTTCTGTGGGAAAGAGGTTGCAGGGAAGCGAAAAGGGCATCCCCCACTAAGCCACGAAGTCTATTTTGTACTCTGTCAAGGCAGGACAGGCTGTTTTTTAGCAGCTCCTGCCCAGATGTGGCAACAGTACTCCATCCTTGCACGTACTTGGCTTTTATATAGATAGAGAATTGCATCATTAGTGAGATATCTTTTGGAGCGGTAGAAGGATCCCACCATTTTCCCAGCGACCTTGGCCACAGACTTGATGTATGTGTTCCATTTAAGATCAGAAGTAAAGGTCAAACCCAGAAGCTTATCAAAACATGGGGCCTCCCCTAGACGAGAGCCATCCATTTCAATTGATGCCAGATGGGAATCAGAGCGTTTATGATGTAGAGATAGGAGCTTGGTCTTAGATGCATTAAAGGTAACCAGCCACCTCTTCCCCCACTGAACCACGCACTCAAGATCAGAGGAGAGAGAATCAGAGAGAACATCATCATTTACGGCCTTTGATGTGTTGCCATAGATAGTCGTGTCATCAGCATAGATGTCAACGAAAGATTTTAGTATGCGTTTTGGGAGATCATTGATGTAGATCAGGAAGAGTTGGGTCCAGTATGGACCCCTGAGGGACACCAGCATTAATACTGTGGGCCTCTGATTTCTGCCCATCAACCACTACTCTTACGAGCCTATCAGAGAGAAATGATTTAATGATCGAGAAAACATTTCCAGTTATACCGTAGCTGGAAATCTTGTGTAGTAGGCCTTTATGCCAAACCTTATCGAAGGTTTTTGATATGTCAAGAGCAATTGCTCTAGAAAGGAAGCCTCTGTCAAAAGATTTACTTATTCTATGAGATATAACCGTTAGCATATCTGCTGTAGATCTAGCAGAACAGAAACCATATTGCGTGTCGCTAAGAAGGTTATTTCTGCTGAGGTGGTTAACTACTTCTCTATTTATTAAGGATTCCAGCAATTTACTCATGACACACAGGAGACTTATTGGTCTGTACTGAGAGGGAGATGACTTATCACCTGAATTCTTAAATAAGATTTTCCAGGGTGATGGGAAGCAATTCTCCTTAAGACAACGTTTATCAGTTTTGTAAGTATGGGCGCTAGTTCTGGTTGAAGTTTTTTGAGTACTATAATTGGAAACCGTCAGGGCCAGTTGCTTTACTGTAATAAAGGTTTTTGATTAGCTTGGCAACATCATGTACAGATATATGTATATCACATAGCGTGTTTTTTGATACAGGAGGAAATATTGAAGGTTGGCTGCCTTGGTCGCAAAGGGTAGAATTAGCTGCAAAGTTCTTGGCAAGGTGTTTGGTTTTGTCTGATGCTGACGAACAGATGCTGCAAGAAATAGGAAATGACCAACATGACTTTGGGTAGTTCACAGAGGTTTTAATCTAGGCATACACGTGTAAATAGTTCACAGAAGGCAGGCAATCCTGAGTTTTTTAAATAGAGTTAATCTGACAATGGTCCTTGCGTAAAAGATAATAACAGTCTAACATAGCGGGTGTCCACTGACCCTCATGGGGAGACAAGTTATTTGTTTGGGGGTGCAACATATTTAGTCTCATAAGGTTCCTCTGATAAAAAAGTTGCCTCATATTTTTGTTTTCTCCTTTTCATGATCTAAGCACTCCCAACTGATGGCCTTGTGCCATCCAGTTAAGGAAGCCGACTTCTTCAATAATTCCATACATGGCCGCTATAAGTTCCTTGTCATGCCATTCGACTGCCACCTTGTTTTGGCGACAATCACAGTCGAACACACATCAGTACTCCTAACTGCTTGTTTTGTGTTGCATCATTAAAAGGCCAACTTCTTTAATATCGCATAATACGTGGCCACTCTAGGTTCCTTGGCATGCCATTTGGTCAATGCCATTCTGCGTCCATTATCGTCCAACACAAATTAAGAAGTTCCTAGAAATCTTTTTTTCCCCTTTCAGGCTCCCACATGACGCATGGGTGTAACGTCAATCAAACTCTGGTGGGTGGTGTGATTGCCTCTAGCTATGGTGACCGACACCTTCCACCCCAAGACTTTTTGCAGTTACTGATCCGCGCTATTTTTTAAGTCATATTTCCAAGTTTAATTAAAGTTTTATGATATGATTTTTTTATTCAATTGTAAAGTTAAAGTAGAGAATAAGTACAAAACACCCTCCTCTCCCCATGTTTAGAATGGCTTTTTAAATAATAACGTTATTATTTCAGCACGGATCAATAAGTGCATGAGTACCCTTTTTGCTTTTGTCTGGCATACACACGACTGTGACAATATGTATATACATATATATATATATATACATACTGTTTTGGTGTGTGTGTGTGTGTGTGTGTGTGTGTGTGTGTGTGTGTGTGTGTGTGTGTGTGTGTGTGTGTGTGTGTGTGTCTGGTCACGAATAGGCTCCTATATGCTTGACTATTTTAAAAAACTGATTACATATAATTATAGAAGGTGTATCCAGACACAGGAATGGATATGTTTGATCTGGCAGAACGGTGGTTCATTAGAATTGTGGGGTCAGCGTTCCCGCCTGGTCCACAAAGTATGGAAATAAATTTTAAAATTAAAAAACGTTTACATGTGTTTTTGATATAGATGTACATAAGAATACATTGATAAGTATTTTTTAACTTAAAAAGGGATGGTATAATAAAATTGTGGGGTCTACGTTCACGCCTGGCTTTCATAGAATGGAAATAGACACAAGCTTTAATAAAGACTTTTCATATCTATCTGCGTAAGTATACTTTGATAATTATGTTTCAGTTTGAAGAAATATGGTATAAGATTATGGGGTGTTCGTTCGTGCCTGACCTCCATAGAATCGAAATATGTCACAAAGTTTAACAAGGTTTTTTAATATAGATCCACAGAATATTGTGATAAGTGTTTTAGTGTGCGCAGGTATGGTATAATAAATTATGGGGTTTATCTATTTTATTTTTACTTTCATTGTATTTTGCTTTGGTTTTGATACCCCCAAATTCGAAGCTATCTCTTTACAAAAACAGCCTACAGAAAATGGACTCTGTTTTATGAAAGTATGATAGGTGTGTGTATATATATATATATATATATATATACACACACACACACACCGAAATAGTACTATATGTGGATGACTCTAATGCTCCCTATCTTGAGTTGAGCATATTGGGATGTGATATACAAACTGCCATTAGCGTATTAAACGATGTTCTTTGTTTAAACAAATCGAGTTTAGGCAATTGGACAATGTCAAAACATCGTTAATTCACTACCAGCACAGCAGAAGCCGAATAGCGTAATGGTTACAAACCTTGACTGTTGTTTGGGCGGTCGGGCTGCGATCCTGGCTTGAGGTAGTTGGCTGTCTAGCCACACTGATGAGCTATGATACAATGAAACAGTAGTGTATGTGGATGAATATATATATATATATATATATATATATATATATATATATATATATATATATATATATACTTCTCTTCAGTCCCACTGAAAGTTTATCGCTACTTATCCCTGCAAATCTTACAAAAATACTAAATTGGCTGTAATCGCATTTTTTGTATGCAAGAGTTAACTTCATCTAATCCTTGGCTTTTTGAAAATACTCCAGCAACATTTTATTTTATTTTTTGCTAAAAGGGCACTACGAAAAATGTGTATTAGATAGATGATGTGTCAAAATTTAAATAAAATGCCGCATCAAATCAACACTAATGATGATCGTGGTGATTTGGCAGATATTTTTTACATATCAAAATGGTAAAACGTGAATTTTTAATCAACTGAGAGGTCTTCTGTTATATTGTGTTCCACAACTTTCAGTATTTGGATTGCACATTTGCTATGGAAGTTGCATTTAGTTCTAAGTATATAAACACACACACACACACACACACATATATATATTAACTGAGAGGAATTAATTTGGAAGAAGAGAGGTTGACTGTTTGGCACCGAACAGAACACGGTGAAATCTAAGAAGTTGTGTGAATACTAGCAATCCTTGTTTATTTCTTAGTAGAATACACAAGTAAATTGTAAACCTGAGCAAAAATATACTTTATAGTCCTTTATGTCACGGTTGCATTAAAATCACACCGTTAAACAAAATGAATGAAAATCGTCCAAGAAAAAGACAAATGTGTTGCAACAAGTATTTTACTAATCGAAATTAATTTTATTAGTGAATGGCTTTTTAGTTTTTTATGTGCAACGCTTCTAATATTTGTATTCTAATATAATTGTGTTTTACCTTCTTTGCATTTTCAAAGCCATGCAACCATGAAAAATAAAATTTTAAAGATTTTGACTTTTTTTCTTTTAAAAATTTTTTTTTAAATATTAAACATTTTACTCACTGAAAATTTTTTAAAAATCAATTATATCATATATATATATATATATATATATATATATATATATATATATATATGATATAATTGATTTAAAAAAATTTCAGTGAGTATATATATATATATATATGTATTACTTTTTACATAGGCATCACCACTTATCAAGGCCAAGAGGCCACTCGAGGGTAAGGGTTACAGAGTGTACAGTAGAAATTGGACAATATAGTAATCGTTAGTAATGGAAATTCGGCAAACTTGTTAACTTATATGCAACGGCTCATCAAAACTTATTTACATTAGACTTGAAGACAACTATATTGTAATCAGCTGGAAAGCAGGAAAACGGAAGACAATTCCATAGGCGTGCAATTTTAAGAAAGAAGCTTTGCTCATGGAATCTACGTTTAGATTTAGGCACAGATAAAGAGTGGGGGAAATTAGTGATAGTGTTTTCTGCTAGACGGGTGTTTCTTATGAAAGTTTGGTGAGAGGGGACGTTAGATTAGAGCTCAGCCGAGCACTTGCCATGAAAATAACGATAAAGTAGAGACAAACTCGCAACATATATATTCTAGCATGTTGCGCAGTATCGCTCGGTCATAAAATATTCTTAAATGTTGACTTAAGCTTGCCAATATATTATTTTCTTTTGACTCTTTAGCAGTTATTTTTAGTGATTAAATCACATAAACGAATGGTTCACAAAAATGTGATTATTTGATCCGTCTCGCATTACTCTGCAATCCGATTTTGCGTCTCAGAGGAGATTCAGTTTGAAGAAATGGAGTCAGACGGACAAACATAGAGCTTTATAAATTAGATTATATTTACTATTAACCATTACACATCATTACTAGAAATATATGTTGGTAGGATTAATTAATTAATCAAAATTGGAATTGGGAATCTGTAAAATCAGAACATTTGTAGGAATTGCGAAAATTTGTGTTTCATTTCAACTTCCAAAATGATTATTTTACTTTTTATTTCTTGGCAATTATAAACAAACAAACCCAGATGTATTTGTATTTACGTGTTTCCCGACAAGAACAATATGGGACAAAAGTCGTTTTTAATGTGGGGGGAAAGCCAGCTCCTCAAAAATATACTCTCTGTCAGTAGACAAAAAATAAAAATTGCCTTAGTATATTGACTGAGGACAAATTAACTTAGCAGTAGCATTAGAGCAGATACTAAAGTCCAACCGACACAGTCATAAAACCACTTGTAATCAATATATTCTTTTCATATTACCATCCAGACTTAGGGTCAGTACTAGGAAAAAGCTTGTTTTGTATGAATATTATATTATATTAAACTGTTGATTTTAAAAATATACTATTAATTATAATTTCTAATCATGTGCTTTTTTTAAATATATATGTAGGCGTTACAAATAATTTCGTCAACAAAGCTTACACAAAAATAATGGCACTACACATTTAAAAATATATTTGATGCATAACGACATCATCTATATAAATAAAACTAGGTACGTGCAAAATAAATGCCAATGCTCAAAATGTATATGCATTTTGCCGTCTCCCTTTACTTAAAAATTCACCAAAAATCAGGAAATTAACCAATTTTAATGAAACACACACACACACACACACACACACACACACACACACACACACACACACACACACACACACACACACACAGGATGGAACAATAAATTTGTCACCCTAAAGGAAACAACACAACAGCTTTATTTTAAAACTGTATTAAGAAAATGAATTAAGTAACATTATCGTCCAACACAAATTAAGAAGTTCCTAGAAATCTTTTTTTCCCCTTTCAGGCTCCCACATGACGCATGGGTGTAACGTCAATCAAACTCTGGTGGGTGGTGTGATTGCCTCTAGCTATGGTGACCGACACCTTCCACCCCAAGACTTTTTGCAGTTATTGATCCGCGCTATTTTTTAAATCGTATTTCCAAGTTTAATTAAAGTTTTATGATATGATTTTTTATTCAATTGTAAGGTTAAAGAACAGAATAAGTACAAAACACCCACCCCTCTCCATGTTAAAAATGGCTTTTTAAATAATAACGTTATTATTTCAGCACGGATCAATAAGTGCATGAGTACCCTTTTTGCTTTTGTCTGGCATACAAATTGACTTAGCTGTAGCATTAGAGCAGATACTACACTGGAATCTCAGCCTACTTTCTTTCACGCTTATTTAAGCACCTAGTTGATAAATGTCATTATAGTACCTCTCAGAATTCTCAGTTAATTACACTTGCAACAAATTTGAATTGAAAAAAAAGTACAAGACATATAAGACCTGTTTCGGTGTAAGAAAAGTATGCTGATTCCAAATCTGACATTTATTTCTCTGGATTAGGTACCATTTTCATGTACTTTATTATTAATTATTTTGAAAAAAAAAACACCGAATTCACCAGTTTAAACAACATTTGTCCTCTTACCTCTCTTGTGTAGAGTGTCATCATCCTTTTTTAAATTCCAGCAGTAGTCTGCCAGCATACCAGTGTTCCATTTTCCTTTAAAACGTTTTTCTATTAATGAAATATCTTGATGGAACCTTTCGCCATGTTCATCACTCAAATGGCCAAGATTCTCAGCAAAAAAATCCAAATGAGAGTGGAGCATATGAACTTTTAGAGACATTTTACATCCCATATCATGAAAATGATGCAATAGATCATTCACAACTTGCACATAGTCTTCTGAACGATGTTTTCCCAGGAAGTTATCACAAACTTTTTGATTGACTCAAAGGCACATTTTCCTTTTCTCGTGAGATGTGTGTTAAAAGTTTCATCAAGAACAATTTTTCGAATTTGGGGACCTATGAAGATACCTTCTTTTATTTTAGCTCGACTTAATGAAGGAAACTTTTCTGCAAGATATGCAAATGCCAAGGAATCCTTGTCTAGTGCTTTCACAAACTGCTTGAACAAACCGAGTTTAATATGCAAAGGTGGTAAATGGATTCTATCACTTTGCAGAAGTGGTTTGTGTTTGATGTTATGTTTTCCTTGCTCAATTTCATCTCTAGCAGGCCAGTGCTTGCGTACATAGTGTTCAGCTCTTGTTATAGAGTCCCATAAGCACAAGAAGCAACAAAATTTAGTATAGCCTGGCTGAAGGCCAGTGAGCATGGCTATAACCTTGAAATCTGCACAAACATGCCATTTATGGACTTCATAATGTATGCTTGCTAAAATTGTTTTTAAATTTTCATATGATTCTTTCATGGTTGTGCTGTAAGCTATAGGAACAGATAGCAGGGTGTTCCCATTGTGAAGCAAAACAGCTTTTATGCTTTCCTTGGATGCATCTAAGAAAAGTCGCCAGTTGGTGTTATCATATTGTATTTCCAGCTGTTCAAAAAGTCCAACAATGTCATTGCAGAAACATAAATCATCTGTCAAAGTGAACAAAACATGCAAGTTTTGTGCACGTTTTCTGTACAATGTTATTTTCACATCTTTTCTAAGAAGATTTTGTTCTTTAAGCCTTGATGCAAGAAGTTCACTTTTGTCTTTGGTTAAATAAAGATCTCTGCATAAGTCATTTAGAGCATCTTGAGAAAATAGTATTGGTTTATTATTGCTTTCTGAATTAGAAAATTCTACTGTTTCATCACTGTAATGTTCATCCCCACTGCTTGAACTCCACATTTCCTGATCAGGGGGTTTTGGTACAGGTAATTCTTTGGAGTGCTCAACTGGGCGCATTGCTGATTGCAAATTTGGGTAAACAATGTGTTTCTTTTTTTTTTGCTGTTGTACAGCCCGTATAGTCTTGCTGACAAAAATAGCAATCATTAGAATGATCTTTCTGCTCTCGCCAAATCATTGGCACACCAAACTTCATGTGAACATTCTTTTTTGCACACCATGCACTCAATGTTTTCACACATGTAAGGCAACAGGCATGAGGAGCCCATGACTTGTCTTGGTCTCCTATATCAAAATGAAAGTACGCCTTGTACAATTTCTTGATATGGCTGGTAATGCTGCGCCTTTCTTTAGCAAATGTTAATTCGCCACATATGTAGCAGAATTTGCTTGGATCATTTTTGCACTGTCTTGAAGTCATCGTCAAAGCCAATACTGCATCTAAAGAATAAAGACAAGAAGAAAAGTAAATTGTTTTATAAAGAAAAATAAGGATTCCATAATGTGAACATGTTAATAATAAGGATTCCATAATGTGAACATGTTTAATTATAAACGCCCACTAGCAAGTTATTAGATTCTTTCGTACATAAAGTAAGGGGTTGATAAAATTTCATTTCTATTTTTTGCATTTAATTTAGTAAATTTTCAGAAAAGAATGTATAAAATGCCCCTTTATGTTTAAAACATTAAAATACACAATAATCCGGTCTTTATTGTAGTTTTTAGTTAAAAAATACTTTATTAAATGGATATCTATTTTTAACCCTCAGATTTTTTTCCCGTGACCTACAAATAAGGTTCTGAGGCAGGTTTTAGCTTCTTTTCCTTGATTTTTTAGCCTACATTAAAAAATGCCTTTCTTGACGAATACCATGGCTTTTCGGAAGGTGGTGAACACCAAACCATGTGTTACAGCATTATGTTTTTACTTTTGAAAAAATTAGCCCTTGGTCTAGAAAATATTATGCTAACCAAGCTAGCTCTGTCATTTAGCTCTCTTAAATCTGGAAAAATAGCTCATTTCGGCTGACTTTAGCAAATAAATGATTCAAATAAATGATTTAACAAATAATGTACATAATATGTGTATATTAAACTGTGTTTTTCTCTTAAGATTTATAATTTAATACACATAATATGTGACTGCAAAGTCGTCAGTAACCCATTTTTGACGTGTTTACTGAAATTTACGACTGTGGCAATTTTGCACAAATTATGCCTAATTCAACAAAAAGAAAGCCAGAAATAAAATTTCCACGTTACTAGGTATACAAAAATTGCTGCAGATATTCTGTACTTTTTTTAGTGTTGCACAGTGTTATTAAAAGATTTAAACCGCTTGTAAGTTTTGCTGTGCTGGTCTGGTTTCGTATTTGTCTAGCATGGTCATATTTGAAATAGTCCTATGTTTCATTGCATTTTTTCGGCTTTTTGTTGTTGTTGTTGTTGTTTGTTTGTTTGTTTTTGCTCAAGTGAAAAACAAAGATGAAAATCTCAAAATGATTTTATCAAAACCTTGGATAAAATATGTAAAATTATTTAAAAGCTAAAACATATTTAGAACTTTATCAAATTATAAAAAAGAAATTATATTTCCATTTAAAATCACCTCCTCAATGAGATTCTACTTTTAAGGCGATTATATGTAAACACACAGAAAAAGAAAACAAATAATTATTGTAGAATTTAGAGTCAGCTGAACTCTACATATAAATATTGCATAAAATGATACCCTATTTCTGAACCATTCTAACTTTTACAGCAGTTAACAATATCTTTTACTAGTAACCTAAAGTCCAACCGACAAAGTCATAAAACGACTTGTAATCAATATATTCTTTTCATATTACCGTCCAGACTTAGGGTCAGTACTAGGAAAAAGCTTGTTTTGTATAAATATTATATCATATTAAACTGTTGATTTTAAAAATATACTATTAATTATAATTTCTAATCATGTGCTTTTTTTAAATATATATGTAGGCGTTACAAATAATTTCGTCAACAAAGCTTACACAAAAATAATGGCACTACACATTTAAAAATATATTTGATGCATAACGACATCATCTATATAAATAAAACTAGGTACGTGCAAAATAAATGCCAATGCTCAAAATGTATATGCATTTTGCCGTCTCCCTTTACTTAAAAATTCACCAAAAATCAGGAAATTAACCAATTTTAATGAAACACACACACACACACACACACACACACACACACACACACACACACACACACAGAGGATGGAACAATAAATTTGTCACCCTAAAGGAAACAACACGACAGCTTTATTTTAAAACTGTATTAAGAAAATGAATTCAGGTAAGTTGATTATGTAGTAGAGCTGACATCTATTCAATGTAGCTGCCTTCAGCCTTAATCACCGCTTTGATACGGAATCCGGAACTGGGAGCATGCCTTTTCTAAGTGCCGGCAAGAGTTTGGTAGATGGCAGCAATCAGACTGGCTTTAGTGTTGTGGGAGAAAGTGATTATTCAACAGGAAATTGGTAATATTGACCTTAAAACGAATAAAACAATTCAATATTAATAAAATATCCTAACATCTAAAATCGATAAAAATTCGGATATGTTAATTTTATTTTTATTTTATTCTTTTTACTTATGCTTTTTTTTTCTTTCACTTGGAAGTCATCACTTATAAAAGTTCGAAGGTCTTTCGAAGATAAGGGTTGATGAACATAAGGTCATAGCATAATAATAGTTAATAATGTAACTTGGGTAGAATTTGCTTATTTATGGAGACGACTCAATAGGAACTTGTTTACATTGTATATGAAGGCTACCATGTTGTATGCCACCGGGAAGCAGACCAGCAAAACAGTGTTCCACAGACGGGCAGTTCTGGGAAGGGAGCTTCGTTCATGGAATCTGCATTTAGATTTAGGTACAGATAGAGAGTGGGGAAATCATATATAGTGCAGTGAGTGAAGTTTGTTTGTGAAAGTTTGGCAAAGGGGGGACCATAGAATAGAGTTCAGTAGAGCAATTACCATGAAAATAGAATAGAGTAGAAATAGGCTTACAGCGTTTTTTCTGAGGGAAAGAGTTTGTAGGGAAGTGAAAAGAGCATGTACTAAGTTTCCTGCATCACCTACTAAGTTTGCAGGAACCAAGTTCCACATGGGCCTTGTTTGGGATGAAAATGTAATTAAAAAAAAAAAACTCAAAAAACATACAAGTGAGCACACGGACACAAACTTGTGACATCGAGGTAAACCTAATTATCGCCCTTTGATTTTGGCAATACCATTCTTTGCCACAAGGTGGCATTAACATCTCACATCCGTTTCCGCTTGATATTTTTCACCCTTTTTTCAATCTGGACGCCAAGATATTCAGACGTGTCACACCACACTCCTGTATAGCACACCCGCAAAGGACATTCACGCTCCCACAAAGAGACTCTCAGAATTAAATGTATACAGGTTGTAAATTATAATCTCAGCGCATTCGTGTATTCATTCTTGGCCGGAAGACTAAGGGACCATTGTACATTATTCTTCTACTAACAATACAGGGTAACTTCACCATCTACAAAGGGATGATCATTTGACGTCAGAGGTTATACCAAGAAGTGACCCTCTGACATTCGATGTTTAAAAAAAATGCTTTTATTGATGCAAATGATACACTGCCGATTACAACAATATATATATATTAAAAAAATAAAAAATAAAAAAGTGCAGTCACAAAAAGAAAGGGAAATATACTTTTTGGTGCATCGCTCTTGCCATGATGTCACCTATCCGCCATCTTTTTTATTCTTTGCACGACTGCTAAAGACAAATAGATACTGTGGCAAAATAATTTTTTCCGTTTATAATCCATAAAAAAAGAAAAATTTAAACAAGAAGTATTTATCTATATGTACACATATATAACAAAAATATAGACATTTTTTCTCTTCTTCATATATTATTTTTCACAAACTGTATTCTTCAGATTGTGTTGTGTTTTCTTTTTTCTTCTGCTTGCCATGGCTGAAAACAAGCATGATCCTGCAATCCTGGAAGGTCAAATTTCTTTTCATATGCCTCCCTGTGGGAATACCGTGAAAATCCAGTTCCACATACAAGAAAACACATGGACACAAACTTTGACATCGAGGTAAACCTAGTTATTACCCTTTAAATCTGGCAATACCATTCTTTGCTACAAGGCAGCATTAACATCTCATATCCGCTTCTGCTTGATATTTTTCACCCTTTTTTCAATCTGGACGCCAAGATATTCAGACGTGTCACACCACAGTCCTGTATAGCACACCCGCAAAGGACATTCACACTCCCACAAAGAGACTCTCAGAATTACAGCGCAAGTAATGTTTTCCAATGCCTCTTCAGTATTGAACTGTTTTTCGTATGTATACAAGTTGTAAATTATAATCTTAGCGCATTCCTGTATTCATTCTTGGCAGTAGGACCAAGGGATCATTGTACATTATTCCTCTACTAACAATAGAGGGTAAGTTTGCCCTCTACAAGTTTTCTGTCCAGATGTGGCAACAGTACTCCAGTTTAGGACATACCTGGTTCTTATATAGAATAGAGGATTGCATCAAGAGTGAGATACTTACTGGAGCAGTGGAATGATCCAACTATTTTCCAACGATCTCGGCAACAGATTTGATGTATGTGTTTCATTTTAGATCAGAAGTGAACGTCAGTTCCAGAAATTTGTCAAAACACGGAGCTTCCCCAAGACGAAGGCCATTCATTTCAGTTGGGGCATGATAGAAGTCAGAGCAATTATGATGAAAGGAGAGAAGCTTGATTTTTTATGCATTAAAATAAATCAGCCACTTTTTCCCCATTGTTCTCAAGATCAAAAGAGAGAATCAAGAAAATCTTAATTATTGCTTACCTTTGAAATATTGCCATAGATTGTGGTCTTATTTGCATACATGCCTACGAATGATCTAAGAATGTGATTTGGGAGATCATTGATGATCAGGAAGAGAGAATGCAAGCTTGAGGGATACTAGAGTAAATGCTATAACTTTCTGATTTTTGCCCATCAACGACTCTTCATATAAGTCTATCAGAGAGAAAGGATTTAACAATTGAGAGGATATTTCTGGTTATTCCATAGCTGGCGAGCTTGTGAAGTAGACCTTTATGCCATACTGTATCAAAAGCTATGTCAAGAGCTATTGTTATCGAAACGAAGCCTCTGTCGAGAGATTAACTAATCCTGTGTAATATAACAGTTAGTACATCTGCTGTAGATATCACAGAACAGAAACCATATTGCAGGTCACTGAACAGATTGCTGCCGAGCATATCTCCGTGTATCACAAATTTCAGCAACTTACTCATGATGCACATGGAACTGATTGATCTGTAATGAGAGAGAGATGACCGATCTCTGGAATTTTAAAATACAGAGCAGACTGATGAAGTTTTTCAGGATGTTGGGAAGTATTTGTCCTTAAGGCAACGTTTAAACAGCTTTGTAAGTATGGGAGTTCCGGTTAAAGCTTTTTGAGCACTATAACTAGAATGCCATCGAGGCCAGTTGCTTTACTGGAATAACGGTTCTTGATAAGTTTAGTAACATCATGCATGGATATTTGTATGTCGCATAACGTGTTTTCAGTCACAGGAGGAAATACGAGGAGTAGGCAGCCCTGATCACAAATGGTAGAATTTGCTGCAAAGTTCTTAGCAAAAAGTTTTGCTTTTTCAGATGCTGACGAAATTACCTCAGGTTCTTTGATGCTAATAGGGATAATAGGACACGTTTTTTATTCACCAATTCTTTTTATAAAAAGAAAATTCAAAATAAACGTAATTAACATTTCAATGTTAGACAAAAATATTTTTTTTACAAGGCATTAAAAACATTGAGAAGCAGAGAATATATATATATTTTTTTTTACATAGGCATCACCACTTATCAAGGTCCAGGGGCCACTCGAGGGTAAGGGTTAAAGAGTGTACAGTAGTTAATTGGAAAATATAGTAATCGTTAGTAATGGAAATTCGGTAAATTTTTTAACTTAAGTGGAACGACTCATCAAGAACTTGTTTACGTTAGACTTGAAGACCATATTGTAGTCAGCAGGAAAGCAGACAAACGGAAGACGGTTAAACTTTTAGAATTAATTTTTTCTTATTTAAAATCAATATTTTCTTATTTAAAATTTATGTATTATTATATAAAATAATTTATAAAAGTATATTTTGATTAAAACATTTTTTATTTTAAAAAGTTTTTCTAAAAAGATGCATTTCAAAGTAACATCCTGTTTATGATATAAATGTATAAGATGAAACTTATATTACGAAATGAAACTTTTCCACCTTATTTACTGTTCCTCACAGAAGGGGCATCGGGAATTTATCTCTGCTCCACAATTATTTTTGTGATAGGTGCTCAACTGAGATTCTGTCTATGGTTTCCTCAGAACTTTCGCACAGGATACTCATCTATTTACAGCAACTGCTAATAATATTCCTTGTAATTAACCTCTGTAAAGACAAAATGCAAATCTCATGACCAAAGTTTCTGTCCTATGCTGCCTATTAATGGAACGAAATATGGTGTGGCTGCTTCCTAGCTTACTATATAATGGTATTTCCAAGTCTAACGTGAACACATCTTTTTTGGGTTGATCTCTTAAATAAACAAACGCTGCCCATTTCAACCAATAATCACAGTATTACCTCATCGGCCAACTGAGCCTCAGCAACCCTTATCATCAAATGTTGATGGAGTCTTTATTAGCGGTGGAACCCGTAGTAAAGAATTTCTCCTAATATTTGAAGTATAAATATTAGAACAAGTGCATCTATTTGGTACATCATTCTGAAATATTTCGAGCAGTTATGTTAAATTTCCATAAGTCACGCAAGTTACATTGTTTAATTAACGAGAAATAATTGCTGAAAAGTAAACTTGCATGCATGATATTTTCTGAAGAGAAAACAATAAATTTGATCAGTACTTTTGATAAACCAGTTAGATATGCGAACAATGTATATAATTTACATGGACACCTCAGTAAACATGAATTCAAACATTATTCAGAAATTCTTGTGTTGCTTGTGTGTGTCTACGCTGATACGAAGTTCGTGTCTGTTCGGCCATCTTTCGTCAGTGGTGAATTCAATAATCTCTAATTAGACTTTTGTGCGTTTCCCGTTAATTAAGATTCAGATTCAAAAGCTGCTATTGTAAAAGAAAACAAATCAAACACAAACGTCATTATTTCGAATAAATATGCGGAAAAATTAATTATAGTCAAAAGATGCAAGTTATCAACAGACAATGAAGTTCTGTACTTCAGATTAGATCGTTGGTAGATTGCAGTGTCTGCTGTGATTGTGCAAGCCTATCCTGTATCGAACATTTTTCTTTTTTACATGGTGGTCATCACTTATCAAGGTCCGCAAGCCACTCAGGGATAAGGGTTATTGCAAGTACAGTACGTTAGTGTGGAGATTTAATGAAGAGTTTACTTAAGAGGGTGGTTCATTAATGCTATGACTAATCTTTTCCAGTGACTACGATCTTCACTCTTCCTGATCTACATTAATAATTTTCCAAGTCATTCGTAAACATTTATGCTGATGACACTACAATCTCTGGTAGCACATCAAAGACCGTAAACGACCAAGTTCTCTCTGATTCTCTCTCCTCTGATCTTGAGCATATGATACAATGGGGAAAAGGGTGGCTGGTTAATGTTAATGCATCTAAAACCCAGCTTCTATCTTTACACCGATGCCAATCTGGCATCGGTTGAAATGAATGGCTCTCATCTTGGGTAGGCTTCATTTTTTTACAAGCTTCTGGGCTTGACCTTTACTCTTGACCTGAAATGGAACACGTATATCAAATCCATTGCCAAGGTCGCTGGAAAAATGGTCGGATCCTTCTACAGCTCCAGTAAATATCTCACTCATGATGAAATTCTCTACCTATATAAAAGCCAGGTAAGGCCAATGATGGAGTACTGTTGCCACATCTTGACAGGAACTGCTAGAAGCAGCTTATCCTGCCATGACAGGGTTCAAAATAGACTTTGTAACTTAGTTGGGAATGCCCTTTTCTCTTCCCTGCAACCTTTTTCCCACAGAAGAGACGTTGTGAGCATGTCTCTGCTTTATCTTTATTTTCATGGCAAGTGCTCGTCTGAGCTTCAATCTATGGTCTCTCCTTGCCAAACTTTCACGAAAAACACTCGTCTAGCCAAAACCATAAAATCATAAATTTCCCACACTCTTTATCTGTGCCGTAACCTTAATGTAAATTCCATGAACAAAGCTGCTTTCTTAGAACTACACGCCTGTGGAACTCTCTTCCGATTGCTTGCTTTCCAGCTGACTACAATCTGATTTTCTTCAAGTCCAATGTAAACAAGTTCTTGATGAACAGATCCCCTAAGTAATCCAATTTACAAAATTCCAACTACTTATGTTTACTACACTATAATCGCATTGACTAATGTATACCCATTAACCCTTATTCTCGAGTGGCCTCCAGGCCTTGATAAGTCGTGATTCCTGTGTAAAAAAAAAAAAATCATAGGCTGCCACCCTGTTGGGTTGATGTCTTGTTTGGCATAAGACTTGTTTTCCTGCTGGTTTGGAGCGAGTTGCAAGCTCTCCATATTGAATATCGTAAGGATCCTTCCATAATCGGAACACCTGAAAGGACCAAGCCACCAGAGTCACTGTTTTGTGAGAAGAGTGAACATGCTCAGGATGTCTGTCTGATCAAAGGTGATATAGTCTGAAATGTGGCCCTGCCAGGTGATACTAGGATTCTCCTGACATTGTGTAGATAAAATGGTGTTGACTCTGTTCTCTTGGGAGTTGTAAGTCTACAAAATATGCATTCAATACCATTCCAAGATGTATGCTGAATGTTAAGGAATACAGAAGAAGGAATTGATTCTCTATTATTAGTAAGTGAGGATGTCAATGTATGGGCACGCCATTTTCAGGTGAATGGCCTGTATACATTGTTTTTATTTGTATGTATTGCATTATTAATTATTGAATCTACATGCTTGTTTTCTCCCTGTATGAGTGATAAAAGCATTATGTATCGACATAAAATGTCATAAAGAGATATACTTTATAAATCGATTTTCTGTATTTATTTCAACAGTGCTCAGAACAAGAGTAGAGCTAAGTAGTAGATTGGGAGAATATATTTATGGTAAGTAAAGTGAGTTAGAGACAATCGCCAGGACAGCAGTTCTGCTTTCTCCAATACCGTGCAACCTTTTCTAATGATTTTTCCATTGTGTTAGATTTATTTACATCTTTTCTCCCATAATGCCTGTTATAGAGCATTGTATCATCAACAAATATACCTATCTCGGACATATTATCAGGGAGGTCGTTTTTGAATATCAGGAATAATAATGGTCCAAGGATCGACCCCTGAGATACTCCCGCATTAATGTTATGCTGCTTGGATGTATGTCCATCAATGACAACCTGTGTGTTTTTATTGTCTAAGACGGATCTAATTATATTTAGTATACGTCCAGTTATAATGTACGATTTAATTTTCATTAGCAGCCCTTTGTACCAGCCTTTTCTGCCAGACTTTGTTAAAGGACTTGGTTGTTGCTCAGTGGAGGAATTACTGATTGTCCTTTATTCACTACACTAGTATAGATTTTTCAGAAATCACGAGTTTCTATCTTTGGCGATTCTATGCATTCCCTGATTACTTCAGCATGCTTTCTTTTGACTGTCACTATTTCTCTCTTACAATGGTTTCTAGCATCTATGAATTTTGCCTATTTGTATTTGACTTATGACGTACAAACTGGCAGAATTCATGCTGTCTTTGTGCAATGGCAACTGCACAATTTGTAGTGAACACTAGGGGTGAGTGGGGCTTGCTATAATATCGATCTAATGGTTTCCCAGTAAGTCCTGTTGTAGTATCTTGTGGTTTTTATGATTCCTCACCTTGAGGTTGGGATGTAAATGTGATGTCAACTGATACCACTAGGTGGTCTGCGTTTCCAAGTGGACTGTGAGTATTAGTCACACAATCCTCAGGTATTGTGGTGAGGAATAGGTCTAGAAGTGAAACCTGCTAAGGTTCACGATCTAGTAGGCCAGTTGGAAACATTACTGTCTATGTGAGGGAATGAGCTTTAGAGGAGCTATTAGTGAAGCGTCCAGCTGAATCTGTGTTACCTGAGAAACCAAGCCAATTTTTATGGTGGACATTAAAGTCACCAAACGCATGTATTTGGGCATTACTATCCAAGGTGACTAACGCAATGATGAAATTTTAGTCGAAAGCACATAAAAGCCCAGTCATCCGATTGAAGATTTTTCTCTCTAGTTTAAGGGAGGGTGCTATGAATATAGACACTAAGTGCATGCATACATCTATCCAAGTCCTTATGGCAAAGAGGGAGGTATCCTGTAATGTTAAAGTAGTTGGAGGGGATTGAAGAGTGTAAGTCTATTTCACTTAATGCTAAGATATCTGGGGAGTTTACTAAAAGGTAAGACTCTACATCATCTGTATTACCTCTAAGCCGATGGATATTTGTGAAAGTGAGTCTCAAGAGCGGAGGCAAATTGTTTTTTTTTTACATGGGGGTCACCAATTATCAAGGCCCGGAAGCCACTCGGGGATAAGGGTTATTGCGTGTACAGTAATCAATGGGATAGTATCGTAGTAATCATTAGTATTGGAGATTTGATAAAGTGTCTTACTATAGAGGGCAGTTCATCAGGAATTTGTTTATGTTGGACTTGAAGACATCCAAGTTGAAGTCAGGTAGGAAACAGGCAAACAGAACAGAGTTCCACAGGCGTGCACTTCTAAGAAAGAAGCTTTGTTCATAGAATCTACGTTTTGGTTTTGGCACAGTGAGAGAGAGGTTGCAGGGAAGAGAAAAGGGCATCCCCCACTAAGCCACAAAGTCTATTTTGTACTCTGTCAAGGCAGGATAGGCTGTTTTTAGCAGCTTCTGCCTAGATGTGGCAGCAGTACTCAATCCTTTGACGTACTTGGCTTTGGCTCAGGAAGAGAGTTGGGTCCAAAATGGGCTCCTGAGGGACTCTGGCATTAATACTGTGAGCTTCTGATTTCTGCCCACCAACCACTAGTCTTATGAACCTATCAGAGAGAAATGATTTCATAATTGAGAAAATATTTCCAGTTATGCTGTAGCTGGAAATCTTATGAAGTAGGCCTTTATGCCATATTTAGTGAAGGCCCTTGATATGTCAAGAGCAATTTCCCTAGAAATGAAGCCTTTGTCAAGAGATTCACTAATTCTATAAGATATAACCGTTAGCACATCTGCTGTAGATCTAGAAGAATAGAAACCATATTGCATGTCACTAAGAAGGTTATTTTTGCTGAGGTGGTTGACTACTTCTCTATGTAATATGGATTCCATCAGCTTACTCATGACATACAGGAGACTTATTGGTCTGTACTGAGAGGGAGATGACTTATCATCTGAATTCTTAAATACAGGGCATACTGATGAGGTTTTCTAGGGTGTTGGGAAGCAATTCTCCTTAAGGCAATTCTTAAACAGCTTTGTAAATATGGGGCCAAGTTCTGGTTGAAGCTTTTTCAGCATTATAATTGGAATGCCGTCAGAGCCAGTTGCTTTACTGGAATCAAGGTTCTTGATTACCTTGGTGACATCACGTACAAATATTTGTATGTTGCATAGCGTGTTGTCTGTTATAGGAGGAAATACGGGGAGTTGATGGCCTTCATTGCATAGGGTAGAATTAGTTGTGAAGTTCTTGGCAAATGTTTTGACCTTGTCTGATGCTGAAGAGATGATGACAGGTCAATTGATGATGGTTGGGATAGAACGCATGCTTCTGTTCAGGATCCTGTTTGCTATTTGCCTAAACAGGTGGGAACCAAGCCGCTGCTCAGCTACTTTGGATTTAACAGACTGAGCATATAGCTCTCTTGCATTTTTTATTGCTCTTTTACAGTGGTTGCTGGCAGTCATGAAGTACATCTATTATGTTGGTAGCTATGGAAAAAGTTATTTCTGTGCGCGATGGCAGCAAACATTCTGAGGCGAACCAGGGCCAGCTGTTAGGTTTTTCTTGGAATTCTTTGGATGGTATGAAGCGGACTATGCCTACAATTAACCATTCGGTCAGGTCTGATACTATAGAAGACATATCTTTTTTAAACACAGAATATAGAGGTAGATCAGATATAAATGTATGGAAGCTATCCCAGTCAGCCACAGAGTATCGATATACAGTACAGTTGAGAGGAATGTCTGAAGACTTATTACATTTCATTTTTATCTTAACTGATACTACTGAGAGGTCGGAGGATCCCAGAAGAGATAGAACTGAACATGAACATTTCTTAGGGGAAGTTGTGAGAAAAAGGTCTAGAAGGCTTGCATACTGACCGGTAGTATCGGGCATACGGATGGGTTCGTGAACAATCTGACTGAGGTCATAGGCAATGGAAAAATCAGGACAGAACCTCCCCTCATCATCGGTCTTATTTGAGTGGGTCAGCCATTCTGCATTATAGACATTGAAGTCACCACAAATGTGAATGTTAGCTGAAGGATGAGCAGACAGGATGTGGTCAATTTTCTCAGATATACTCTTAAAGATAATAACCCCACTGTTGTAGGGGCGATAGAGGGAAAATATAAATGTGATGGTGTAAGCAAATGCAACCCAGAAACACATATGAGGTAAATTAGGGTCTTCTCTGGAGATATCCCTACCACACAGAAAGCTATCTTTAATGTAGGCACATATTTCTATACCTATGGCGATCTTGAGGTTGGTGGTTGTCTGGTTTTATCATGATATTTGTTTGGGTTGTCATTTAATTATGTTTTTGTTTAATGTTAGGTTAGGGGGGAGTTTTGAGCAAAGTGGGCCTGTTTTGCTGCCAAGTATACACACACAGTGGTTCAGATATAGCAGCAGGGTCCCTTTCCATGCGCGACATGGCACTACAACTATCCTAATATTATACATCTGATGATAGAGCAGCCAGTCTAAGCCTTACCAAAGAGTTAGGGCTCCTGTACTGTCAGTTGGAAACAGCAGCAAGACAAACAGTCAATCAGTTACCCTCAACCTCTCAGACAAGACCGGCCCAAACAAATCTAGGGAGCACAAGTGACATGCAAGCAATTTTTTAAAGTTTCTGAGAGAAAGAGAGAAATTTAAATAGGGAATAGGGGAACAGAGTTAAATGCGATAGTCAGGAAATAAGGCCAAGCGCGGTGTACCTCTGGCCTGGCTAATAGGCAAAGAAGAAGTGTGAAAGCCAGAAATAGGAATCTACTCCTTAAGCAAGTTATGTTTGCAAGCCGGGAATTTGTTCGAGTCACCAGCTCCAGGAAGGTTGTCAACCATGATTGAGGAAGCCTTCCTCTCTGTTTTGTTATCAGTTTTCTTTCTCTTAAATGGATGATCTGACAAGATCTACGGGTCCATCACACTGATAGAGTTAACCATGTGCCTGATTTCTACACCAGGTATTTCTGTGCCCCCGCATGGATGAAGATATTGAGTATCTTACTTTAAAGTTTTTCTCTATTCTTCATAAATAAGTGCAGGATTGGAGATAGATTCCCCTCTAACATTTACAAGAAATTTTATCTTTCAAGTATTGTGAGAAAACTAATCTGCTCTAGCAACTAATTTGTTTTAAAATAAATGAATAGGATATTAATAATTATTTGTAAGAGAATATAAAGCAAAGAAAACAAAAGAAATGGTGGGACTAGATCTACATAAAGAGGTTCCACACAACACAGATATATAGATGCATTTAACTTCGAATGACCCATGTTGGTCTAGCTAAAAGACCAGTGTCTCCATGTGGAATGAATTGGGGTGCAAAGATTAGCATTTATTTTAAAGCAGTAAGAGCCAAATGCCTGCTTTGATTTTAATACTTCCTTCTTTTATTTAATTGAAACGGTGTAATTTTCGATTTCTGTATTAAAAATTTAAAGCATACAAACTCATTTACCAAAGGTGACGAATGCTAGAAAAGAGATGCGTATTTCCAATTTTTCTATACATATATTGCTAACTATTACTAATATATTACAAACAAATGACATGCGAGAAAAATCTGGGAAAATAGTTTCAAATAACACGGAATATAGAAATGGAATGTAATAATACAATAAAATAATTTAATTTTTTAGCAATATCTATTTTAAAGGCAGATTAAGGGATGGTTAAAATTTTAATTAGATTTAAAGCTGTTTTTTTTTTAAATGCAAGTCCATCTTACAAAATTTAATTATCATATTTTATTGTATAACATGGGGAGTAGACTCGCCAGTTAAAATGAATTCAGATGAGAATGGGAGTTTGTAAATGTGGTTTAAAATACACTATATATACATTTAAAAATACGAACTAAGTTTTTAGAATAAGTTAAAATAACAAAGGGATAAAAAAAATTACAATTAAATTTTATTATGCTTTCAGTTCAAAAGGGACTACAATATTTCGGGGTAGAGAAACCTCTTTAGGCCATGACATTTCGAGGCAAACGCTTCTCTTCAGAGAAGGGGAGTAATGACACATATAATACAGAGAAGAAATTTTTAAAAAGAGAATATTGCCTTTATGGAAAGAGGATCAAAGGAAAAACATGAAGCTGTCTGTACTGAGACTAAAGCCGGTTCTAGGACTGCCAGCAATCATTGTAAAAGAGTAATAAAGAATGCGAGAGAGTTATATTCTCAGTCCGTTAAATCCAAAGTAGCTAAGCAGTGGCTTGGTTACCACCAGTTTTGGCAAATAGCAAACAGGATCCTGAACAGAAGTATGTGCTCTATCCCAACCATCATCAATGGACCTGAGGTAATCTCGTCAGCATCAGACAAAGCCAAACTATTTGCCAAGAACTTCGCAACTAATTCTACACTATGTGACTAAGCTAATCAAAAACCTTGATTCCAGTAAAGCAACTGACCCTGATGGCATTTTAATTATAGTGCCGAAAAAGCTTCAACCAGAACTAGTTCCCATACTTACAAAGCTGTTTAAAAGTTGTCTTAAAGAAAATTGCTTCCCAACACCCTGGAAAACCTCATCAGTATGCCCTCTATTTATAAATTCAGGTAAGCGGTCATCTTCCTCTCAGTACAGACCAATAAATCTCATGAGTAAGTTGCTGGAATCCGTGTTAAATGGAGAAGTAGTTAACCATCTCAGCAAAAATAACCTTAGTGACATGCAATATAATTTCCGTTCTGGTAGATCTACAGCAGATGTGCTAATGGTTATATCTCATAGGATTAGTGAATCTCTCAACGTAGGCTTCCTTTCTAGGGCAATTGCACTTGACATATCAAATGCCTTTGATGGGGTATGGCATAAAGGCCTACTCAACAAGATCTCCAGCTACGGTAAAGTTGGAAATGTTTTTTCAATTATTAAATCATTTCTCTCTGATAGGCTCATAAGAGTAGTGGTTGATGGGCAGAAATCAGAAGCTTACAGTATTAATGCCAGAGCCCCTCAGGAGCCATCTTGGACCCAACTCTCTTCCTGATCTACATCAATTATCTTCTAAATCACATCCTAAGATCATTCGAAGACATTTATGCTGATAACATTACCATCTATGCCAACAAATCGAAGGCTGTAAATGACCACTCTGATTCTCTCTCCTCTGACTTGGAGCATGTGGTGTAATGGCGAAAGAAGTGGCTGGTTAATTTTAATGCATCTAAAACCTAAGCTTCTATCTTTATATAATCAATGCTCTGATTTCCTATCTGGCATCAATTGAAATGAATGGCTCTCGTCTTGGGGAGTCTCCATGTTTTGACAAGCTTCTGAGCTGGAAAAATAGTGGGATCATTCTAGCGCTCCAGTAGATATCTCACTGCTGATGCAATTCCCTACCTAAGTAAGAGTCAGGTGCATCCACAGATGGAGTACTGTTGCCACATCTTGGTAGGAGCTGCTGGAAAACTCTTATACTTCAACAAAGTTCAAAATAGACTTCGTAACCTGGTGGAGGTGCTCTTTTCTCTTCCCTGCAACCTCTTCCCACAGATGAGTGGTGACTCCTTTGTAAAAAAGAAAAGGAAAAAGCTATAAAGGGCTATAGTTGCTTCTTATTGATTTATGCCCATAATTTTTTTGGGTGGGGGAGATAAGATTGTAATTCCGGATTGATCCCAAACTAATCCAATTGCCAAATTCCATTTGATTCAGTAACTGGATAACTTTCAGATTGCAATCCGATTGTTATCCAATGTAATCTATAGTGATTATAGTGATCCTACTCAAAGACAGAACTTTCATTGATCTTGTGTGACATCACAACCAAAATGAAAACAGCTGTCCCGACAGGATTTGCAGTGATCCAACAGACCGAAATATCTTGATGAAGTGGAAGCATTACAGTACAAAATATGAAATATCTCCAAAAATAAAAGCAAGACCATACAAAAACTGCTAAATTGTGCAAACCACTGCTTATTAAGCAATTAAGTTATTGCTTATTCACCAAACCTGTTTTCCTGCTCTTATTTACTTATACTGTTTTCCTCTTTTTGGAAATCATAATTTCTCATTCTACGATTAACTAGCAACTATATATTTCTTTCATTAGATGAGATAAAGTACTGGTGATTACCTTTACTTGAAAACTAATACCTAAAGCACATTTCGGAATGCACCCTAACTCTTATACTATAATTTTCCAATTAGTCACAAATCCACAAACCACATTTGATCTTTTCTTAACCCTAGTAGATATTCACCTTTAATCTACACCCAACACTCATACATACATCCTTTATAAATGTAAGCAATCTTCAAAGCAGATACTAATTCTTTGATACTAACTCCATCAATCCTCACTATCCATGCTACCAGGTGCAGGGGAAAACCCTCTTAGTGCTCAACATCTTTAACATGTCTGGTTATCTTACACTTTGCTGTAAGGACTTTAGCAGGAAATATCTTTTCTCTTCCTGCAGAATAGTGTGCAAATGAGACTACTGAATGGTTCAAAGCAGCAATTGAAGCATATGTTCCTACACGGAAGTTCTATAGCAAACCCCACCCTCCCTAATGGTTTACTTCTACTTGCGCAGCTGCCATTGCTCAGAGGCAACATGCATACCGTAGATTTATCCAGCATAAGTCCTGTACAAACAGACAAGGTATATGGAAGCTAGAATAATTGTAAGAAAGAAGTAGCAACAGCTAAGAGTGAATATACTGAAACCACCAGGAAATGCATTGAAGCGCAGAAATTAGGAACTCATGATTTCTGGAAAATCTACAATAGTGTACTAAATAATGAGCAATCAATAATTCCCCCACTATCCAACAATTATGGGGTTGTTTGTACAGCAACTGAGAAAGCTAACATGTTTGCCCGTTATTTTCCCTCAAACTCTACCTTGGACCCAGGAAACCATTCCCTCCCTGATTTTCCTCTGTGGACTGAAACCACACTAGATAATCTGAAAATCACCCCTTCTCAGGTACATGATATCATAAAAAACCTAGACACCTCAACAACATGTGGACCTGTGCTATTAAAAAAATGGTCTACTGAGGTTGCTCCAGTTCTCTCTAAACTCTTTAACAAATGTCTTACCGAATCTTGCTTTCCTGACAGCTGGGATACTGCTTCTGTGGTACCAGTTTACAAAATCTTTGGCGAACAAACTGACCCATTAAATTATTGCCCAATTAATCTCCTCCCGCTTTTTGCCAAAATATTTGAGTCTTTAATTAATCAAGCTCTAGTCCACCACCTTACAGCTGCTAAACTTCTGTTTGACCATCAATATGGATTTAGGCAAGCCCGTTCTACTGCAGATATTCTAACTGTAATCTTTGAACGTATATACCAAGCACTGAATAAGGCAGGGGAAGGGAGGGTAGTAGCCCTATATATATCTAAGGCTTTTGACAGGGTATGGCACAATGGTCTTCTCATGAAAATAAATCTATGGCATTACTGGACGAATACTTAACATAATTAAATCCTTCTTAAATGAGAGAAGGTTGTCCTCGATGGGCATACGTCCAAACAATATGATATAAATACAGGTGTACCTCAGGAATCGATCCTTACCGGATAAAATTGTCTTTGACATGGGTATATTTGCCGATGACATCATGCTCTATAGCAGGTGCATGGGGAAAACTAATGAGCACATATCTAAGGCAATGGTGGAAACCCTAGAAGAGGACCTTCACTCTGTAATGGAATGGGGTCAGAAATGGATGGGAACGTTCAACGCTGCCAAGATAAAGCTCATTTCCTTTAATAATTACATGAAACCTTACCAACCACCAATAGCTATGGTTAAAGATACATTACCTGAAAGTACTTCACTCAAACTCCTTGGCTTAACGTTCACAGGGAACATGAGTTGGAATAAATACATTGAGATCATTGCCAAGGCTGCTGCGATGAAGGTGGGCTCTCTCTACCGTGCTAGAAAGTTACTTACGCCTGAAAGTATCCTGTACCTCTACAAAGCCACCATTCGCCCATGTATCGACTGCTGTCATATTTCGGCTGGTGCATCTGCTACTAGTCTCTCGCTACTGGACAGTGTTCTAAAGAGAGTCGCCAACCTGATAGGTCCTGAACTGTTATCTAAGCTTCAGCCCCTGTCCTATCGACGAAATGTTGCATCTCTCTGCTTGTTTTACAAGTATTTTAATGGTGGATGCTCTGACGAACTACAAGCTCTTGTACCTCCTCAATGAAAATACCTCTGACAAACCCGACGAGCAGCAAATCGCCGCCCCTACACAGTAGGGATTCCCAGATGTAAGAAAGCCTTCAACTCTAATAGCTTCTTCTTCAGAACTGCTAGACTTTGGAATTCTCTTCCGGTTTCCTGCTTCCCCAACTGTACTGACATGCAGAAGTTCAAGTGTAATGTAAACATACATCTTGCTGCTAAACTCCCTACACAGTATCCCTGAAACTTAGATCCCTGATAGCAGCCCTCTACATCAAAGTGACAATCTGCCTTGTTTGGTTAGAAAATGTAATTAAAAAAATGGTAGAACCAAACAGGAAAACCGTGTAAAAAAATAAATTCATTAGACTTAAGGAGTCGGAGTCGGATAAAAAATTCCGACTCTGACTCCGACTCCGACTCCGACTCCTTGTACTCTTAGAAATTCGACTCTGACTCAGACTCCAGCTAAAACCTCCGACTCCTTCCAACTCGGACTCTGCAACTCTGGGTTCAGCCTTGAGCAAATTGCGTAGTATCACATTTGATGACGTCATCAGTGCAGCACAGGTGGACTGCAACTATGAACACCTGATTTCTCTCATCCAAACTGGCTTCCCTGATAAACAGAATAGTATTGCAGGTCACTTCCAAAAATATTGGGCAGTCCAGCATTTACTCACCACCTTCCCTGGCATTGCTCTCTAAGATAAGTGACTTATAATCCTGCAAGCATTGCGCAAAGTCATCTTTAATAACCTGCATTCCACTAATCAGGGTGTCTCTGGCATGGAGTTTCATGAAAATCAGTGTGTATTTGCCTCGTCTCGACCAGTGTATTAAACATTACTGAGACAATTGCCTTGATTGTGCGAAACATGTGCAATCAAATCCACCTGAGTCACTCGTCTTGACCAAATCACCAAAATATCCATTCCAACAGATATGTAGCGACTATTTTGAAGTTGGATCACATGCATATATGACTAGATTTAGTGGGTGGATTTTTCTATATACACTGAAAGCACACAGTCCATGGAAAAACACAAGTAGACATTTTCCATAACCTATTTGTTGCGTATGATGAATCAGAGTTGAGCTTTAATGGTGACCCATGAGCACAGAGTTCAAAGACTGGAGTAAAAACAGCAAAAAGAATTATCTACAATAATGTTGACGTGAATGGCAGTTTAAATACTGACAGAGCTGATCATGCCATACTTGAGAACCGGAATACTCCCCTGCCGGACATGAAGTTGAGTCCTGCTAAGATCCTTTTACATCCTATCCACATCATCATCACCTCCACAAAGGATAAGTCATCTCTGCACAGAATATAGAAGTAACACAGTAAGTGCAGCTAGACCTTGTTGAAACGTTATAATTCAAAAGTTCAACTCCAGCCTCTGTTATTGGATTAGGGTTAGGGTTATTGGGGTCTAACGTATTGTTGCAGGGTAAAGACAAGAAACGGATGCTTGGCGGCTGTATTGTCGAGGTGTTACCAAACCACTAGTATTACATGAAGATGTTTCATTCCAGTCGAATCTCATTGCAGAATAGGTGCTTTCTGAGACTGATGCCACCAAATACGATTACCAAGAATCAGTTCATTCCGTCAGCTGGTGATCTGGTGACAGTTCATACTCCATCAGTTCGTGCTCCTCTTCCTACACAAGGTGCGTCTGATCACATGATCCGCAACCTGACTCTGATGTTCCTGATATGATATGTAAGGATGAGGAAGTTCCTGATAGATCACCAGTGATGACAGAGATGTCCCAAGCTCTGAAGAACTTACCGCCTTTCAACAAGACTGGTTTGAGGCAATGAACCCTGAGTACTCTTGCTTTTGAACCAGAAACTATCATAGAACTGGGAGGAAGGAGATGAACAATATACTCCTCATTTCCTTCATTATTGCTAATATGCGTTTCTTTCATTTCAGCATCTGACTGGTCTTTAGCCATCTAACTCCCTTTCATCGAACCTACGGTCCCACGTTTGAAAATTTAAATTCGTTTTTATGTAGTTTTTAAACGTGTTAAAAAATATTTTATACATGAGATTTTTTTTAACTCTGTATTCTTAATGATAGATAATTTTTTTGAATATCTGGGAGTAGGAACCCATAAACTTATCAAAATTTTAACTTCGACTGTGACTTTATAATAAGAAGTTTATTTTCATTTCTTTTTAATTCAGTAAAATCAGTTAAAACTGTGTGCGTAAGTGTGTGTATGTGTGTCTGCACATGGATATAAAAAGAACGTTCCAAGTTTATTATTTTATTTTTATTTTTTTTATGTATTTTTATCGATCTTAAAAATTATTTATTGTTCAATTTTATTTTTTTTAATAGTTATCGTCCGATTTCTTAAAAAAGAAGTGTTTAATATTCAGTTTTAATTTGTTTATTCCCTAAATTCATAATTCAATTTGTGCATTATTGTCCCCTGTTTCAAACGAACGTAAATTTTTGTTTTCTTTTTTATATTGAATAAAATTAAGTTTGAGTATAAATCGAATCATGTTCCATTTTTAAAAAAAATATAATAAATTAATTTTTGCCTTTAAAATCCATGAAACAATGAAATGCTTATTTATGTAGAAACAGTTTTTTCCTTTGCATTAATTCCTGTTTTTCTTTTATTGAATATTAAGTAAATTCAGTTTCAGTATAAATTATATTCCTCATTTTTCTATTTTTCAATGCATTTTAAAAAATTTTTCTAATTCTTTTTGTAAAAAGTTTTTATCTATTATCAATGGTTTGACTGTTCGGCACATCTTGCTTACTTGTACCTCATGCATGGCAACACTTTTAGTGAATAAGCCTGTTTAAGATGGCCGTAGCTCACTGCAAGAGTATTTTCGTTAAAATAGATCATAGGTTGGAAATACTTCGTCTATATATAAAAGGCAAAATGTGTGTTAATGTGTGCACATTTTTTGTATGTCCGGCAAAGGCTTTTGGAGGGGGGGGGTCACTGTTTCCTAGAACTTTTTATGTATTCACTAGATTATAATGTCTACGTTTTATGAAATGAGGTCGCGTCTATCTTTTATTCAAGCGACTTTTATACGCTATTTTTGCAGCATTTCTTATTCTACGCGTGTTTGTTTAGTTTTTCCATATATAAAGGAAACTGAATCTGTATACAAACGAATCTGTAATTGGTCCTTGGCCAATGTAAGGAAAACCTTCATACTGAGACAATTACTATTTATATGAATACTGCCAGAGTGCCACCTTTTGGGAGGGGGGAGCTGGTTATCCCACATTAAAAACGACCTTGTGTCTAATTTGCTTTTGTGGGAGGTTTAAAAACAACACCATTTTTGCAATGACTACATTAAATTTGAACGTTTTAGACTTCTGGTCGTGTCATGGAGTAGCAGTAAGACATTAGATTTTCTTTCACTTTCTTTCCGCCTTCGTGTCACGGGTTCGAGCCTGCCTGCCTACTATCATATTTTCTTTTTTTTTTTTTTGCTCAATACACACCTCCAAACATCTAGGCAACGCCGGGCAATCAGGCTAATATAATATAGAAAAGTAAAGCCCAGATTAAACTAGACTCAACCTTAGACTTGTTGATTGATTGCATATTATCCTTTTTTTATTTTTGGTATTAGCAACTCTGCAAGATTCCCATTCTGATGCTCAGGTAATAGTATGTTACGGAATTGCTGGTCTTCTGAAAATTGAATTTGAGACACTGAAAAAAGTACACAATTGAAAATGGTCTCAAATCCAGTTTACCTTTTCTTTTTTCATGTACATTAATTATTAATTATAATTATTTTTTAAGGAAACAATCTTTCAAATTTTTATTTATTTAAAATCAACAAGAGTGAAAAATAGTTTGGTTTTTAATTATTGTTTTACTCCTTAACATTAAAACGCTTAAAGGTGATTATTTTATTACAATAAAATGATATTATTTGCTCGAAAGAGAGATAAGATTAGCTGTTAGACTTAACTCTTTCTAACGTAAAATCAGGAACAAACAATATGAAGGGAACGGGTTGGCCCAGCGCCGCCTACTTCCAGAAGAGAGAGAGACTCCTCAGCTGCAAGACAGGTTGCTCCAAACAATTTAATTTAAACACATTGAGTGCTGTTCACTTTATTTTAGATACGAAAAGTCTCAGTTCTTCGTAAGAAGGACACAGTTTCCAGTGGAGATAACAACACCTCAAAGTCTGGACTTCCTTAAAAATAGACGAAGAAGGAAAACCCACTCCTCACAAGTTTGTTAGTTTGTTACAGAAACAATCGCCTCAAAACTCCACTGATCTTCACACTCAATAACAACACCACCTCGTAGTTTACTACACACCATCTGCCAAGTGTTCTCCTCTGTCAATTTTATGCCAGCGAATGCAAACCAATTTGCATATGGCCAAGTTCACCTCTTGCCAATCCTTGCAGCTACAATAAGACCGACTCACCGTAATGGCAGTGTTTCTTCCTTTGGATCAATTACTGCCCAGTATGACAGACACAAACGAACTCTCTTGTGTTAAGAGTTAAGGTTAGTTTCACTTTCATGTCCACACTCTTGGTTGCGTTTTTGTTTTTTGTTAGTAGGAATCACTGATTATCTAGGGCCAAGGGGCACTCGAGGATAAGAGTTAATGAGTATTGGGTAGACTGCAAGACAACATCAGTAATGGTGGAACTTAGGTAGGTTTAATTATTTAAGAGCAGGGTTCAACAATAACATATTTACATTAAACTTGAAAACAACCATGTTATAGTCAGCTGGTACCTCAGATGGATAGTTATAGGAGAGAAACTTTGTTAATAGAATTTCCATTTAGTTTTGGGTGCTGATAGAGAGTAAAGGAAATTGACAGTTGTCGTAGCTAGATGAGTGTTGCGAATGTTTTGCAGAGAGAAATGATAGATTGAAGCTCAGTCAAGCATAAAAATAATGATATGCAACATCTCTGCTGCGAGAAAGAGGAAGTAAAGAGGTGAAAAGGTCCTCACCTATTAGATTTTGAAGACGGTGTAGCAGCTCCTCTCCAGACGTGGCAACAGTTCTCCATCTTGTGATGTATTTGGTTCTTGTATAGGTAGAGAACTGTATTGAGAATTGTTGGATTGTGTAGTGGACTTTTGGTCAGCGTTCAAGTTGTGGATAACTTGACAAAGACTAAAGTTAATATTTATTTTATTTGATAAAATAAAATTACACAAATAAAAATGTGGCACAAGGCCGAAAAAGGGGGGTGGGGGTTAATGTTGACCTAACTAATATAACGTTAACTTAACTAGACTCTTTCACCAAAATACCAGAATCACTCTGTGGACATCCTACTTAAACCCCGAAAGTTACAAATATATATACATGATGTGGGGGGGTTGGGGATAAAAATCTTATTTACAAAATTGGATGAAAAATATACAATGCTAAAAGGTGGTTAGTAAAAAGAACCCCCTCACTACTAATTGTGGCGGATAAAAAGTTTTGCCAGTCGAAAAGATGTAGGTCCCACGAAAACTGACTTTATTCAAACACAACAAAAATGGCCCACATCTCTGGCAAAACAGTTTATCCGTCACCTAAGAGGCCGGGATTGGGGGTTATCGAACCAAAAGTGGGAGGAAAAAAAAAAAAAAAAAAAGGGGGGGGACGCTGGGACAGGGAAAACCAAAAAAGGGGGTTGGGGCGATGATAGCATGCATACTCTAGCTAAGTTAAAAATCGAACAAAAATGCCTAACTAGCCTACTCTAGGAGGTCCGATGCATGTCTATGTTTGATCAAGTCACCCAAAATCCTTAAAAAAACCTAAGCCACTCAAAAAAGAAATTCAAGATTAGCTCCATTCACTTTACACAATCGCGAAACTTTCACCCACCTGTCGTTGAAATTCACAGGAGTGAGTTTCACCTTCTCCAGCTTAATTCGCATTTTCAATCGATATTTGAAAATGAGGACAAGCTGGGGAGCAGTGAAGGTCTCACCTCTGTAAACCTCCTTCTGTCGCGTCGTCCAAATCACGCCTCTCATAACTGCTAGTAAACACAGAAAAACATAGCGTTCTTCTTTCTTCATGGTCGGTGCCCAGTTGCAGCACGGGGAAACCGACTCCAGCACAAAAAACCGCTCGCTCAGCATGCGAACCGTGAAGCCTTCAACTAACTCACACAACGGTCGAACAATGGCGCAGTGGAAGAAAGCATGATCAAGGTCTTCCTCCCATTCTCCGCATCGGACACAATTGGGTGTCTCCGTAAAACCCGCTGCGTAAAGTCTTTTGCCGACCCAGAGGGCATTTCGTATTACCAGCCAGGTGAGTGACGCCTCGTAATTATCGAAGCAGCTCGACCCAGGCGCCCAAGGCCATATTAAGCGGCGCTCCTCCTTCGTAAAACCGAACTCCTCAATCTTTTCGTCTCGAACGGATCCCCTCACTAAGGCCCGATATAGCGCCTTGCGAGACAACAGCTGGGTGTCAGAGAGGCTTTCTTGGACCCGTAGAAGAAATCTCAAGGCCTGCCGACACTCGCGATAGAAAGGGCACTCGTTTCGGAACAACTTGTGTGCCTCTCCTCTAGCCGAATGCACACTCTCCAAAGCCTGAAAGGCTTTCTTAGTGTCTTCTATCCAGAAGACACCGTTTCCCTCACTTGGTGTACACATTCGATCCAGGTATATCAGCCTAAGAGTGTGTCTATGTATTTGCACACTAGGCATACCCAGACCGCCTTCAGACGGATGCAGGTGACAGACCTCCCGAGTAACCATGGCTTGCTTTCCGCGCCATAAGAATGCAAAGAGAGCACGCACCAGATCAACTAATGTGGTCTCCGGGAGTGGAAGTACTGATAGACGGTAAAGGATCAGGGGGTAGATATGAGAATTGCATACCTCCGCCCGACCCTTCAAAGACAGATTTCTCAAGGCCCACAAATGAGATGCGACCTTGACCGCTTCCAATACCTCCGACCAATTTTTCTCCAGCTGGAGACCGGGGCCAAACCAGACGCCGAGTAGCTTGCATGGCCCATCAGTCCAACCAAAGGGTCCCTGAAGGGGCATACCCCTCCAGGCACCAATACGTAAGCCAATAGACTTAACGTAGTTAATTATGGCCCCTGTGACCTTGGCATACCGACTTGTTTCTATGTCAACGACTCTAATCTCGGCACTGCTCGTTACAAGCACAGTCACGTCGTCAGCATAGGCGGTATACTTTACCGGGGTAGAGCCACCTGGCAAAGTAATCCCGCGAAGGACCGGATTCACCCGAAGCTGGCGCAAATATGGCTCAAGCGCCAGCACATATAACATTGGGGATAACGGACAACCTTGACGGATCGATCTTGTTAACATGAAGGGTTTCGACCTCACCCCATTCACTTCTACCATAGCACCAGGGTTGGCATACAAGAGGCAAATCCAAGAGCGAAACTGGGGACCAAACCCAGCCGAGCGAAGAACAGCCTCTAGGTAACGATGGTCTACTCTGTCGAATGCTTTGGACTGATCTAAGTTGATCAGCGCGGCTTCTGTGTCGACTTTTTCTACGATCAAGCGTATCGTGTGCAAATTGTCTTGAATCGTCCGGCCCTTAACAGAACAAGTCTGTTCGGGACTTATTAGACGGTGTAAGACAATCTGCAGACGATTTGCTAAGATCTTGGCCAAAATCTTTAACTCTGTGTTTAACATCGTTAAGGGCCGGAAATTACCTATCCCATCCCCTCCATTTTTATCTTTGCGTAACAATTTAATGATCCCCCTGGTAAAGTACTGAGGTATGCACCCGTTCCTAAACCAGGAGTTAAAAAGTACGGTCAGCAAAGGGATAAAAATGGGCGACAGCCTCAAATACACCTCGTAGGGCAGACCATCTATCCCAGGGGTCCTGTCTAGCCCGACCTGTTTCAAGGCCTCAATGACTTCTTCCTCTTTTATGCTACCTTCACACCTAGCTGCTTCGGTCGCCTCCAGGCGAGAAAAGTCGGCTAAATAGGTGTCAAACTGTTCAATAGTCAGACCGGGCTCCTTGGTAAAAAGTTCCTGAAAATGAGTCCGAAAACCCTCCAAGATTCCGTCGTTTGAAGTTACGGTTCGTCCGTCCGGCAATGTGACACTGGCGATGTGTCGATCTGCAGAATGTCGAAACTCCTCCGCACGCAATGACGCGGCCATGTTTGTTGCCTCGTTTGGCGCTCTTTTTAATCTAGCCCTAACTAATACTCCCTGGTCCTCCCTGTTATCCAAGGAGTCCAGTTCAGCCTTAACTACAGTATAGCTAGCACTATCCCCCTCCTCCACCGCCCTTTCTAATCTATCTTCTAGCGCCGCTTTCGCTGCTCTAGAACTACGTTTGAGCCGGCGACTAAAATCAGCAGCGAAGGACCTAATGACTTTTTTAAGGTTGCCCCACCACTTATTCCCGATGATAGCCCCCGTCAATTCACTCTGTATTGTTAGTAGAAGCTGTTCCCGGAAGTCTTTCACATCGAACAACGACGTGTTGAACTTCCAGTAACTAGCCATCCTAGGTTTAACACTATCTAAGTTTACTCGAACCCGGACAAGCCTGTGGTCCGAATAAACTATACTATGAAAACTTGGACAGTCTAAAAGCCCTAAGTCGACTCTCCTAACTAAGAACCGATCGATGTAACTCGAAAGTTGCACCGAATCGGAGCCGCGTCTACCTGTCCAAGTCCATGCTAAATCCCCGGGTTTTTCGTTCCGAAATTTATCGACAAGATCAAACTTGTCAACAAAGTCTCGAAACGCTTTAGCATCCCGGTTCTGATTAGTATCCCTTCTGGTATTAACCCCGCGATCTAACTCGGGATCCAGGACCGCGTTCCAGTCTCCCGCTAAAACTAACCGTCGAGACGAATTCATGAAAGGTTCGATTCGCCGAAAAAAGGAAACTAGCTCAGCATGGTTATTGGGCGCATAAACCCCAATAAAACGAAATGCCACATCCTTTACGGTAACATCTAGAACGAGCAATCTTCCCTCTGGATCTGCATAAATAGGGTCACACGACGCATCAAGAGTGCGCTTAACTAGCCAGGTAACCCCCCTTGCATGGGTATCATAATGTGCTGAATAGAGCTGAAAGTCTCTAAGGAGCACACCCTGATAATCACTAGGAATGAAGTGAGTTTCCTGTATACAACAAATATCCACACCAAGGCGTTGAAGGTCGCGTGCAACTCGAAGTTTACGAGAGGCGTCCCTCAACCCTCGGACATTTAAACTAGCTAATCTTAAGGAAGCCATCTTGAGTTACTTAGGGTTGAGAAACCTAATCAAACATAGACGGTGTCAAGACACCGACAGCTGTCCCCAATGATCCAGTGGTCATCTCAGTGGTGATAGACCCGTCAGGAGACAGACCGCCGATGTCTAGGGGGAAGGTTAGTTTAACTGCCCTATAAAGTGAAGGATGGAGTTTGATGGGGACCCGTCCAACACATCGTTTTCTAATTTCGATTAAATCGTTGTCGTTGAAATAGGCTGCTGGAGGATAAAGGTTGAAAGCAGAGTTTGCTTCCTCCAGCATAGTCCATAGTCCTTTGGCCTCCTCGCGTTTCCTGACAACTGTTAGTATATGGTTTGTTTTAAAATTTTCAGGGTCAGTAATGTCTTTTTTTTGGTATGATTTGAAAGCGAGGAGGTTTCTGTATTCTTTCCTGCTATGGGACTTCATTATGTTCTCTACTTCCGCCGTGATCTTGCACACATCCTTCCCATTAAAGAAGGGTTGTTTTTTTTTCCTTGATTCAGTCTCTACAGAGGGGCTTCTATGTCTTTTCTTATCTGAGGGGGGAGGAGGGGGCATGTCTGTTTTCATTGGAGAAGGGGGAGGGGTGTTCTTGGGCGTGTTGTTTGGCGAGCAGAATGGTGACGGTTTGGGGGTCTTTTTGGAGGGAGAACCTAGAGATGTCATTTTGGTGTCTCTATGGGGCAGAGAAGCTTTAGTAAGGGGTGGGGCTTTGTGAGGGATTTGCTTTTCTTTTGAGGTCGGTTTTTCAGGGAAAAGGGATTCAGGGAACTCTTTCTCCTCAGATTTTCTCCTTTTCTCATCAAGAGTCTCTTTTAGTTTAAGTAGGGTTTTGAATTTATTGCCCCCTGGGTCCTTACTTGTTCTAATTTCAATTTTCTCTTCTTTAGAGAGGGACTTAGCATAAGTCTTGGGTGGGGATTTTTTTGAAAGAGGGATGAGTGTCCAGTTGTCCTTCTTTTTGGGGGATTGTTTCTCTGAATTAAAAGTCTTTTCAAACTCCTCAGGTGTGATTTCGTTCTCTTCTGCTGGTGTCTGGGAATTGTCCTTAGGTTCTACATAACCTATTTTCCGGTCATTTGTAGGGATAATTTTTACAGCTGGCTTCCTTTTGGGGCATGTGTAAGTGAGATGGCCGACTTCCCCACATATCCAACATGCTGGTCTTCTGCCTGCGACCACGATTGGCAGCTTCTCTACACCAGCCTCCAGGTAGTATGGTATACGTAAAAATGCTTCTGCGTTAAGCAGAATGTCAAAAGTCCATACTCCATTATAATGGTCCTCCTCTATTCCGGTTATGTCCCCAAACTTAAGTAAGAAAGCGGCTAGGTATTCCCCGGGGACAGCACCAGGAACTTCAAAAATGGACGCTGTAGTTCTTCGCCTTCCTAAGTATTCCATCCTCAGAACGTACTCATTGGTAATGATTTCTTTTTTTGTCATAGCTATGCATTCGTCTTCCGTCTTAAAAAGAGCTGCCCATGTGTTGTATCCTTTACATTTTGTAATTCGCTCAGCTCTTAAACCTGCTGATGCAATTAATTTGGTGACAACATCTTTCGTTGATCCTATTAATTTTTTTGTTTTGCGGTCTATTACAAATAGAGAAATAGTCCTCTTAGCCAACTCCTGTAACCGCGGTTGTTCCAACTTAATACCAGTTTCTGTCGTAAATTGAACGCATTTCTTTGCGTCTTCGACAAATTTTACCACGTCAATTTTTACTTTTGGTGGTTTTGTCCATCCACCTGATGCCTCATCTTCCTTCACCTCAACCGTCGGCACACAGCTGGCAGATGCCATGGCCGGCGTATAACAAGAGGAGAGAAAGATAACAGTCCAAAAAAAAATAAAAAAAAAGAGTCCGGTAATTGAAAAAGTGGTGCCGGGGGAAGAAGAAGATAAGCAATAACAAATTTAACAAGGTGATAACAAAATATTAACAATATAACAATATACGAACCAACAAATTTTTAACCATGTAACTCGAACGATAAAGGCGTAGTCAAGATGGACAAAGACTAAAGTTAATATTTATTTTATTTGATAAAATAAAATTACACAAATAAAAATGTGGCACAAGGCCGAAAAAGGGGGGTGGGGGTTAATGTTGACCTAACTAACATAACGTTAACTTAACTAGACTCTTTCACCAAAATACCAGAATCACTCTGTGGACATCCTACTTAAACCCCGAAAGTTACAAATATATATACATGATGTGGGGGGGTTGGGGATAAAAATCTTATTTACAAAATTGGATGAAAAATATACAATGCTAAAAGGTGGTTAGTAAAAAGAACCCCCTCACTACTAATTGTGGCGGATAAAAAGTTTTGCCAGTCGAAAAGATGTAGGTCCCACGAAAACTGACTTTATTCAAACACAACAAAAATGGCCCACATCTCTGGCAAAACAGTTTATCCGTCACCTAAGGGGCCGGGATTGGGGGTTATCGAACCAAAAGTGGGAAAAAAAAAAAAAAAAGGGGGGGGACGCTGGGACAGGGAAAACCAAAAAAGGGGATTGGGGCGATGATAGCATGCATACTCTAGCTAAGTTAAAAATCGAACAAAAATGCCTAACTAGCCTACTCTAGGAGGTCCGATGCATGTCTATGTTTGATCAAGTCACCCAAAATCCTTAAAAAAACCTAAGCCACTCAAAAAAGAAATTCAAGATTAGCTCCATTCACTTTACACAATCGCGAAACTTTCACCCACCTGTTGTTGAAATTCACAGGAGTGAGTTTCACCTTCTCCAGCTTAATTCGCATTTTCAATCGATATTTGAAAATGAGGACAAGCTGGGGAGCAGTGAAGGTCTCACCTCCGTAAACCTCCTTCTGTCGCGTCGTCCAAATCACGCCTCTCATAACTGCTAGTAAACACAGAAAAACATAGCGTTCTTCTTTCTTCATGGTCGGTGCCCAGTTGCAGCACGGGGAAACCGACTCCAGCACAAAAAAACCGCTCGCTCAGCATGCGAACCGTGAAGCCTTCAACTAACTCACACAACGGTCGAACAATGGCGCAGTGGAAGAAAGCATGATCAAGGTCTTCCTCCCATTCTCCGCATCGGACACAATTGGGTGTCTCCGTAAAACCCGCTGCGTAAAGTCTTTTGCCGACCCAGAGGGCATTTCGTATTACCAGCCAGGTGAGTGACGCCTCGTAATTATCGAAGCAGCTCGACCCAGGCGCCCAAGGCCATATTAAGCGGCGCTCCTCCTTCGTAAAACCGAACTCCTCAATCTTTTCGTCTCGAACGGATCCCCTCACTAAGGCCCGATATAGCACCTTGCGAGACAACAGCTGGGTGTCAGAGAGGCTTTCTTGGACCCGTAGAAGAAATCTCAAGGCCTGCCGACACTCGCGATAGAAAGGGCACTCGTTTCGGAACAACTTGTGTGCCTCTCCTCTAGCCGAATGCACACTCTCCAAAGCCTGAAAGGCTTTCTTAGTGTCTTCTATCCAGAAGACACCGTTTCCCTCACTTGGTGTACACATTCGATCCAGGTATATCAGCCTAAGAGTGTGTCTACGTATTTGCACACTAGGCATACCCAGACCGCCTTCAGACGGATGCAGGTAACAGACCTCTCGAGTAACCATGGCTTGCTTTCCGCGCCATAAGAATGCAAAGAGAGCACGCACCAGATCAACTAGTGTGGTCTCCGGGAGTGGAAGTACTGATAGATGGTAAAGGATCAGGGGGTAGATATGAGAATTGCATACCTCCGCCCGACCCTTCAAAGACAGATTTCTCAAGGCCCACAAATGAGATGCGACCTTGACCGCTTCCAATACCTCCGACCAATTTTTCTCCAGCTGGAGACCGGGGCCAAACCAGACGCCGAGTAGCTTGCATGGCCCATCAGTCCAACCAAAGGGTCCCTGAAGGGGCATACCCCTCCAGGCACCGATACGTAAGCAAATAGACTTAACGTAGTTAATTATGGCCCCTGTGACCTTGGCATACCGACTTGTTTCTATGTCAACGACTCTAATCTCGGCACTGCTCGTTACAAGCACAGTCACGTCGTCAGCATAGGCGGTATACTTTACCGGGGTAGAGCCACCTGGCAAAGTAATCCCGCGAAGGACCGGATTCACCCGAAGCTGGCGCAAATATGGCTCAAGCGCCAGCACATATAACATTGGGGATAACGGACAACCTTGACGGATCGATCTTGTTAACATGAAGGGTTTCGACCTCACCCCATTCACTTCTACCATAGCACCAGGGTTGGCATACAAGAGGCAAATCCAAGAGCGAAACTGGGGACCAAACCCAGCCGAGCGAAGAACAGCCTCTAGGTAACGATGGTCTACTCTGTCGAATGCTTTGGACTGATCTTAGTTGATCAGCGTGGCTTCTGTGTCGACTTTTTCTACGATCAAGCGTATCGTGTGCAAATTGTCTTGAATCGTCCGGCCCTTAACAGAACAAGTCTGTTCGGGACTTATTAGACGGTGTAAGACAATCTGCAGACGATTTGCTAAGATCTTGGCCAAAATCTTTAACTCTGTGTTTAACATCATTAAGGGCCGGAAATTACCTATCCCATCCCCTCCATTTTTATCTTTGCGTAACAATTTAATGATCCCCCTGGTAAAGTACTGAGGTATGCACCCGTTCCTAAACCAGGAGTTAAAAAGTACGGTCAGCAAAGGGATAAAAATGGGCGACAGCCTCAAATACACCTCGTAGGGCAGACCATCTATCCCAGGGGTCCTGTCTAGCCCGACCTGTTTCAAGGCCTCAATGACTTCTTCCTCTTTTATGCTACCTTCACACCTAGCTGCTTCGGTCGCCTCCAGGCGAGAAAAGTCGGCTAAATAGGTGTCAAACTGTTCAATAGTCAGACCGGGCTCCTTGGTAAAAAGTTCCTGAAAATGAGTCCGAAAACCCTCCAAGATTCCGTCGTTTGAAGTTACGGTTCGTCCGTCCGGCAATGTGACACTGGCGATGTGTCGATCTGCAGAACGTCGAAACTCCTCCGCACGCAATGACGCGGCCATGTTTGTTGCCTCGTTTGGCGCTCTTTTTAATCTAGCCCTAACTAATACTCCCTGGTCCTCCCTGTTATCCAAGGAGTCCAGTTCAGCCTTAACTACAGTATAGCTAGCACTATCCCCCTCCTCCACCGCCCTTTCTAATCTATCTTCTAGCGCCGCTTTCGCTGCTCTAGAACTACGTTTGAGCCGGCGACTAAAATCAGCAGCGAAGGACCTAATGACTTTTTTAAGGTTGCCCCACCACTTATTCCCGATGATAGCCCCCGTCAATTCCCTCTGTATTGTTAGTAGAAGCTGTTCCCGGAAGTCCTTCACATCGAACAACGACGTGTTGAACTTCCAGTAACTAGCCATCCTAGGTTTAACACTATCTAAGTTTACTCGAACCCGGACAAGCCTGTGGTCCGAATAAACTATACTATGAAAACTTGGACAGTCTAAAAGCCCTAAGTCGACTCTCCTAACTAAGAACCGATCGATGTAACTCGAAAGTTGCACCGAATCGGAGCCGCGTCTACCTGTCCAAGTCCATGCTAAATCCCCGGGTTTTTCGTTCCGAAATTTATCGACAAGATCAAACTTGTCGACAAAGTCTTGAAACGCTTTAGCATCCCGGTTCTGATTAGTATCCCTTCTGGTATTAACCCCGCGATCTAACTCGGGATCCAGGACCGCGTTCCAGTCTCCCGCTAAAACTAACCGTCGAGACGAATTCATGAAAGGCTCGATTCGCCGAAAAAAGGAAACTAGCTCAGCATGGTTATTGGGCGCATAAACCCCAATAAAACGAAATGCCACATCCTTTACGGTAACATCTAGAACGAGCAATCTTCCCTCTGGATCTGCATAAATAGGGTCACACGACGCATCAAGAGTGCGCTTAACTAGCCAGGTAACCCCCCTTGCATGGGTATCATAATGTGCTGAATAGAGCTGAAAGTCTCTAAGGAGCACACCCTGATAATCACTAGGAATGAAGTGAGTTTCCTGTATACAACAAATATCCACACCAAGGCGTTGAAGGTCGCGTGCAACTCGAAGTTTACGAGAGGCGTCCCTCAACCCTCGGACATTTAAACTAGCTAATCTTAAGGAAGCCATCTTGAGTTACTTAGGGTTGAGAAACCTAATCAAACATAGACGGTGTCAAGACACCGACAGCTGTCCCCAATGATCCTGTGGTCATCTCAGTGGTGATAGACCCGTCAGGGGACAGACCGCCGATGTCTAGGGGGAAGGTTAGTTTAACTGCCCTATAAAGTGAAGGATGGAGTTTGATGGGGACCCGTCCAACACATCGTTTTCTAATTTCGATTAAATCGTTGTCGTTAAAATAGGCTGCTGGAGGATAAAGGTTGAAAGCAGAGTTTGCTTCCTCCAGCATAGTCCATAGTCCTTTGGCCTCCTCGCGTTTCCTGACAACTGTTAGTATATGGTTTGTTTTAAAATTTTCAGGGTTAGTAATGTCTTTTTTTTTTGGTATGATTTGAAAGCGAGGAGGTTTCTGTATTCTTTCCTGTTATGGGACTTCATTATGTTCTCTACTTCCGCCGTGATCTTGCACACATCCTTCCCATTAAAGAAGGGTTGTTTTTTTTTCCTTGATTCAGTCTCTACAGAGGGGCTTCTATATCTTTTCTTATCTGAGGGGGGAGGAGGGGGCATGTCTGTTTTCATTGGAGAAGGGGGAGGGGTGTTCTTGGGCGTGTTGTTTGGCGAGCAGAATGGTGACGGTTTGGGGGTCTTTTTGGAGGGAGAACCTAGAGATGTCATTTTGGTGTCTCTATGGGGCAGAGAAGCTTTAGTAAGGGGGGGGGGGCTTTGCGAGGGATTTGCTTTTCTTTTGAGGTCGGTTTTTCAGGGAAAAGGGATTCAGGGAACTCTTTCTCCTCAGATTTTCTCCTTTTCTCATCAAGAGTCTCTTTTAGTTTAAGTAGGGTTTTGAATTTATTGCCCCCTGGGTCCTTACTTGTTCTAATTTCAATTTTCTCTTCTTTAGAGAGGGACTTAGCATAAGTCTTGGGTGGGGATTTTTTTGAAAGAGGGATGAGTGTCCAGTTGTCCTTCTTTTTGGGGGATTGTTGCTCTGAATTAAAAGTCTTTTCAAACTCCTCAGGTGTGATTTCGTTTTTCTCTTCTGCTGGTGTCTGGGAATTGTCCTTAGGTTCTACATAACCTATTTTCCGGTCATTTGTAGGGATAATTTTTACAGCTGGCTTCCTTTTGGGGCATGTGTAAGTGAGATGGCCTACTTCCCCACATATCCAACATGCTGGTCTTCTGCCTGCGACCACGATTGGCAGCTTCTCTACACCAGCCTCCAGGTAGTATGGTATACGTAAAAATGCTTCTGCGTTAAGCAGAATGTCAAAAGTCCATACTCCATTATAATGGTCCTCCTCTATTCCGGTTATGTCCCCAAACTTAAGTAAGAAAGCGGCTAGGTATTCCCCGGGGACAGCACCAGGAACTTCAAAAATGGACACTGTAGTTCTTCGCCTTCCTAAGTATTCCATCCTCAGAACGTACTCATTGGTAATGATTTCTTTTTTTGTCATAGCTATGCATTCGTCTTCCGTCTTAAAAAGAGCTGCCCATGTGTTGTATCCTTTACATTTTGTAATTCGCTCAGCTCTTAAACCTGCTGATGCAATTAATTTGGTGACAACATCTTTCGTTGATCTTATTAATTTTTTGGTTTTGCGGTCTATTACAAATAAAGAAATAGTCCTCTTAGCAAACTCCTGTAACCGCGGTTGTTCCAACTTAATACCAGTTTCTGTCGTAAATTGAACGCATTTCTTTGCGTCTTCGACAAATTTTACTACGTCAATTTTTACTTTTGGTGGCTTTGTCCATCCACCTGATGCCTCATCTTCCTTCACCTCAACCGTCGGCACACAGCTGGCAGATGCCATGGCCGGCGTATAACAAGAGGAGAGAAAGATAACAGTCCAAAAATAAAAAAATAAAACAAAAAGAGTCCGGTAATTGAAAAAGTGGTGCCGGGGGAAGAAGAAGATAAGCAACAACAAATTTAACAAGGTGATAACAAAATATTAACAATATAACTCGCAGAATAACAATATCCGAACCAACAAATTATGAACGATGAAGTCGTAGTCAGACAAAGACTAAAGTTACTTCTCATGAAAGAGGAGAACTATTTATGGCACAATGGGAGATTCCATTGTGCACACATGGGCCAGTCTATTCCTTGGATTGTGATTGGCTGAATCACCTGATTGGATATGCTTGTACATAAATACAAGCCCTCAGTCCAGCTCAATCTGATGTCTGTCTTGTACATGAGCTGGACCCTTGGTAAGTGTTGCTGCTATTATTATTATTGTTGTTGTTGTTGTGTGTTATTGACTAACACAGTTCTTTTGATTATTCTACAAGAATGAGATACTTTCTGGGGCGGTAGAATGATCCAATCAGGTTTCCAGCGGCTTTGGCAACGGATCTGCAGTAATTTAAAAGAATATGTAGAAAAATGCATTACTTGTCATAGCAAAATTCAGAATGAAATTCCGATTCTAGTTGTTTCAAATAGAGTATTTCTTAAATTTCTAGAAGATGGCTGACTTTATTGCTTTATTTTCTATTGTTTCAAAACAAGCGTTTCATCTGAAAAACATCAAAAACTGCGCATTGACAGTTTTTCTTTGAAGTACAACTTCTAAGCTGTAGTGTTGTAAGTAAATGGAGACGCAAAACAAAACCTCCTTCCAAGGCTTTATTGAACAAAATTCACAGCTACTTAAAGCAAGAGAGAAAGAACTCAGTCTTTTAAAGAAAAAGTAACACGTGCAAAATCACGTGGCAAGAAACTGAATTTGCATATCCTTTTTTTTTAATAGTAAAAACAAAATAATTTAAATAAAAATATTTTGAACAGTAAGACCAAAACAATTTAAATGAAAATATAACATAAGCATATTTTTTTCTTGGTAAGAATAATAATATTATTATAAACGACTCAGATAAGACAGTACAGGCCAAATATGAACAATAAAGTCTATAATAATTATCACATATACTGTTGGTCTTTTACACAGTTCACCAGGTCCTGGATATGACCTTAAACTATATCCAGTGGTGAGGCCCCAGCTTGTGGGCTTTGGGGAGTGTGGAGCCACCCTTTAATTACCATTGCTCCCAGGTCCACTCTGACTCTGAGTGGTAGTACCTGTTAGGGTCCCAACTATGGGTTAAATAGAAACCGACGTGAAAACAACAAATATATTCTATTAAAAAATTTTTTTCTTCAAAATCTTTGGATTCGGCATTAAATAATCCGAAAAGGGTTGATATGCCGTAAAACAAAAACAACCAACCAACCAACCAACCAACCAAAACAGTTCACCAGTATAAAAATGGCAAATTTTTGCTGGACTTTTAAAATTTTCAGATAAAATTTTGATAAACATAAGCCACTTTCTTAGTCTGTGGAGTAAAAAAGAGCAATTTATTTATTCCACTCATCAAATCTGTCAAAATAACGTCTCTAGCCTTTTAAACTAGTCTCAAGGGAAGTCACGGACCCACGGTATTGACTATTTTGAATGATCATTATTTTCTCTTTCAGTTCTCAAAGAAATTGCTGCAGGATTCATAAAACTGGCCCAAAAGATAAAATATTATTTTACATTTGGACACATACAAATAAAAAGATTAATTTTTGCCGGGAAAAATACAAAGAAGTTTTAGATTTGTTCTAAGTGTATTTAATTAGTAAGTTTAATTATTAGTTTAAAATGCACTCGTTTTCAAATAAGTTTTAAATCAAATTTGTTTACAATCCCTTTTCTTGATAATACAGGAAACAATGTTGAATTATTTATTTTTTTAAGTGTACATTTTCTTGTAAAGAATTTAAAGTGAATTTTGAGTCATTTAAACTTTCCAAATGTGTTTTTCTTCAGACGTAAGTCGAAATAGATCCTCATTAAATATTCTTTTAAAAAACAACATAAAACCATTTTTATCGTACATTATTTTCTGCCCCTTCAAACTCATTATCTAACAAATTTCCTTTTGTTTCGTAACAGGCATTTATTTTTTTTTACTACTCATTTTTGCTGTTAGAAATTCTTCACGATCGCCATGATGTCATAGGGTAACCAGGGGCACTAAGCACCTACAACAAGGCATCCTTCACAAACCTCTCTATAACATGTGGACTATAAACACCAAGCTTTTCTGATCAAATTAAAGGCCTCAAGAGTAACATTTACTGAGCCAATCAAACGCAGGCATTTTATGCCAAGAACTTGCGAAACTGTTTTGTGTCCAAATCTGCAGCCATTTTAAAATAACTTTATAACTTTTTACTCCAGAAAGATGACTGCACAAAGCTTTGTTAAATCACTAAACCTGCAAACTGTTTGTTAAGTGTTGCGACATTATGTTGAACAAAGATAGCGGCAGTAAATCAGATTGGCGAAGAATCAATGCAGTCACAATTTTGAGTGTTAAGTAATTCCTACTAACAAAGATGGCGGCGAAGAATCAATGCAATCCTAATCTTGAGTCGTTTCGAGACAGAGGCCAATTGAAAACTGATTGAATCCAAAATTCAACATTTTTTATAACTTTTGAAGCTTTTGATTGGTTGATGGTTATAAAAACGATCGTCAAAATCATTGGAGTCATACCCTCATTATGAGTGAAAAACATTTTGACACACCCTCTTTTTTGATATAATGTTCTTTTCTTTTCGAGAAAATTTGGGGTGGTTAGGATTCTCTGTTGGAGATTGCATAACTTTGTGTAGTTTTCGTATCCTTAAATACCTCAGAAATTTCACCTGCCACAATTCGAATTTGGATTCCGATCCGTCAAAGAAAAGATGATGGCTGGGCGCATAAACTGTTAAGTGTTGCGACATTATGTTGAACAAAAATGGCGGCAGTAAATTAAATAGGCAAAGAATCAATGCAGCCACGATTTCGAGTGTTGAGTAATTCCTACTAACAAATATGGCGGCGAAGAATCAGTGCACTCCTAATCTTGAGTCATTTCGAGACAGAGGCCAACAGTGAACTGATTGAATCCAAAATTCGACATTTTTCATAATAACTTTTGAAGCTTCTGATTGGTTGATTGTTATAACTCGTGGTTATAAATGTAGTACTTACCAACAAAACAAACGCCCACGTGTTTGTGCCTTGTATAGGCATGTGCGACAACAAAACTTGGGTTTTTATAAGCGGAAGTCTCGAGGTAGTCAGGAATCTACAGGCGCATGCGCAAGAGGAGGGATTGAGATAGTGGTATAAAAGGCAGGTCGAGTGAGAAGGTTGTTGTTGTTGTTGTCATTGGACGTTACAGTGACGCGTGCGTTAGCAGGTGATTAAGAGGCTGTTTTTTTTGTGTGTCAAGTCGCGCACCTCGGTGAAGATCATAGAAGTCGTGCACCTCGGTGAAGGTGAAGGTCATAATAAAAACGATCATCGAAATTATTGGAGTCATACGCTCATTATGAGTGAAAAACATTTTTACACTGTTCCTATGCTTCTGAAACACTGAAATATATCAGAGTTAAGTGTCAAATGTTTTTTTACACTTGATTTAAGGTTTTCATTTTTCACAGTTTTAAAATGTTGCAAGTGGTTTTCATTCACAACTTATCAAATGTTTTTATTCAACTTACATTTTTTTTTTGCTACAAAATTCAACTTGTCATGTTTTTGTACACGTTTAGTGTATAAGTTGCTTTGTTCTGCTACTCATTTAATGCATGTAATAGTGTATCATTTATTCGTTCAAAAATATCTTGATCTTTGAAAAAAGATGGGTCTTAGTGCCGTCTCTTTGTACTTTTCTGAAGAAAAAGTTAAAAAATCAGTGACATAAATAATGAAAAACATAATGTATCAAATAAATATATATATATATATATATATATATATATATATATAGTAATTTATAAAATATATATGTCTATTAAGCTACTTAAGCCTGAAGAATCTTAGAGTGGATGAAACGCGGAATATTCAGTGTAGCTTAATCGCCATATATATTTTATAAATTACTAACTAGCTCTACCTACGTATTGAGCACTTTTGAAGTAAATACTTAAAGTTCACGCATAAATTTATACTTTTGTATATTAATTTTATATGAGTAAATGAAGTTGTTATATACATGTATATATATATATATATATATATACATATATATATATATATGTATATATATACTTATATATATATATATATATATATATATATATATATATATATATATATATATGTATATATATATATTTCTTTTATGCATTTTAGCATAATGCATGTAGTGGTGTACAATTTATTTGTTACATAATATCTTGATTATTGAAAAAATGCCCATCTTTGTATTTTTTTCGGAAGAAAAAGAGTTGAAAATCCCCTACAGTGATGTCAGTAATGAGAAACATGATTATATTAAGATTGACCTATCTATTATATTAATACAAGTGTTACTACGACAGTTATCATCCTTACCACCCCTTAAAAGGAAAGTGGAATATTCCAAATGGGTAATAAACATAAAAATAAATGACTATTAATAATAAAATAAATAATATAAAATAAAAATAAAACAAAAAATTGTTGTTGCTGGTAAGGCAAACACATTTTTATTATATATTAATATGTCGAAATAAGTAAAAAAAATGTAATGCTTTTGTTCTTGGAGGACGATTTAAATTTCCGCATTTCAGGTGAAAACATTATTACCTGCTTATATATCATGTTGTTGCTTCAATCGTTAACATACTGACATCCCTTAAAAAGAAAGTGAAATATTTCAAATGGCTAATGATAATAAAAAATCATTAATAAAACAAAAACACGGTTTCGATTATAAGGCACACACATTCTAATTATATATTAATACGTCAAAATAAGTAAAAACATGTAGTGCTTCTTTCTTTAGGGATCCTTCACATCTCCACATTTCAGGTGAAAACATTATTACCTACTTATATGCTATGTTTAAATTAGTACAAATTCCAATGCATTTCAGGTGAAAACATTATTACATACTCAAGTGTCGCTTCGACCGATATTCCAACAAAATGGAAAAGAAATGAATTTGGTGTCACTGGTTAAAAAAAATGCAACTATTTATTTAATTCACTGGAAAAGTCACTTCTGATTAATTATAAAAATGCCCTGGAAAAGTCACTTGTGATTAATTATTATTATAAAAATTCCCGCAAAAACCACCTCAACTGAAACTGTTGCCACCAACACAAAAACCACTGCCACCACTACCACACTGCCTTCATCTCCACTGCAACTACCACAACCAGCACTTTCACCACTACCACGACCATCACCCCCACCAATGCCACAATCACAACCTCCATCTCCACTGCAAATGCCACCACTATTGCCTGCCACCATCATCACTGCCATAGCCACTGCTACTGCAGTTACTGCTGCCACTACCGCCTCCACCATCTTCATTACAACTTCCACCACCACTCCCACCATCACTACTGCCACCAACACCACTGCCACCAACACTGCAATGGCCACCACCAGTGCCACCACAAGTCAGCACCACTGCAACTGCTACCAACACCACCACTTTCACTACTGCGACTGCCATTGACATACCGCCACCAACCACCACCATCACATCAATTAGTTGTTGGTGTTCTGTGAGGGTCAACTAAGTAAATTTCTATTGGACAGTGTCCATTTTTCCTGGACTTTCGATGTTATGTTAATTTATAATAAAACAGTGCATTTCTGTATACATTTGGAAAAACTGCTGTCATCTTCTAGAAATGATGTCACGATGATGGCTGCAGGGAAACATAGCACAATTAAGTGCTCTGAATTACTGAACGTTCTCTTTTTAGGCAGGGGTAGGGGAGTAGTATCTGTTTTGTGGTCACAATCGCACTTCTTACTGATTCATTCTATTTTCTTACCACTATAAAAAAATTGCAAAAATTGACACATAACATGTTTCTGTCAAATCTTATTTCTTACATGCCAAATTATCAGATTATCAAGAGTTTGACATAATTATTATTATTTCCAAGTCACTTTGATTGAATTATAATCTCTAGAAGAAACAGGGCCTAATTAGAGTTGGGGCCCGTTTTATTTGGGTCACCCGTGTATATCTCAAGCAGTTCTCCATATTTGGCTAGAAAAATATTCATTTTTTAATTAACTGTCTGATCGGAACTAATATTGCACTAATTGTTGAAGAACATTCTATTATTTGCTTGTGTGATAATGTTTTCAACTACCATGGAATTTCCACGCGTTATGCTAGTTTTTATTATTGAGAAAATTATGTAAAACCAGAAATTTGTAATAACAAGTCAACAGTTACTAAAAATAATACTTGAATACAGAGGTGAGAACATTAAATTTGCCACATTCGAAATTTGTTTAATGTGAAAAGTAAAGTCTGAACCATTCAGAGCATACGAAGTTGTCACAAATAAAGAGATGCAAGTCAATAAAGAAGTCAAGATGTTACATGATAAGGGCTGTCCCCTTTTCATGTAAGTATTAAAAATGGAGAATTTAGTTAAAATGAAAATGAAATAGCATAGGCGGAATTTGAACCTCGTAATCTAGGTGTAGAAATAGATTACGTGTGAGAATTTAAAAATGTAAAACAAACATTTGTTTAGAATATAGATAAATATTTCAAGGAAAGAATGTTAACTATCAAGTTTGTTATGAAATTTTAAATTGAAAGAATGCAGCTTATAAGATAATGTTTTTAACATATTGGATAAATAGGTTACTGAGAAATAGGAAAAGTTTTGGACACGTATGTCCAGGACACGTGAAAGAATGCACATGTTTTAACATGTGTATGACGTCACGGAAAATAGGAAGTTCTAGGAATAGAGAAAAAACTTGAGAGTTAGTCAGTCAGTGAAAAAACTCAGAGGGAGTCAGGTCTAGGAAGCAAGACGTCACTTCAAGGAAAAATGTGAGACTTTGAATTCTTGGTGATGGAACGGCCGGTCGTGACGAAATAAACCATCAAGTGTTTTTTGTAAAGCTCGTCTTGTGTTTATGATTCTTATACAAAGGTAAATTCCAATTGTATTATATATTTGTGTTATATGTCTTTACATACACGTCTCAACATCATCATGTCCGAACTGTCTGAACACTATCCCTTCACTCTACACTCACTTCTTCTTCCATTCAACACAACAAGGAATGAACATGTTTAATATATAAGAAAAGTAATAACATGAACAATATCTATCTAGTCTCTTACAATAAAATGTACAACAACATCTCTCTCTAAGATACAACAACATATCTCTCTCTGAGTCTTTCAACATCCCTCACTGTAATAAGACTCTTTTTAAACATCTCTTTCTAAGACTCTTAAAATGAAACCTCTATGTAACAAAATATTTTAAAATCAACAAAAAACATTGCTCAGGATAATGTCAGATGCAATGTCAATGAACAGCTTGGGAAGCAAATCGTGCTATCTCTGCTTATGAAAATGAGTTTGTTGAGTCCGTCAAGCAGATACAGCATGGAGCTGCAGATTCACTTCTGAGACGGTATCTTCTCGTCCAGTTTTCTCAGACCCACATAGGACCAATGGGAAAAAAAGAAATTCCCATGATGCTTATCTTTCAAGCCAAAGATTGCCAAAGCAGGATTCAGTTGCATAGGCATATATCTTTTCAATGCCATAATGGTCACTGTGGAAAGTCATGCCTCATGTCACTGCTCAAACATATCTTCCTTCACACCAGTTTCTCCAGTGTTTGCACTGCTTCTCACTCCAGGACCATCATCTTCAGCCCTTTCTCTAAGACATTCATCAGAGGCACCTGTTTCATTGCTGACTTCATTATTTTTATAAAACTCCTGAAAAGACTTCTTTCTCAAACAACTGACTTCTCAATTCTAATTTGCAACAAGAGGAAGATCAGTCATAATACAAAGATTCCGATATGAAGAGAGCCTCACAGCAGATGAAAATATCAACAAATTCAAGATATTTGCTGCTACAGAGGTTGCTACAGCATTCAGAGGATGTGGCTGAGGGCAAAGAAAGGAGAAAAGCAGGCATAAAAGAACACTAAAACATGAGACATCATCACATCATCACCAGGATGATCAAGGAGCCAACTATCAACATGACGAGATACTGATACTGGGGAATGCTGCAGACCTAGTAGAGGGAATAGCATTAACTGAGTTCAGTGTGACATCTATGATTCCTGCTATCACATACAGTGCACCATATCAAAGACCTCCAAAATGAGGAATGGCTGTTTGATCATTACACAAATTATTCCCGATGCTAAATGCCCCAAGATTTGGTGCCTATTGCCCTAATTACTGCAATTTGTAGAAAACTAACCTTAGTTTTTAAATATTTAACAAAATATATATCTTCTCTAATGAATACAAATCAATTATTATTAGTTAAACATGATATCACAAATATATTTTGCCCATAATATCACAAACATATTTTGTCCATGATATCACAAATATATTTTGCTCATGATATCACAAATATATTTTGCCCATGATATCACAAATATATTTTGCCTATGATATCACAAATATATTTTGCCCATGATATCACAAATATATTTTGCCTATGATATCACAAATATATTTTGTCCATAATAGTCCAAAAACTAACTTGAAAAACTAACTTTTTATGAAGTCAGTAAAAAAAAATGTGGTGGCTAATGCCCCGAATGACCCCATATTGTTTTATTTCAAAATTCATAATCCGTGTTTCTTAGCCTTTTGGAGCAAAGTGTAGTATCTTTTGGTTTTCTGATAGCACACTTCATCTTTTCTGTCACATTGTCTATCAGTTGAAAGAAATCCTTCTAAACTGAGGGAATATTTAATGTTGTCCCAATTCAGTGTGACCTTTTTTGGGCACGTGGATTTCCCCCACATTAAAAATTGAACTTGTTTATAACAGCTCGTGGGCAAGCAAATTAATAGAAACAAAGTAACACATATGTCCATTTACTTTTTAACTTAATACCATAACAATCTTCTTGATCAAATTTTTAAACATTTGTGAAAATAAGAAGGGTTTCATTTTTAATTGTAAAAAAAAATACACAACTTGATTTGAACGTCAAACGTCAGGAAGATCTCGAGAATTAATATTACTTATGCATAATACGGACTGTGCAATTTTTGGATAGGATTTATGGTGGACCTGAAGAATCTTGCCCCGGTCTCTATTTTTTATTTTCGTCTTTTTTTTTCCAATTTTCAGCAGATTATTATCAAATGGACACTAGATACCCAAATTTAAAAGAAAAAAAAAAATTTTAAGTCAAAAACTGCTCAAACAAGTGAAGCATGCATGATCCTGCATGAGTACACAGTGAACGAGGCGTAAAAAAATGACTAAGTTCAGCATTTGCTTCCCACCACCTCCATTTAGCCCCAAAAGTCCCCAGGGGTTTCAAATCCTGCTGCACCATGCAAAAAAGAAATGACTAAGTCCATCATTTGCCCCCTCCCACCTCCATTTAGCCCCAAAAGTCCCTAAGACCTTAACATTTAAATATTTGAGTTCAGCACCATGCAAAACTGCTAAATTTTGGAAAAATATGGTAAAATAGTCCCAAAAATGGAGTGTTTTTATTAGCTCCAAAAGAGCCCCTGGGGCAAACCCAAGAGTTATCATGAAGTATACACAAACTAAATTAGATAGTAATCAGTTAGTTATAACTTTTCAGAAAGTTTTATAAAAATCCAAGGCATCAATTTTTTTTAATAAGCACAAAAGTGTCAATTTTAGCCATTTTAACCCAAAAGGCAACCCTAGGTGGGCAATCAGAGTTTTCCCGGAAAATCCATTCTGGTACTTTTTACTCATATCATGTTTAATGTTTGTGCAAAATTTCAAACAATTCCAGGGCGTAGTTATTGAGAGAAGTGCGGACAGATGAACGGACAAGGGTGAATTTACAAAAATAAAAAGATTACAAGGTGGAAATTAGTACTTGCCTGTTTCTATGACATTGTGTATTGCCCTGGAAAACTAAGTTGCAGGGGTACTATGTAGGGAGTTTAGCAGCAAGATATCTGTTTAAATTACACTGGAACTTCTACATGTCAGTACAGTTGGGGAAGCAGGAAACTAGAAGAGAATCCCAAAGACTAGCAGTTCTGGGGAAGAAGCTATTAGAGTAGAAGGCTTTCTTACATCTAGGGATCTCTACTGTGTAGGGTGGGACTTCATTGCTCGTCGGGTTTGTTGGGGGTATTTTCATCAGGGGGAGGGGGTACAAGAGCTTGTAGTTCGTCAGAGCATCCACCATTGAAATACTTGTAAAACAGGCAGAGGAATGCAACATTTCATCGGTGGGACAAGGGCTGAAGCTTAGATGACAGTTTGGGATCTATTAGGTTGGCGACTCTCTTTTGGACCCTGTCCAGGAGCGAGAGACTAGTAACAGATGCATCAGACTAAATGTGACAGCAGTACTCCATACATGGGCAAATGGTGGCTTGTAGCAGTACAGGATACTTTCAGGCATAAGTAACTTTCTAGCACGGTATAGAAAGCCCACCTTCTTTGCAGCAGACTTGGTAATGATCTCGATGTATCTATTCCAACTTATGTTTCCTGTGAACATTAAGCCAAGGAGCTTAAACAAAGTACTTTCAGGTAAAGTATTTCTACCCATAGCTATTGGTGGTTGGTCAGACCCCCCCCCCCCTCACTTGCCATGCAGAATGATCAATCTGGCTCTCCTCCTTCTCCGCAGGAGGACCTAAAAAAATTTTGCTACTGAAAACTTAGCTTACCCTTAGAACTAGAGATTTACCGATTTTGGCTGATTACTAATCACCGATTAATCGGTATTTAATAATCTGACATTACCGATTAATCGTCCGATAAATAGATTTTCTAATGCCGATTTATTAGCAAATTTTGTTGCCATAAATGATACTAATATTAATTATAATTGAAAGAAAGACAAATTAACTCACTCTCTTGCTTGTCAGTGAAAATTTATCGAAGAGACATGCATCGCTAAATCATCTCAAATGATGTGCTGTTAATATGTAGACTTTTACAACTGCACTGAATTTGAGGCAATTAGATGTAAGCATATAAAAAATTTCCCTCCTTTCTCGTCCTATCGAGTTATATTTTACTTTAAATCATTGTCAAAGAAATTTATTACTTCACCTTTCAGTTTTCATGTTGAAGACAGTAAATTGTGACTATGTGCGAACCGAAAATAAAGCATTCTTCATCAGTCATACTATTGTTTCTTATTTTCAAACTCTTTCTACTATTGCATATATATTTTTATTTTTCTGGTTTAGATAATGTATATTTTATTGAGATAAATTACTAATTAGATATCAGGCATAAGTAATTTAAATATGTAAAAAATTGACTAACTATTAAAACAATTACCATCAACCGTTATGCCAATCAGTTTCTTCTCGATGTATTTTGATGGCAATCCTATGAATAAGAATACAGCTGCTTGCAAGTTATGTCAAACCATTACATCAAAAATTAGCAACAACCTTTACAATAACTAATATGTTAAACCATCTTAGAAAGTTTCGTTCAAAAGGAGCAAAAGATGCAAATAAATAAAAGGAAGTATAATGGATATTCAGACAGACATTCCAGGAACAAGTGGCAGCAACTACGAGCCTCCAGTGAAACACCAAACTACTATAGAACCAATATTGGCCAAAAAGAAAATTTGGAATACTAATGATCACCGGTCACAAGAGATTCATTATCTGATAAGAGAAATGATTGCTGTTGATATTAAACCATATTTTGTAACATTTGACACTGGATTTAATAAGCTGGTTGCAAAACTTTATTCAAATTACAGCATTCTATCAAAAACCTACTTCACTACAAAATAATTGCCGATATATTTACAAAAGTAAAACAAAGATTCAATTGTTTCTTGCTGAAAATAGCAACATTTCACGAACTACAGATATTTGGACAGCTACAACAGATAATGCTCCTTTTCCAAGTTTGACAGGTCATTGGTTTTCAAATGACTTTGAACAGTGGCGAGCTGTGCTTAGTGGTTCCATTCCCTGGTGCATACACAGGTGCAGTAATAAGTGAAGAATTGCATAATGTTCTGGATGCGTATAAAATCTTCAATAAAATTTTCTTAGTCATGTAGGATTCATGGACAAATATAGTTGCTAATGCCAGAAAATGTGATTTAGAATAACTATCATACACTGTAACTCAGGCTGTGAAGACAACTATTAGATCATTTAACAGAAATAGTTTCTCACTTTAATCGCTTTTCATTAGCCATTAATAAATTAACTGAAATAAAGGATCAGCTTAATTAACTTATCATTAATTATATTAAATCTATATCTCATCATAGCTCATCATTAATTATATTAAATCTGTATCTCATCATAGCTTATTATTAATCATATTTAATGTATATCTGTTAAGTTTTGAGACATTGTGTTGAACAAAGATGGAGGCGTAATTCAGATCAATAACCAAGATGGCGGCCAAGAATCAAATGCGGTCTGTGGCGTTGTTAACCTGTTAAGTTTCGAGATATTGTGTTGAGCAAAGATGGTGGCATAGTTCAGCTCAATAACCGAGGTGGCGGCATAGTTCTGATCAGTAACCAAGATGGCGGCAAGAATTAAATGTGGTCCGTGACGTAGTAAACGGCGAACTGATTGCATCCAAAATTTGACAATTTTTATAATAATTTTGAAACGTTTTTATTGGTTGATTATAAAAATGATTGGCGAATCCATTCGTCTCATACCCCCATTAGGAGTCAAAAACATTTTACACCCCCCCCCTTTTTCATATAATGGAAATATCCTTTCGGATTCAATTTTGGTTTCACTTGAGAAAAGGAAAGAAAAATAAATAAATAAAATAAATAAATGAACAAAGAAAAATAAACCAATAAAATAATTGTGTTTTTTTTTTCTTCTTCTTCTGGTTTTAGGGGAATTTGTCTTTATTCTCCTTGGTCAAAAAGAATTATTAATATATTGGTATAATGTGTGCAAAAGAAGCCATTTTTATATATATATATATATATATATATATATATATATATATATATAAAGTAAACACTTTTCAAATATATATAAACATACAAATAGCATATTTTTCAAATACATATAAACATTTGCATAAAAATTCACAAATATACATTTTTTGTTTCGTTTTAACAAATATTTGCCAAAAAAAAAAGAGATACAAAAAGAACTATTTGACAAATAGGAAGTTCACAAAAGGGTTTTAACAAATGGCTTTTTTTTTTTTGTAACAAAAACTGGAAACATTATGTTAGGTATTAGTTGGTTAATTTGGTTAGTAAGGTAGAAATGCTCGCAGTTTAACGTCGTGCCCGGGACAATTTACAATTTTTTTTTTTTTTTTTTGGTGTGATTTTGACTGTTCATGCTTCTCCATTAGTGTTTCTGAAAAGAGATTTATTCATAATTAGATTCCAAAACGTTCGGTTATAAAATGTCTTAATTTTATTCTTTTTATAGGTTTAGTGAAAATGTCGGATATATTATTTTCAGACGTCACATAAGTAAGAGTCATAGATTTTTCCTTATTTCATCCCTTATAAAATGATATCTGATATCAATATGCTTCGACATTTGATGAATCATAGAATTATTTGCTAATAAGATACTGCTCTGATTATCACAATGAATTACAATAGGTTTTTTACTTAGATCTGGTTTAAAATAGATTTTAGAAGGGTGTTCAGAAAAATTGCCTCCTGCGCGGAATGAGTAAGAGCCACATATTCTGCTTCACAAGTAGAAAGTGCAACAATTGGTTGCTTTTTAGTTTTCCAATAGACCATAGGTCCAGCCTTTGACGGTCTAAAACAATACCCCGCTATACTCTTTCTATCCTCAGAGTTAGCCCAATCTGAATCCGAAAAGCCTTCTAAATTTAGAGGATATGTAGATTTTTTAAATCTTTAAGATTGTTCCTGTGTTACTTTTAGGTAACGAAGGATTTGTTTTGTACGATTAAGTTCTTTAATTGTCGGTTTCGATAAGTTTTGAGATAGCTTTGTTACAGTGTAACATATGTCAGGCCTTGTTGCGGTCATCAAGTAGATGAGGCTCCCTACCATTTCCCTGTATATTCGGTTATCTATGAATTATTGTTTCGGTCCCTATATTTTTATTTATGTCCATTTCGACGGGAGTTGAACGCAGCTAACAATCTTGCATTCCGAACTTGAGCAGAATCTTTTCAATGTATCGTGATTGGTTCATAGTTATAGTTTTATTTTCACAGGTAAATTTTATACAGAGGAACCATGACAGTCGTCCAAGATCGGCTATTTTAAATTTTTTATTAAATTCATTTTTAACATCTTTTAAAGTGTTGTCACAGTTTGAGGCGAGTAATATATCGTCAACCCAAAAAAACAAAATCAACAATTTATTACCTACATTTTTGGTATACATGCATGCGTCTACGGGACATTGTTTGAATTCCTGTTCTATTAAATAATTATGGAGTGTTAAATTCCAATTATGTGCACTTTGTTTTAGTCCATATAACGATTTATTTAATTTCCACACCCATTTTTTATTTTTCATTTTAAATCCCTCTGGAGGGTAAATGTACATTTCACAGTCAATTGGAGCATTTACATAAGCATTTTTTACATCCATTTGATGAATTTTTAAATTGTATTGAGTGGCAAGTTGTAATAAAATTCTAATTGTCGTTAAATTTGTCGTTGGTGAAAATGTTGCAATATATTCCACTCCAGAAATTTGTGAGAAACCTTTTGCCACAAATCTTGCTTTAAAAGTTTAACGGCCAGAAGCTGTGATTTGTTTTGGAAAAAACACAGCGTGAAGAAATTATATTTTTATCTGTTGGTTTTGCCACTATTTCGTATGTGCTATTTTCAGATAAAGCTTTCAATTCGGATAACATAGCTTGTTCCCATTCTTGGAGATTTTCTGAATTAATCGCTTCATTATAATTTTCCAGCGCGCTGTTCAACAAATAACAGTAATCCACGGCATAATCTTGTATCTTTTCAAATTTTTAAGAAGTCTGGCCTTTTTCGCTCCCTTATTGGGTATCGACGTGTCTGGTTACTATTTTCGTCAGAAGTACTGTAATTGTCATCATTATTAATATTTTCATTGTGATCGATTAAGATGCTAGGTAATATTTCACGTTTTTCATCAACTGGATAACCATTTTTTAAATTTAATAATATTGTTGAATTTCACACATCTAACCCTTTTTATGGCGTTTTGAGCTGCGAAGTAGATTAAGTATGCCAGGCTATTTTTATTGTAACCTACGAAAGTACCTTTTTCACTTTTAGTATTTAGTTTACTAGTGTTTTCTATAAATGAAAAACAATAAGAACCAAACAGATGCATTCTATTAATTTTAGGTTTTAAACCGCAGAACGCTTCATACAGCGTTTTTCCTAGCCTCTTATTGAACGATCTATTTCTGATTCATTGAGTGTTTAGCACAGCCGTTGGTTATCTAAAGGATTGGCGAATCCATTCGTCTCATGCCCCGATTAGGAGTCAAAAACATGTTACAATATCTAGCTTATCATTAATTATAGTAAATCTATATCGCATAATTCCCTATCATTAATTATATTAAATCTATATCTCATCATATCTTATCATTAATTATATTAAATCTATATCTCATCATATCTTATCATTAATTATATTAAATCTATATCTCATCATATCTTATCATTAATTATATTAAATCTATATCTCATCATATCTTATCATTAATTATATTAAATCTATATCTCATCATATCTTATCATTAATTATATTAAATCTATATCGCATCATTGCCTATCATTAATTATATTAAATCTATATTTCATCATAGCTTATCATTACTTATATTGAATCTATATCTCATCATAGCCTATCATTAATTATATTAAATCTATATCCCATAATTCCCTATCATTAATTATATTAAATCTATATCTCATCATAGCTTATCATTAATTATATTAAATCTATATCTCATCATAGCTTATCATTAATTATATTAAATCTATATCTCATAATAGCCTATCATTAATTATATTAAATCTATATCTCATCACAGCTTATCATTAATTATATTAAATCTATATCTCATCATAGCTTATCATTAATTATATTAATTCTATATATCATCATAGCTTATCATTAATTATATTAAATCTATATCTCATCATAGCTTATCATTACTTATATTGAATCTATATCTCATCATTGCCTATCATTAATTATATTAAATATATATATCATCATAGCTTATCATTAATTATCATCATTGCCTATCATTAATTATATTAAATCTATATCGCATCATTGTATATCATTTATTGTATTAAATTTATATCTCATCATTGCCTATCATTAATTATATTAAATCTATATATCATCATAACTTATCATTAATTCTCATCATTGCCTATCATTAATTATATTAAATCTATATCGGATCATTCTCTATCATTTATTGTATTAAATTTATATCTCATCATTGCCTATCATTAATTATATTGAATCTATATCTCATCATTGTCTATCATTAATTATATTACATCTATATCTCATCATTGCCTATCATTAATTACATTAAATCTACATCTCATACTTTGCCTATCATTAACTATATTAAATCTATATATAATCATTGCCTATCATTTATTATATTAAATCTATATCTCATCATAGCTTATCATTAATTATATTAAATCTATATCTCATCATAGCTTATAATTAATTATATTAAATCTATATCTCATCATAGCTTATCATTAATTATATTGAATCTATATCTCATCATTGCCTACCGTTAATTATATTAAATCTATATCTCATCATAGCTTATCATTAATTATATTAATTCTATATCTCATCATAGCTTATCATTACTTATATTGAATCTATGTCTAATCATAGCTTATCATTAATTATATTAAATCTATATATCATCATTGTCTATCATTAATTATATTAAATCAATATCTCATCATTGCCTATCATTAATTATATTAAATCTTTATTTCATACTTTGCCTAACATTAATTATATTAAATCTATATCTCATCATTGCCTATCATTAATTATATTAAATCTATATCTCATCATTGTCTATCATTAATTATATTAAATCTATATCTCATCATAGCTTATAATTAATTATGTTAAATCTACATCTCATCATAGCTTATAATTAATTATATTAAATCTATATATCACCATAGCTTATCATTAATTACATTAAATCTATATCTCATACTTTGCCTATCATTAATTATATTAAATGTATATATCATCATTGCCTATCATTAATTATATTAAATCTATATCTCATCATAGCTTATCATTAATTATATTAATTCTATATCTCATCATAGCTTATCATTAATTATCTTAAATCTATATCTCATCATTGCCTATCATTAATTATATTAAATCTATATCTCATCGTAGCTCATCATTAATTATATAAATTCTTTATCTCATCATAGCTTATCATTAATTATATTAATTTTATATCTCATCATAGCTTATCATAAATTATATTAAATCTATATCTCATCATTGCCTATCATTAATTATATTAAATCTATATCTCATCATTGCCTATCATTAATTATATTAAATCTATATCTCATCATAGCTTATCATTAATTATATTAAATTTAAATCTCATCATAGCTTATCATTAATTATATTAAATCTATATCTCATCATTGCCTATCATTAATTATATTAAATCTATATCGCATCATTGCCTATCATAAATTATATCAAATCTATATCTCATCATAGATTATCATTAATTATATTAAATCTATATCTCATCATAGCTTATCATTAATTATATTAAATCTATATCTCATCATAGATTATCATTAATTTTATTAAATCCGTATCTAATCATTGTCTATCATTAATTGTATTGCATCTATATCTCATCAAAGATTATCATTAATTGTATTAAATCTATATCTCATCATTGCCTATAATTAATTATATTGAATCTATATCTCATTATTGTCTATCATTAATTATATTAAATCTATATCTCATCATTGCCTATCATTAATAATATTAAATCTATATCTCATCATTGCCTATCATTAATTATATTAAATCTATATCTCATAATTGCCTATCATTAATTATATTAAATCTATATCTCATACTTTGCCTATCATTAATTATATTATATCTTTATCTCATCATAGCTTATCATTAATTATATTAAATCTATATCTCATCATTGCCTATCATTAATAATATTAAATCTATATCTCATCATTGCCTATCATTAATAATATTAAATCTATATCTCATCATCGCCTATCATTAATTATATTAAATCTATATCTCATACTTTGCCTATCATTAATTATATTAAATCTATATCTCATCATTGCCTATCATTAATTATATTAAATCTATATCTCATCATCGCCTATCATTAATAATATTAAATCTATATCTCATCATTGCCTATCATTAATTATATTAAATCTATATCTCATCATAGCTTATCATTAATTATATAAATTCTATATCTCATCATAGCTTATCATTAATTATATTAAATCTATATCTCATCATAGCTTATCATTAATTATATTAAATCTATATCTCATCATTGCCTATCATTAATTATATTAAATCTATATCTCATCATTGCCTATCATTAATTATATTAAATCTATATCTCATCATTGCCTATCATTAATTATATTAAATCTATATCTCATCATTGCCTATCATTAATTATATTAAATCTATATCTCATCATTGCCTATCATTAATTATATTAAATCTATATCTCATCATAGCTCATCATTAATTATATAAATTCTATATCTCATCATAGCTTATCATTAATTATATTAAATCTATATCTCATCATAGCTTATCATTAATAATATTAAATCTATATCTCATCATTGCCTATCATTAATTATATTAAATCTATATCTCATCATAGCTTATCTTTAATTATATTAAATTTAAATCTCATCATAGCTTATCATTAATTATATTAAATCTATATCTCATCATTGCCTATCATTAATTATATTAAATCTATATCGCATCATTGCCGCTCATTAATTATATTAAATCTATATCTCATCATAGATTATCATTAATTATATTAATTCTATATCTCATCATTGTCTATCATCAATTATATTGAATCTATATCTCATCATAGATTATCATTAATTTTATTAAATCTATATCTCATCATTGTCTATCATTAATTATATTGAATCTATATCTCATCAAAGATTATCATTAATTGTATAAAATCTATATCTCAGTATTGCCTATAATTAATTATATTAAATCTATATCTCATCATTGTCTATCATTAATTACATTAAATCTATATCTCATCATTGCCTATCATTAATAATATTAAATCTATATCTCATCATTGCCTATCGTTAATTATATTAAATCTATATCTCATCATTGCCTATTATTAATTATATTAAATCTATATCTCATCATTGCCTATCATTAATTATATTAAATCTATATCTCATACTTTGCCTATCATTAATTATATTAAATCTATATCTCATCATTGCCTATCATTAATTATATTAAATCTATATCTCATCATAGTTTATCATTACTTATATTGAATCTAAATCTCATCATTGCCTATCATTAATTATATTAAATCTATATATCATCATAGCTTATCATTAATTATCATCATTGCCTATCATTAATTATATTAAATCTATATCGCATCATTGTCTATCATTTATTGTATTAAATTTATATCTCATCATTGCCTATCATTAATTATATTAAATCTATATCTGATCATTTCTTATCATTAATAATAGAATTTTTTATTTGCTTGTTTTGATGAATTTTGATAGATATAAATATCTTTCTTCTTTAATTTTTGCAAACCTATAAACTGCAAAACTGATGAAAGAGGTTTTGACTTCTGTGAAGATGATTAAAGCAATCATGTTTCATCATATAATGATATGCACAAAGATTCAAACAGATGTTGCGAGCCTGTCTCCGCTTTGTCGTTATTTTTATGGCAAGTGCACAGCTGAGCTTCAATCTATTGTCCCCCCCTCGCCTAACCAAAACCACTATAAATCATTTCCCACACTCTTTATTTTTGCCTTAATCTAAATGTAGATTCCATGAACAAAGCTTCTTTCTTAGAACTGCACGTCTGTGGAACTCTTTTCTGATTGCCTGCTTTCCAGCTGACTATAATCTCATTGTCTTCAAGTTCAATGTAAACAAGTTCTTGATGAACCGTCCCCCATAAGTAATCCAATTTACAAAATTCCCACTACTTATGTTTACTACGCTATGATCCCATTGACTAATTGTTAAGTTTGCAGGTTGAAACAAGTAACGTAGCAAGCAATACAAATGACGACTCAACAAACAAAGGTAAATCAAATAAGAAGTGTATTAGGAAAAGGTATATTTACAGGATATTTACATAATGGTGTCAAATAACAGAGTCTTTGCTGGAGAAACATATCTGCTCTCGGCGGCCTTCGGTGGCTTCTAGTGAACACACACTCAGACTAACTGAGTCTTCCTATTTATGTGTAATTACTATCCACATATGCAAATGAATGTGTGCCACCACAACACTAATGTATATCCATTAACTCTTATCCTCGAGTGGCCTCCGGGACTTGAGAAGTGGTGATTTCTGTGTCAAAAAAGAAACATGTTTTGTGATATTTCCAAACTGTGGAATCTCAAATCGTATCCATCCTCTCCATATACAAATAGTAGAGGATAATGAAGTCTGTCATAAGATCTGTGAGTTTCACATGTATATCTCTATTAGCAAAACTTTCATCAGTCATAAATGTGTCACTTCATTACATGTTGGTAAATTGAAGTGTCTAACATACTCATTGGATGTTTTTTTTTATCTGCATATCTATTTGAAATTCTGTTGAAGAACTGTTCTCGATGGCCGTTTTAACGTTAAGTAGGGTGTTTATCATAAAAAATATTCTAATGGGAGTGATTGTATAAAATATATTTGCAATACTAAAAACCCAAAATACACACACATCTTTTAAAAATGCTTTTGAGTCAAAGGAAATGTGATGAAATGACTATAACCAAAAAAATTATTTTCTTGTATTTCTAAAATTATTTTTACTCAAAAAATAAATTTTAATTCAATCGATCAGACTATAAAAATATCTTCGAAAAGTAAAGAAATCCATTTCTTTGCGTTTGAAATTTTCAAGAAATCATTTTAAAAAATATTCATAAATAAAATGTGTTTTTGAATAAATAATTCCAAGTGTAGTATCTATCATAGAAAAATGAATTTTAATTTTATTTTCGAATGAATAATTAAAAATTCAGTATTTGCTCTTTCCTCATCAGTCCGGGAACAAATACTTTTCAACTACGGAAATTTTTGCCTATAACAATCTCCATTTATAACTCATAAAATCAACCTTGTGTTTTACTTTGGATCTACCGAATTATTTTTTTATTTATTTAATAATATTAAATGAATCGCCATCTAAAATATAAATGTCTTTATTTTTTTTTTTTATATATACTAAAAGTAAAATAAGTTGTTTGAAAATATTGTTGAAACCAATTTAGGTGACTGAAATAGGATCTAACCAATATTTAAATAATTTATGATAAAAAAAATGGAAGAGTTAAACTAAACGCCTTTAAGTAACTTTGATATTTAATAATAAAAAAAAGTAACTTAAAGGGGACAAGAACACACAGACAGAAAATAATATCAAATAGTTTAACCTTTCCATTTTTTATCATAAATTATTTAGATATTGGTCAAATAGTAAGTATTTCAGTCACCTAAATTAGTTTCAACATTACTCACAAACAACTTATTTTTCTTACACTATATTTTAGTAAAAAAAATTTTTAAGTATTTTCTGAAAGCTAGGTAGACTCCATAATTGTATTATACCACACCTGTTCAAACTGAAACACGCTATTCACAATATTCTTATGTGGATATGAAAAAAAAAAAAATCCTTGTTATACTTTGTGACATATTCCCATTCTATGGAGGTCAGGCGCAAATTAATTTTATTATACCATCTGTCTTTAAACTGAAAACCTAGTTATTAAAGTATACTTATGCGGATAGATAACAAAAGTCCTTTTTAAAGTTTGTGGCATATTTCCATTCTGTGGAGGCCAGATACAAACACAGACCTCCACAATTTTATTATACCATTTCTGTTCAAACTGAAATATACTTATCAAATTATTCTTATGCGCATCTATATCAAAAACCCTTGTCAAAGTTTTTTTTTAGTTTTTTTATTTTAATTCTTGGAGGATCTGGCGCGTATGCAGACCCCACAATTTTAATAAACCACCCCTGTAACATACCCATTTTTGCTCCTTGCTGCCTCTTCTATCATTGTATGTGGCCAGTTTAGTACAATAGTAAACCATATAGGAGCATATTTGTGTACGCACACACACACGGTAGCTTTATTATATAGATATATAAACTTTCAGCTAGGCTTCAACCTCTGTCCCATCGACGAAATGTTGCATCTCTCTGTCTGTTTTACAAGTATTTTTACGCCAATGTTAGGTGTTCCGACGAACTACAAGTCCTTGTACCTCCTTGACGTAAATACTCCTGACAACCCTGAGAAACAGCAAAATCCCACCACTACACAGTAGAGATCCCTAGATGCCTTCTATTCTAATAGTTTCTTCCCTAGAACTGCAAGACTTAGGAATTCCCTTCCAGCTTCTTGCTTCCCTAACTGTACTGATATGCAGAAGTTCAAGTACATTTTGCTGCTCAACTCCCTACATAGTATTCCTGCAAATTATGTCCCAGACAGTAGACCCTACATCAAAGTGATACTGTACTTTGTTTGGAGTGAAAATGCGATAAAAAAAATTATTAAGCAATAAAAATCATCGACTAACTTCTTAAAAAAAAACTCTCTCTCTCTCTCTTTCTCTCTCTCTCTCTCTCTCTCTCTCTATATATATATATATATATATATATATATATATATATATATATATATATATAAGAGAGAGAGAGAAACGGGTTTTGTATTACTGTACACATAGATTCGAAAAAGTTGTCAAAAAACAAATATATAACAAATAAATGTTATCAAAGGCAAGATAAGTTACTTTTCTACCTAACTGGATAATTTTTCGTGTTTTTATTCACTGTAACATTTATTCAGCTCGAAAAACATACAGTGTTTACCGATTTATTGGAAAATTCAAGATGGCGTCTGATTCTCTCTTTAAAACGGTAAGTTTGGGAAAAGGTGTTATAAATACAAAACTATACAAAATACTATTAAAAACCCGCCGAATATATGTCAACCTATGTCACGGTAACATATATTGAGCGAGTTTTTAACAGTATTTTATCCGGTTTTTTATTTATAACATCTTTTCCCAAACTTACCGTGTTAAAGAGAGAATCAGACGCCATCTTGAATTTTCCAATACATCGGTAAACACTGTATGTTTTTCGAGCTGAATAAACATGTTACATTAAATAAAAACACGAAAAATATATCCAGTTTGGTAGAAAAGTAACTTATCTTGCCTTTGATAACATTTATTTGTTATACATTTGTTTTTTGACAACTTTTTCGAATCTATCTGTACAGTAATACAAACCCGAGAAACGGATTCAAAAACAATTTAAAAAAATATCATCTGCTGCTGTGGCCGAAGTTGCTTTTTACTTACTAGGCAGTGCCCTGCCCTTATGTTTATATTTACTGAAGTCAAGAGACTACCGGGCCAAAGGTTTCATTTAGTGTATTATATATATATTTTTTTATTTCTTTATAAATATATATTTTTTTAATTAGGAGGAAGTGACAGCAATGAAAATCGTTGCTCTAACTTCAAACTTGTTTTAAATAGGAGGAGGGTTCGGTTGCGCCGTAGTAATACATAGATACCCCCCCCTCTCCATGAATTTAAAAAATAACGGAGACACGCGAGATTTCCTTTAACTTCAGACGAGAATTCGCGAGCCTTAAGTATTAGCCAATGAGAAACGGCCTAACCTCTTTCGGTCCTCTTTCTATTTTCTTCTTTCGCCTACGTCGGTCGTCCTTTTTCAATCTCCCCGACTAGATTAAAAAAAAAAAAATGTATGGTCGAAGACCCCAACAAGGATCATATGATGATGGCGGCGGCGGTAACGCTGTTTACATGAACGTTGCTTCTTCGATTGTTGGAGCCATTATTGGCCGGGGCGGCAGCCGGATCCGCGAATTAGAGGAAACGTCCGGAGCTCGCATCAAGATCTACAACAGCGACAACGATGATGGCGGCGAGCGGAGGATCGAAATCACTGGGAGTCCACACAGTCAGGATTCGGCCAAAAACCTGATCGAACAAGTTATCGACGGGACGTATCAAGATGAATACGGTGGCGGCGGCGGCGGTGGTGGTGGACGTTATGGCGGCGGTGGTGGTGGACGTTATGGCGGTGGTGGTGGAGGTGGCGGTGGTAACTGCTTCAAGTGTGGCGAACCCGGACATTTTGCCAGGGATTGCTCGTCTGGTGGTGGTGGAGGCGGTATGAGAGGTGGTGGCCGCAGTTTTGGTCGAGGAGGAGGAGGTGGTGGCGGCGGCGGCAACTGCTACAAATGCGGAGAGCCCGGCCATTTCGCCAGAGAATGTAACTCCTCGGACAACTACGGCGGATCTAGAGGTGGTTCTCGGTGGTAAAAAAACAAACAAAAAAAAACTGATTTTTACGGTGCAAATCCACGGGATCAACCTAAAGAAAAACAATACAGACCAATCTTTATGATCTACTAATCCGTCATAGAACGAAAATCTCATTCCAAATGGTAATTATTCAAGTAGTTATGGCTTATCTCGCAAGGTTTGAATTATTGTGAAGTTGTCTGCCTTTGTTTAGATGTCGACTCTAAACAATCCTTTTTGCTTCCTCATAAAATTTGATTTTCTCTACAACATAAAGCTAATTGAATTGACGTGGTTTTTAGGACATATCTTCGTTTCATGACGGTTACGTACATCATTAAGATTTGTTTTGCTTTTTTTTCTGTTAAACTCTGGATAAAACCATTTTTACTGATGCAATCACATAAACTTTGATGAAATGGAGTTGAAGTAAATTTAACGAAGCCAAAAACGAAAAAGTTGAACTGTTAAGAAAATAAATTCCGACTAGTACATTTATTTTTATAAAAAGGAAGCGTTAAAAAAAAAACCCTTCGTAAACTCTCAAATCATCGTTTGCTGTGTAATTAGTAAAGTTTTTATCATCAGTTTTACTATAAGTTCAGTATTTTTTTTTTTTTTTTTTTACGTACATACCAAGTCCAACCTAAGTGATTTTCTTTCCCCAAAAAAGTTTTCCGTAAGTGTACAAAATGGTAATCGGAGATTTCCATTTTCCAGATTTGGATATTCCCGCGCAAAAAGCAACGTGCTGAAACACGTGACTCGTCAATATTCCAATCTATTTTTTTATCCTACAGAAACTTAATATGGAGACCTGATTGTCCAGATCGCAAATTCACTTCCATAAAACCCCACTTTTGTACATAACCGAACTTGAATGTAAACAAAAGCAACTCATTCTTCCACACCGGGCGAATAAATATTGTTATTGTTTAAAAGAATTTCTTTTAATTTGTTATGCATTTCCCTCTAAACAATTTCCTTTGTTCTTTCTTAACCGTCCTAATCGAAGATCTCGTTGATATGTATAATTCTTGTTTTAGGTTGGCTGAAGAAATGGAGGTTTGTACATTTTATTTAAGTTGGTTTCTAACAGTATTTTGTGTGTATATATTTTGTGCTAGTGCATTTACTGATCCGCGCTATTTTTTATTTTTAAAATCGTATTTCCAAGTTTAATTAAGGTTTTATGATTATTAATTCAATTGTAAGGTTAAAGTATAGTACAAAACACCCTCCCCTCCCCATGTTAAGAATGGCTTTTTTAAATAACGTTATTTCAGCACGAATCAAAAGGTGTACTGTACTAGTACCTTTTTTTTTTTTTTTTTTTTTTTTTTTAACTTAAAAATGGTCTCAGACTCTCTGAATGCGATAAGTTTGGGAAAGCGAGTTAAAAATTAAAAAAAAAAAAAAAAAAAAAAAACCTACACGACATACTGTTAGGAACTAACTCACTCAATGTTACCGTGACATAGCTGAAATATTCGGTGGATTTTTAAGCGTGTTTTGTATAATTTTTTTATTTAACTAATTTTCCCGAACTTGCCGTGTTCAACAGAATCCGGCATCATTTTTAATTTTCCAATACATCGATATGTCTTTCAAAATGTTATTTCAGCACGGTAACAAAAGTGCATAAGTACAGGAAATTAATGTCATGTATACGAAAGTTCACTTTTTTGATAAACTAAGCCACGTTGTGCGTTTCATTTAAGTCTAGGCCTCCATATTACGAACTTAAATTATCTTGAGATAATAATTTAATATTTAAAGTAGACTTCATAAGATTCTGTTTAATTGACTCTTTCGACTACCTCACGCCCCCCTCCTCCTCCGATGACTAACAAACCTTTGTTCACCGGTGTTTTCTCTCTCGAATAAGAAATGAGGTTAACTTTGCCGGCATGGCGTTGTCGGATACCACGTGCGCAATCCGCCGCCATTTTTTTCTTTTTAAGATATTGTCTTTCACTTTCCTTTAAATTACTTTTTTTTTTTTTTTTTTTTTTTTTTTTTTTTTTTTTTTTTTATCAGAAATTTTAATTACCTAAGAATTAATTCTTTACTTGCGATTTGGCTAATTTAAGAACGTATACCGTTAGAAAATTTTTTTTAAACTTTAAGCAGACATATTTCTGAGAATTATGTCGCTCTTACGTAAAATATTTCAACGTGGAGACCACTCCATTTATTTTATTTTTTTTTTTTTAAGTTCGATATATTTTCCCGGAATTGTCATCTGTAAAATCGAATAAGTTAATTTTTCAAATTGTACTAGAACTAACAATTATCAATTTTTCTGTTCGTTTGGGACTTTAAAGTTTGAGGTGGGAAAATTTTTTTCCATTTTGAAAGGAGACCTTTCAAAGGACCGATCCAGCAAAATGTTTGGCAATTTTTTTTTTTTTTTTACGAACTTAATAAACTAGGTTGCTTATGTTTTTACGGGGAAAGATTACGGCGAACCTGTACGAGTGCCCCCCCCCCCCAAAAAAAAAAATGCGTGTTTTTTCACTCGTTTTAAAACTTTTCTGGCGAAGAAAAAATTTTGTAAAAACAAGTTTGACTTCCTCGTTATAACGTTCTACTTTTACTTACACTAACCTGTCATGTTATTAGAATGTTAGGAGAAAGTGAAAACCCCCTTAAAGTCACTTTTTTATTTTATTTTTTTATAACATTTTTAAGTCTCGAATCTGGTTTGTACTATACAGATTCGAAAAAGTTGTCAAAAAACATGTTATCAAAGGCAAGATAGGTTACTTTTCTACTTAACTGGATAATTCTTATTTAATGTAACATATTTATTCAGCTCGAAAAACAGTGTTTATCGATGTATTGGAAAGTTTAAAATGGCGTGAAAATGAGTTAAATATAAAAACTACGCAAAATACTGCTAGAAACTCGCTCAATATCTTACCGTGACATAGGCTGACATTTATTCGGAACATGTTAACAGGCGGGGGGGATGTTGAAAACTTTTTGTGGAGGAGGATTGTAAAATAAACCCGAAATATTTAAAATCGGAAATTAAAATGGGTAATCGATTTACCGAGTGTCCATTCGATAATCAATTGAAAATAAAATATACGTGGCGGAGGAATACCGTTAATACACGCGAGCCATTTTTTCTTTTTTTTTACTGTGCATTTTTATATCAAGGTATATATCCAAAGATCACTCCTCATATTCTTTTCAGTACAAACAAGGAGTCCTATTTTAAAGTCTGATTTAAATCTAAAAATGTAAGCAATAAAACACGTGTTTACGTTAACAAGGAACACTGACGAAGTAGCCCGCTCTCTCAATGTCCGAAAATATTTTGGAAATTTATTACAATTATCATCTTTATCATTATTGTTATAAGTGTCTGGGTTCTCACAGGCTGTCTTCGTTTGTAGCTCGTTTTCTTTTTTTTTTACTGTGCAATTTATATCAGTATTAAAGAATAAAGAAAAAAAAGTATGAACGGTATTCCTCCACGTATGTTTTTATTTTTCAGCTGATTATCAAATTGACACGATGTAAATCGATGGCGCATTTTAGAACCACTCCACGGTTTTAAGACAAACTTTCGCTTTCTTTTTCTTTTTTTTTTTTTTTTTTAATTCCCCTAAAATTTGCATATTTCCGATTTTGGTGCTAGTGCACTTACTGATCGGCGCTATTTTTTTAAAATCGTATTTCCAAGTTTAAAGTTTTATTATTCCTTTGTAAGGTTAAAGGGTTAACCTGTACGGATAGGGTCCCGACGTCGCGCCTTGTTTTGAGTTCTGGGAAAAATCGTCTGACGTGAGCGGTGTCAAGGCGAGAAATTACCCCTTCAATGAAGTTAACTTGAGAAAAAAAAAAACAGTTCAAATAATTAGAATTTTTTACCCCCTTTGGTTTGTATTACTGTACACATAGATTTGAAAAAGTTGTCAAAAAACAAATATATAACAAATGTTATCAGAGGCAAGATAAGTTACTTTTCTACCAAACTGGATATAATTTTCGTGTTTTTATTCTATGTAACATGTTTATTCAGCTCGAAAAGCATAGTGTTTACCGATATATTGGAAAATTCAAAATGGCGGCCGACTCTCTCTTTAACACGGTAAGTTTGGGAAAAGGTGTTATAAATAATAAACTATACAAAATACTATTAAAAACCCACCGAATATATGTCACGGTAACACATATTGAGCGAATTTCTAAGAGTATTTTGTCTAGTTTATTATTTATTACATCTTTTTCCAAACTTACCGTGTTAAAGAGAGTCGGCCGCCATTTTGAATTTTCCAATACATCGGTAAACACTATGCTTTTCGAGCTGAATAAAAACACGAAAATTATATCCAGTTAGGTAGAAAAGTAATTTATCTTGCCTTTGATAACATTTATTGGTGCAAGTCTATTATTGGGCCGAAAATGAAGTCGGTTACATGGAAAATCTGCAAAAAAACAGTATAACGTACGTACTTGTCATTGCATGTACATGTCATATTCCAAAAATCACGTAAATCGATCAAGTAGTTTTTTTTTATTTAAGAAAATCAAATATTAAAGCACAGTTAATCGAGAATAAGTCGAGCGCCATGTTGGATCGACACTATGTCAGCTAACAGCCAAATGCGACCCACACGGATCAAAGAAGGGGGAGATAATCGCCTTTTTTTTCATGTCCGCTTAAAGTCTATTAAAAAAAAACTGATTCGGACATGAAATCAGTATTTGAAATTATTAATTTGTTGACTCTTAGGAAAAGAAGTCGTTGTCTTATTTTATCAGTTTATATATTTTTTTCATTCCAAATAAATAACTGATTCGGACATTTTATTCCAAATAAATAACTGAATCGGACATTCCTAAAAAGGAAAAGAAGTCGTTATTGTTACTTTATTAATTTGTATTTGTAATAGGAACAAGTTTGTTTTCGGCATTTCAGGAAAAAAAAAAAAAATAAATAAATATGTCAATTATCTCCCCCTTCTTTGATCCGTGTGGGTCGCATTTGGCTGTTAGGTGGCGTTAGCTGACATAGTGTCGATCCAACATGGCGCTCGCGCCGCTCGACTTATTCTCGATTAACTGTGCTTTAATATTTGATTTTCTTAAATAAAAAAAAAACTACTTGATCGATTTACGTGATTTTTGGAATATGACAAGTACGTACGTTATACTGTTTTTTTGCAGATTTTCCATGTAACCGACTTCATTTTCGGCCCAATAATAGACTTGCACCCATTTATTTTTTTTTTTTTTTACAACTTTTTCGTGGCCTTCGGGACAAGATCAAAGTGTAGTATCTGTTCTTCAGATGCTGCACTGCACTTCTATTTCTTCTCTTTCGGTGGAGGAGAAATCCTTCACGACTGAGACAATTTTTATTTTTGTACCTTTCTCCACGTTAAAAAACGACCCTGGTGTCTAACGCTGTCCCGTGGGGAGGCATAGTAAACCCGAATTTTTTTAATTCAACAGTTCAAATAATTAAAAAAAAAAAAAAAAAAAAAATTCTGTCGTCATGCGCCCTCGGTTGTATTTTCGGTAAATGTTTCGTTTAGGTCCACCTCCACAATTTTCTTAAAAATGACATTTAAAGGTTTTCGACTATGCTGAATACGAAAATCGCATTGAAATGTTGCAGAGATAAGTAGTTATCAAGATAGAAAAAAATGCATTATGCACGGTAATTTTGGCGGCCATTTTTTTACGCGCATGCGCGCACGCCCTAAGCAATCAGAATTTTACACGAAGGAAAAAAACCAAGATGGCCGCCAAAATTACCGTGCATAATGCATTTTTTTCTATCTTGATAACTACTTATCTCTGCAATATTTCAATGCGATTTTCGTATTCAGCATAGTCGAAAACCTATAAATGTCGTCATTTTAAAGAAAATTGTGGAGGTGGACCTAAACGAAACATTTACCGTATTTTCCTTTCGTTACGACACTTTCATCTATCTTCACAATTACTCCGGGGCCACTTAATTTTGTTGGGGTGCTAATAATTTCTTTGTGTAGGGCACCTCCAACAATAATTTTTGTTCCTTTTTACTTCTGTCATTTGACAAATGACGCGCATCCTTTTCGTAAGATGTTATTTTCTCGTAAGAAAATTTTCGCCTCATTGTAACAACTGCTGGCTGAAGGTGTTTTAGGGTAATTGTCTGCTTCGACATCGCTTACGTCAGACGGCTTTCCCATGAACGAGTCGGGACCCTATCCGTACAGGTTAACCGAGGTACGAAAATAGTAAAAAAATTTATATATAACATGTTACCAAGTTGTGGTTAAAAACGAGAAAAATGATCGCTGAATATTTTCCATTAAAAAGGCTTTTTTGGTATTCAGGTCCGTAACGAATATCCCATGTAAGATTAACGCCGATTTTTCTATGTATCCCTTATAAATTGACTTGTTGCTAATTTCATTGTTTTTCCTATTTGCCTCCCCATGAGGACAGTTGGACATAAGATCGGTTTTAATGTGGGAAAATCCAGCTCCCTAAAATGGTGCACTCTGAATAGGAATAAACCTGTCAGTAGGATCTCTCCTCCACTGACCGAGGAAAGAAAAGGCGAAGTGCAGCAACTGCAGCATGACAGATACTACACTGATCTTGGTCCGAAGAAGGCCAAAAATACTGTTAATCCTGCACCACAGGACAGACACCAGGGTCATTTTTTTTAATGTGGAGAAAAGGAACAGAAATAAAAATTCTCAGTCGTGAAGGATTTCTCCTCCACTGACCGAGAACAAGAAATTGAAGTGCAACATCTGAAGAACTGTTTTGTTGTAAGCCTCGAACTCTATTATCACAAAAAGGGACACGTTGGGTCGACATCGGTTTTTTAACAAAAAATGAAAGAATTTTTAAAATGATTAAATGTTTTATTTTCTAATTTAATTAAAAATATTGAACAATACAAATACGTTAGTTAATAAAGAAAAAAATGGGTTTGTATTACTGTACACATAAATTCGAAAAAGTTGTCAAAAAACAAATATATAACAAATAAATGTTACCAAAGGCAAGATAAGTTACTTTTCTACCTAACTGGATAATTTTTCGTGTTTTTATTCAATGTAACATATTTATTCAGCTCGAAAAACAGTGTTTACCGATTTATTGGAAAATTCAAGATGGCGTCTCACACCCTCTTTAACACCGTAAGTATGGAAAAAGGCGTTATAAAAAAAAAAAAAAAAAACTATACAAAAACCCGCCGAATATATGTCAACCTATGTCACGGTAACATATATTGAGCGAGTTTTTAACAGTATTTTATCCGGTTTTTTATTTATAACATCTTTTCCCACACTTACCGTGTTAAAGAGAGAATAAGACGCCATCTTGAATGTTCCAATACATCGGTAAACACTGTATGGTTTTCGAGCTGAATAAACATGTTACATTGAATAAAAACACGAAAAATATATCCAGTTTGGTAGAAAAGTAACTTATCTTGCCTTTGATAACATTTATTTGTTATATATTTGTTTTTTGACAATTTTTTCGAATCTGTGTGTACAGTAATACAAACCAAAAAAAATAATAAAGTTTAAAACTCTATCTGGCATTCTTTATTTTTTTTTTTTTTATTTATTTAAACGTCAATAATTTAAATTAAATTTTAATCATAGGATTACATTTTCAATAGGTACTCGGGTAAATATAAACAAACGTCTGTTTACATTAAGCGCTACCAGTGCCGACCCAACATGTCCCTTTGTGATAATACGCTTCGAGGCTATTTGTACAACTAAACGGCAAATCTGCTGTTAATCCTACCGAGTTTTCGGAAACAATCAACCCGGTCTCGTTAAATTTTTTTTGTATTACACATAGATTCGAAAAAGTTGTCAAAAAAAACAAATATATAACAAATAAATGGTATCAAAGGCCAGATAAGTTACGTTTCTACCAAACTGGATATATTTTTTGTGTTTTTATTCAATGTAACATGTTTATTCAGCTCGAAAAACATAGTGTTTACCGATATATTGGAAAATTCGAAATTGCGCCCGTCTTTCTTTAACACGGTAAGTTTGGGAAAAGGTGTTATAAATAATAAACTAGACAAAATACTATTAAAAAACCAACGAATATATGTCAACTTATGTCACGGTAACATATATTGAGCGAATTTCTAAGAGTATTTTGTCTAGTTTATTATTTATAACACCTTTTCCCGAACGTACGGTGTTAAATAGAGAGTCGGGCGCCATTTTGAATTTTCCAAGATATCGATAAACACTATGCTTTTCGAGCTGAATAAACAGGTTACATTGAATAAAAACACAAAAATTATATCCAGTTTGGTAGAAAAGTAACTTATCTTGCCTTTGATAACATTTATTTGACAACTTTTTCGAATCTTAGCGTAAACGAAGGCTGGGCTGTGAAATGGAAAATAGTCCCAGTCACGAATAAACCTAGAACCCCATCGTCCAGTGTAAACCCCTACTACCATGTCTCCTTCTCCAACATCAGGGGGTCTACGTTTCAACCTTCCAGAGGTTGAAATCCAATTACAGGAAACGAAACCGTACATATTCTTCCTAAGCGAAACTGGCATAGGGTCAACCACTTCCCTAGACAAGTTCATAATTAAAGGATACTCTAACTTAACATCTAAATCTGACCCCCCCCCCCCCAACATCGCCATGGGCATGAATATGTGCCTACATTAAAGATGGCTTTCCATGTGGCATGGATATCTCCATTGAAGACCCTAATTTACCTTATATGTGCTTGCCGGTTGCACTTGCTTACACCACTGCATTTATATTTGCCCTCTATCGCTCCCACAACAGCGGAGTTAATCTCTTTAAGAGCATATCTGAGAAAATTGACCACATCCTGTCTGCTCATCCTTCGGCTAACATCCACATTTGCGGTGACTTCAATGTCCAGTGTGGAATGGCTGACCCACTCGAACAAGACAGATGATAAGGAAAGGTTCTGTCATGATTTCGCCATTGCCTATGACCTCACCCAGATTGTTCACGAACCCACCCGTGTGCCTGATACTTCCGATCAGTTCACTAGACTTGTAGACCTTTTTCTCACAACTTCCCCTGAGCTATGTTCATGTTCCGTTCTGTCCCCTCTGGAATCTTCCGACCACTCAGTCGTATCAGTTAAGATAAAAACAAAATGCAATAAGTCTTCAGACGTACCTCTCCATTGTACTGTATATCGATACTCTACGGCTGACTGGGATAGCTTCTGTACATTTATATCGGATCTACCTCTGTGTTCCATGTTTTAAAAGGATGTGTCTTCCATAGTATCAGACCTGACCGAATAGTTAATTGTAGGCATAGACCGATTCATATCATCCAAAAAAAATTCCAGCAAACCTAACAGCCAGCCATGGTTCTCCCCAGAATGTGCTGCTGCCATCGCGCACAGAAATCACTTTTTCCATAGCTACCAACGTAATAGATGCACTGTGACTAGAGCTGCTTTCAGGACTACCAACCACTGTAAAAGAGTAATAAAAAATGCAAGAGAGCTATATGCTCAGTCTGTTAAATCCAAAGTAGCTGATCAGCAGCTTGGTTCCCACCTCCTATAACAGACAACATGTTATGCAACATACAAATATCTGTGTGCGAGGTCGCTAAGCTAATCAAGAACCTTGATTCCAGTAAAGCAACTAGTCCTGACGGCATTCCAATTATAGTGCTGAAAAAGCTTCAACCAGAACTTGCCCCCATACTTACAAAACTGTTTAAGCATTGCCTTAAAGAGAAGTGCTTCCCAACACCCTGGAAAACCTCATCAGTATGACCTGTATTTAAGAATTCAGGTGATAAGTTGTCTCTCTCTCAGTACAGACCAATAAGTCTCCTGTGTGTCATGAGAAAGTTGCTGGAATCCATATTAAATAGAGAAGTAGCCAACCACCTCCCCAAAAATAACCTTCTTAGTGACATGCAATATGGTTCCCGTTCTGCCAGATCTATAGCAGATGTGTTAACGGTTATATCTCATAGGATTAGTGAATCTCTTGACTTGACTCTTGGGTAATTGCTCTTGACATATCAAAAGCCTTTGATAAAGTATGGCATAAAGGCCTACTTCACAAGATTTCCAGCTACAGTATAACTGGAAATATTTTCTCAATTATTAAATCATTTCTCTGATAGGCTCATAAGAGTAGTGGTTGATGGGCAGAAATCAGAGGCCAACAGTATTAATGCAAGGATCCATCCTGGGCCCAACTCTCTTTCTGATCTACATTAATGATCTCCCAAAACACATACTTAAATCATTCATTGACATCTCTGCTGATGACACGACCATCTATGGCAACACGTCAAAGGCCGTAAATGACAAAGTTCTGTCTAATTTTCTCTCATCTGATCTTCAGCATGTGGTAGAGTGGGGGAAGAGGTGGCTGCACTAATGCATCTAAAACCAAGCTCCTATCTGTACATCATCAACACTTTGATCCCCATCTGGCATCAATTGAAATGAATGGCTCTCGACTAGGGGAGGCTCCATGTTTTGATAGGCTTCTGGGCTTGACCTTTACTCCTGACCTGAAATGGAACATGTACATCAAGTCTATTGCCAAGGTCGCTGGAAAAATGGTAGGATCCTTCTACCACTCCAGAAGATATCTCACTGCTGATGCAATTCTCTATCTATATAAAAGCCAAGTACGTTAAAGGATGGAGTACTGTTTCCACATTTGAGCAGGAGCTGCTAAAAGCACTCTATCCTGCCTTGACAGAGTACAAAATACGCTTAGTGGGAGTGGGGGGGGGCTTTTCTCTTCTCTATAACCTCTCTCCCATAGGAGAGATGTTGCAAGCCTGTCTTTGTTTTATCGTTACTTCCATGGCAAGTGCTCACCTGAGCTCCAATCCCTGGTCCCCCCTTGCCGATCTTTCACAAAAAACACCCATCTAGCTGAAACCACTGTCAAAGATTTTCTCCATTCTTTATCTGTGCCAAAACCAAAATGTAGATTCCATGAACAAAGCTTCTTTAGAAGGCGCGCCTGTGGAACTCTGTTCTGTCTGCCTGTTTCCCACCTGCCTACAACCTGGATGTCTTCAAGTCCAACATAAACAAATTCCTGATGAACCACCCCCTTAAGACACTTTATCAAATCTCAACATATTTTTTTAAGCACACCGTCGACCATATGTGTGCGCTTGCACGTATAAAATGGCCATCCGTTAGAACATAGAGAATCACATGGTTTAGGAAAACTACTTGTTTTTCATCTAATTTTTATTTTTCGCCAATGCTAAACTGTGACAAAGCAGTTTGGTACACGAGTGCACATTTAATAGCCTTCGTTTATGCTCGCGCGTAGCATAAACGAGGGATAGGTTGATAAATGGACAATAGTCCCAGGGTTCAGGGGTTAATACCATGCAAAAGAAATCAAACAAAAAAACTTTTTAGCCAATAAGCACAAAAAATGCCCCGTCTCTCAGGTGGCCAGAAAGTGGGTGCTCATTTTAAGTTGAATTTACATGGAAAAGTGATCACCCACTTTTCGAAAAAGTAATTTCTTCACATCATGAAAACTATTTTTTGTGACGGAAACAGTTTGAAGATTCGTTTTTAGCCCACCGATATCTACAAAAAAATATTTTGTAATATACCAACGTGAGACGGGCCTTAAAGTAAAATAATACCTATTTTAGAAATTAATTTCTTAATTTTAAATAAGTGATTTTAAATAATTGATTTTAAAGAATTAAAAAAAAAAAAAAATTATTGAAAAATATTGCAGTGTTTACATAGCTGGTTCTTTGGGATAATAGGGACGCCTGAAACCTCCCTTCCAAAACGAAAAAAGCTTCAGTGTTTTTACTATTTTAAAGAGCTTTTAAGTTTGAAACCCAAGTAGTGGCTAGTTAACTTAAAACAACACGGGCGCTTGGTGGAAATACTTCAGAGTTTAAATGCTTTATGGTGGTCAAAAAACGTATTACTTCCTATTTACTTATCTCCCCATAAGGATTGAGTTAGACACAATGTCGGTTTTTAATGTAGAGAAGCATTTATTACTAAAAAAAAAATGAAATGGTGAAATATAAAAGCAAGTTAAGATAAAAGTAAAAAAAAAAAAATAAATTTTTAATTCAAAGAATTAAAGAAAAAAATTCAAAGAATTAAAGAAAAAAATTCAAAGAAATTTCGAACATTTATTACTATAAACATAATGAAGAAATGAATCAACGAACAAGTGAAAATAAATAATTGCAACCAAAGGCAAGATAAGTCTACGTAAAAAGGAAAACAGATTTTTGTGGTTTGTATACTGTATACATAGATTCGAAAAAGTTGTCAAAAAACAAATATATAACATAAATGTTATCAAAGGCAAGATAAGTTACTTTTCTACCTAGCTATATAACTTTTAGTGTTTTTATTTAATGTAGCATGTTTATTTAGCTTGAAAACAGTGTTTATCGATGTATTGGAAAGTTGAAAATGGCGCCCGACTTTCTCTTTGACATGGTAAGTTTGGGAAAAGGAGTTATAAATAAAACATTAGACAAAATACTGTGAGAAACTCACTCAATATTTGTTACTGTGACATAAGCTGACATATATTCGGTGGGTTTTTAACAGTATTTTGTCTAGTTTTTTATTTTTAAATCCTTTTCCCAAACTTACCGTGTCTAAGAGAGTCGGGTGCCATTTTAAACTTTCCAATACATCAGTAAACGCTGTATGTTTTTCGAGCTGAATAAACATGTTACATTAAATAAAAAAACATATCCAGTTAGGTAGAAAAGTAACTTATCTTGCCTTTGATAACATTTATTTGTTTGACAACTTTTTCGAATCTGTGTACAGTAATACAAACTCGATTTTTTTTTTTTTTTTTTTTTTTTTAACAGCAAAGTTCAAATGTTTTTCATAAAGCAGTTCAACAAATTTTTTTTTTTTTCTTTTCTAAAAAATATTTTTTTGTAAATTAAACAATTTGGAGAGGTTAAGTTGTGCCTTTCATTCATGTGAAGGGCATCTCCAACAAAAATTGTCTTTATTTTCATTGTACTTCTGCCATTTGTCTTTGATAAATGAGACACGCCGGACCTTCTGTTTGTAAAATATTTTTTTTCTCTTAGAAACGATTTCGTTTCCTCATAACTTTTCCAAAATTGGCTCATGCTTTCTATAACCATCATTCAAAGGGTCAATAATAGTAGAAGCACCGGTGTCACATTTCATGTGATCTAACTGTTTAGATTTTTCAGAAGGAGGCTCGTCTGCTGGACAATACTTATCTCAGCTTCACCCATCAGTGAACACTAGGTACGGGCAATTCTAACGGCTGCTTTGGTATGGGACCTGGTTTTTAATGCTGGTTAATCATAATATTTTTAAAATTTTCGGTTACTTTTTGATTATGTTTAAAAGATTACAGCCTAAAGTTAATTTCTCAAAGAAAAAATGGCATGTGAAATAAAAAAAAATACATGGAATAATTTTATCTAAAATCTGAAAAATCGCATATTTCACATAAAAATTCATGATAAATATTGTGTTTACATTTTTCTGGCAAGAGAAATATAAGTTTTCTGGAATTATTTCCAAGTGAAGTATTAAGTTAGTCTTAAAATAATGAATTAATACAATAAATGTACTCTTTTGCTAAAGAGTAATAATCATCCAAAGATAAAATGCTGGAAAAATGGTGGGATATTTCTATCGATCCGGTAGATATCTCACTGCTGATGCAATTCTCTATCTATATAAGAGCCAGGTACGTCCAAGGATGGAATACTGTTGCCACATCTGGGCAGGAGCTGCTAGAAAGGACTTATCCTGCCCTGATAGAGTTCAAAATAGACTTTGTAGCCTCGTAAATGTCCTTTTCTCTTCCCTACAACGTCTATCTTACAGAAGAGATGTTGCAAGTTTGTCTCTGATGTATCGTTATTTTCATGGAAAGTGTTCGACTGAGCTTCAGTCTATGGTCCCCGCTCGCCAAACTTTCACAAGAAACACTCGTCTAGCTGAAAACACTATCAATAATTCCCCTCACGCTTTATCTGTGTCTAAACCTAAACGTAGATTCCATGAACAAAGCTTCTTTCTTAGAACTGCATGCCTGTGGAATTGTCTTCTGCTTTCCGGCTGACTACAATATTATGACGAGATCCCTGGCGACACCAGATGATCTTGCTTTTCAAATAGAGGAAGAGAAGATGGGAGAGGATGAGGTATGGTTAGGAAACCCTTATAAGAGCTAAGTTGAAAAGCTCTTGTTCTTAGCTGGGAAATTGATTAGTTGAACTTAAGTATACAACCTGCATCATGAAGCTTGAATCAAAGAACTCGACTAAACAAGTGTAAAATGATTTATGAATAATTATTTTGTTTCGTTATATAAAAATGTCCCAGAGTTTTTTCTTGTTTCTCGATTTGCCAGCCTGAATGATGATGCAGTTTATTTCATGTATGCCCTGACGCCAGATGAAGGAGACAGACTGGATCCAGCACAAAGCCAGAGTGACAGCCGAAATCGACAATGTTGCCACACGGACTTAGGGTCATGCACATTTCGTGTTCCCTGAGCAGCAGAAGGATATTTTCCAGTGACCAATGAGTCTGCTCAACCTTGAGGGGTCCACCACTAGACAAGTAAGAATGTAGCCCTGCTAGGTTTCATCTTTGGTCCTGTTAGCTGGGAGCAACGAACACGGTCAGAAGTGCATCACAAGTATGCTCCCATGAACCAGGATAGCGACAGATGCGGCCCGGCCCTCGGACAGAGAAGGGTTAGGGTTATATTATATTTTGGTGCCGTGACCAGGATATCACATCTCTATGAGATGTGCACAAATAAGTAACCACGAACACAGTTTTGAAGCGTCTGGAACTCAGTGTTCTTGAAAAAGAAAAACATTGGAAAAAATAAGGAAAAAGGAAAATGGTGCAGAAAAATGTTTTTAAAAAAAATCGGGGGAAAAAGAACGATTCAAAAGAAAACTTATTGAAAAGAAAAGAAAGACTGACATTGAATTTATCGGAAAGAAAAGAAAGATTGAAATTGATCTTTGAAGGCATAGCTAAAAACATAATAGCCAGCGATCAGAATGCATGAAAAAAAAAACTGGAGCAAGGAGGCACGAGAGACAGAGAAAAGATGGAAAGAAACGAAGCAGACGATAGGAGAGGTAAGGGCAGATTTTTATTGGTTCCTATTGCTTCGCTCAAATTTTTTTTTTAGTTGCGTTGTTAGTGTGGTTTTTCTTAATTAAATCTCCCATAACGAGAGTTTTGTCTTAATATGCAAAGTATTGTTGATTTTTCTCTCACCCCCAAAGGAAAAAGTGAATATGTCGTCGTTGTATAAGAACGGATGCACATATGTTGTCACTGATATGAGAGAGAGAGAGGGGCGAAAAGCAAAAAGCAGCAAGCCCCAAGACCAGCTTGGAGCAGGAGCGAGATGTGGGCGAATTGATGAGCATGAGAGTGTTTATGTCTTATCACGGGTAGCAGTCGGAAGGGTTAGATTCGCTTTGAAATTTTTAAAAGAAAAATAGTTTTTGAAAAAAAAAAGGAAGAGTAAAGGAAAAATAAATAAATTATAATAGAACGACGGTCATATAATGGTTGAAAGAAAAAAGAAAGAAAAGACGAAGTAGAGATGAGTGAAGAAAAGAAATAAGACTGCGACAGTTGACAGTTTAAAAAGAAAAAAAAGAAAACATACAGAGAAATGTACAAGGTGTACTGACCGTAAAGGCATGAAGAAATGTAATGGAAATGCGGTGAGGAAGCCGAATAGAATTGCCTAAAATGGGATGCAAACCCCAGGGAGAGTGCATGAAAAAGTGCTGAATGCACGGTGTGTAATACACGGAGTTTGACGGTAGATTTAACGAGACACTGGGTGTGTCTGCGTGAGATGCCATGGAAAAGGCATGTGAGAATACAAATATCATAGATATGTGATCTTTCCGCCTGATCCGCAGTGACAGACACTGTGCACCACTGATGAACGGGAAAACTTTTGAGAATAATGCACCATGAGATAGAATGGTCAATAAGTGAGAGAGAGAGAGAAAGAAAGACGCTCATGCCGAGATAACCTGAAGAATGGTTGTGAAAAGGGAAACCAAAGAGTGATTGAGAGAAGTATACCGATCCTTAGAGAAATAGAAACCGGCGGTATCGATGCTGTTCTGATTTTGTAACGAATAGAAGCTCTCATAATAAATTAAAGATGAAGTAATGATTGCCTGAGATTAGTGGTGAGACATTTAGACTGTTAAAAAAAGGGACGTTTGGTAGGAGAATTTTATTAAAATTAAAGGGAAAAAAAGAAAACTGAGATTGGGGAAGCAAGGTTCCTGTCAGCCTAAGAGCAATGAACCAGGTAGACCAGAAGTAGTTAACCGGGTAGCAATCTGATAATGGACTGGGTTGCAACTGTTGGTGCTGTCGTGTGCGTGTCGGGCCCTTGTGCGCACGTGGTATTGACAGGCTGTGGCACGGGCCGCTCTCTCAGATGTGCTAATAGATAGAAACCAATGGGGATAGACAGAAGAGAAACTAAAGCATGTGTACCATGGAATTTGACACTTAAATCGTTTTAGGATAAAACAAATGGAGTTAGATAGAACCGTGATTTGATACAAGAAAAAATAAATAAATAAAGGGAACTGTTTCGTCTATTTTAATATTTGTATTGAAATGTACTAATTTTTTTTTTTTTTTTTTGAAAAAAAATTTTTTTTAGATGAAGACTTATAATGTGTGAAATTGTTGTGTAGCATTCTCACCTGCGTTAAATAGAAAATCATTTAGTGTGAAAACTTTCATGAAATGTGAATAATATATTGTTGGAAGTGATGTTAAGGCATTTAAACTGTGGAATAGAAAATCAGTTGACCTGAGAGTTTTCATGAAATGTGAATAATATATTGTTGGAAGTGATGTTAAGGCATTTAAACTGTTGAATAGAAAATCAGTTGGCCTGAGAGTTTTCATGAAATGTGAATGATATATTGTTGGAAGTGATGTTAAGGCATTTAAACTGTTGAACAGAAAATTATTGGTCAGAGTTTTCACAGGGTGTGAGGTGGTAAATTGGTTGGAAGTGGCATTAAAACATTTAGGCTGTCAAAGAAAAAAAATCATTTAGCCTGGGAAATTACATTAAAACAATGAAATCAATCGCATGGTAAATAGTTTTGAAGCATTTAAACTGTCAAGTAGAATGTCTTAAAGAAACTAACGGTGCTGATAGTATTCTGTTTTGAAAAAATTAAATATGCAGTCGTTGAGAAGGCTTTGAAATTATGAAAGTATGAAATATCATTGGGAAATTTTCCCTGATGCCAAGAGGTATGTATGAGTTGAGGACGCCAGTTCTTTCCCTTCGTGTAAAGGATTGAGAGAGATTCGTCTGAAGAAAAGAAAAAAGACTTCGAGGTTTATGATGTTATGAGTAAAGATATTGCATTCTTGGTTTTTAGATAATTTTGTAATCAAGCACTGTACTGGAGTAGAGCTAATAATTTTTATGTGCCCAACATGTTGCTCAGATTTAAAACCGACAGTATTGATGGTAAATTTGAATTTTTGTATAGCAGACAGAATGGATTGCCATTGAGCAAGTAGAGATAAATAAATAGAGGCGTAAATGTGACTTGACTGTGCCACGTTTGGTTAGAGTTATTTCAGTCACCAGAATACCACATTTACCTCGTTTTCATTTTGTTGGTTTCAGATAATCATGTGAGAATTAAGTGAGATTTTTTTTTTGAAGATAGTGATTTGAAGGGGAGCAATTAGACCCACGGATGAACAATAAGTTAGTCATGCAGAGATGCAGTGTTTGAAAGAAGACACCAGAAATGAATAGAGATCTCTGTTTGAATCCGTGTGAATTATGAGATGAAAGATCTTATTACAATCACTGGCTCAATGCACTGGAAAATGTGCATGTGGGTAGTGTGCCTGGAAACTTCTGTCGATCTTGTAGGATAGAGAATTAATTGTATTGGGAATTCTGTATTTGTATTTGGGAATTCTGAATGAAAGGAAATAGTTTAGTTGAGGACTAACTAAATTTGGAAAAGAAGAGAAATATCAGAAAAATGGATGTGGAAAGTATCTGACCTTTCTTTTACTCAATGAAGTGTGAGCGAAATCTGGAGATTGTTTTTTTTAATTAGCAGATAGCTGGATAAAAATGTGGGAGTCAATACTGAAAGAATTCCCCAGTTTTAAATGTAGGAAGAAATCAGGTAACCAAAAACCACTGACAACTGACAAACAGCACACCTGAGCGGAGGGGGATACCAATGAGTGCCCTCTACCAAAACTTGGATAGCGTGCATGAGCTGCAACCATTGACAAAACCCAAGGTTACAAGCAGGGATTCCAAAGTTAGTCCCTAAGCCATTATTAAAAAAGAAAAAGAATTTTTTTTTTTTTTTTTTTTTTTTTATTACATTTTCACCCCAAACAAGGCAAATTGCCACTTTGGTGTAGGGGGCTACTATCAGGGGCAACAACTACTGGGGTACTATGTTGGGATTTGGGCAGCAAGGTGTCGGTTCACGTTACACTTGAACTTCTGCACGTCAGTACTGTTGGGGAAGCAGGGACCTGGAATGGAATTCCAGAGTCTTGCGGTTCTGGGGAAGAAACTATTGGAGTAAAAAGATCTTTTACATCTAGGGACCTCTACAGTGTGGGGGTGGGATCTAGTAGCCTGTCGGGTTTGTCGAGGGTGCTCGCGTCGTGGGGGCACAAGTGATTGCAGTTCATCAGAGCATTCACCACTAAAATACTTGTAGAAAAGGCAGAGGGATGCAACATTTCGTCGATGGGATAGAGGCTGAAGCTTAGATGCCAGTTCAGGGCCTATCAGGTTTGCGACTCTCTTTTGAACCTTGTCAAGGAGCGAGAGACTAGTAGCAGATGCACCAGCCCAGATGTGGCAGCAATACTCCATACATGGGCGAATGGTGGCCTTATAGAGGTACAGGATACTTTCGGGTGTTAGTAGTTTTCTAGCACGGTAGAGAGAGCCTACCTTTCTTGCAGCGGCCCTGGCAATGCCTTCAATGTAATTGTTCCAACTCATGTTTCCTGTGAACGTTAGGCCAAGGAGTTTGAAAGATGGACTCTCAGATAAAGAGTCGTTGGCCATTGCTATTGGTGGTAGAGAGGGTTTCTTGTAATTATTGAATGAAACTAGTTTAGTCTTGGCAGCATTGAACGCGACCAACCACTTTTGTCCCCATTCCACTACAGATTGGAGGTCTTCCTCTAGTGTTTCTGCCATTTCTTTAGAAATGTGTTCATTCGTCTTCCTGTCGTGTCTGCCATAGAGTGTAGTGTCATCAGCATATATACCCATCTCAGAGGCAATGTTGTCGGGGAGGTCATTTATGAATATCAGGAACAATAGAGGTCCAAGGATAGAACCCTGGGGCACTCCCGCATTTATATCATATTGTTTAGATGTGCGACCGTCGAGGACTACCTGGATTTTTCTCTTATCTAAGAAGGATTTAATTATGTTAAGTATTCTACCAGTGATACCGTATGATCTGATTTTACTGAGGAGACCCTCATGCCATACCCTGTCAAAAGCCTTAGATATATCTAGAGCTACCGCTCTGCCTTCCCCCGCTTTGTCCAGTGATTGGTATATACGTTCAGAGATCACGGTGAGGATGTCTGCTGTGGAACGGGCTTGTCTAAATCCATATTGTTTGTCAGTCAGTAGTTTAGCATCTGTAAGATGATGGACTAGAGCATGGTTAATTATGGTCTCAAATATTTTGGCAAAAAGTGGGAGGAGGCTAATGGGGCGATAATTTGATGGGTCTGTCCTTTCGCCAGAATTCTTGAATACTGGTACAACAGAAGCAGTTTTCCAACAGCCCGGAAAGCAAGCTTCATTAAGACATTTGTTGTAGAGTTTGGAGAGAACTGGAGCTACTTCGGCTGAGCACTTTTTTAATAGCACAGCTGGGATAAGATCGGGTCCACATGCTTTTGAGGTGTCAAGGTTTTTTATGATAGCATGCACCTGAGCAGGGGTGGTTTTCAGATCGTCTAGTGTGGTGTCTGTCCGCATAGGAAAGTCAGGTAGGGGGTGGTTCGAAGGGTCCAGTGTGGAGTTTGAGGCAAACCGACTGGCAAGCATGTTAGCCTTGTCGGTTGCTGAGGAGACAACCTCGTGATTGTTGGTTAGTGGGGGAATTGTTGATTGCCCATTATTTACTACACTGTTGTAGATTTTCCAGAAGTCTCGAGTTCCTAGTTTTTGTGCTTCGATGCGCTTTTTAGTGGTTTCCGTAAATTCTCTCTTAGCTGTCGCTATTTCTTTCTTAACGTTATTTCTAGCTTCTATATACTTCAGTCTGTTTGAACTGGACTTATGTCGGTTAAACCTACGGTATGCATGCTGCTTTTGAGTAATGGCAGTTGCACAAGTCGACGTAAACCATTGGGGAGAGTGGGGCTTACTATAAAATTTCCGCATGGGAACATGCGCTTCGATTGCAGTTTTGAACCAGTCAGTGGTCTCGTTTGCACATTGTTCAGCAGGGAGAGAGAAAATATTTTTCCATGGAGCATCTCTAATTAGTTCCCTGATGGCTTCCCAGTCAGCCTTATTATAATATCTCGTTGTTTTGAGCACTGGCTCTTCAGTTTTGGGTCTAGAGTTTAGGGCGATTTCAACCATTATCACTGCATGATCAGCGTTCCCGAGTGGGCTGTGGGCCTTCGCTATGCAGTCATCGGGAACTGTGATCAAAAACAGATCTAGAAGTGATGCGTGTTGTTCTTCCTGGTCAGGGAAACGGATTGGAAACGTAACAATTTGTGATAGGGAGTGAGATATAGCGAAGCTATGGGTTGTGCTGCCCGCTGCATCTGTGTGAGTAGAGAATCCAAGCCAGTTTTTGTGGTGGACATTAAAGTCACCAAACACATGTATTTGCGTGCTAGTGTCGAGGGACAGTGCCGTGTCTATGCTGTCAGATACTTTGTTTATTATGGAGCAGTCCTGAGTCGAGGGAGAGCGGTAGAGAAAATAATAGTAGCTAATACTGTGTTGCACGTTTAGTCTAAAGCACATAAAGGCTTGATCATCTGTTTCTAGGTTTGTTTCTCTAGTCAAGGGAAGGGTATTACGAATGTAAACTCCAAGTCCGTGCATATGTCTGTCAGAGTCCTTACGGCAGAGTGGGAGATATCCAGGCATGTTAAAGTGGTTAGAGGGAATGGAGGAGTGTAGGTTAGTCTCACTTAGTGCTAAGATATCCGGGGTATTTGTTAAGAGAAATGCTTCAACATCAGCTAAGTTAGTTCTAAGCCCACGGATATTTGTGAATGAGAGCCTCAAGGGAGGAGGCAAGTTGAATTTGTTTGTCCCTAATCCTGGTTTAAGCTTATTTTTAGATTGTACTGTCGTCATATTTATTTTTAAGAGTTTCGGTAAGGAGGAGCTAAACAAGAGGTTATGCGGAGCTTCAGACATGCATCACAAGTAGACCATCAGCTGACCTTTCTCCAATTAGGATTGTGGCCTCAGGAAAGCCCACCGGGGATGAGTGCAGGGTCCCTTTCCATGCGCGTCATGGCACTGCAAACAACCCGATATTATTCAACTGTTGATGGAGCAGCCGCTCTAAGCGCTACCAAAGAGTTAGGGCTCCTGTACTACCACTCGGGAACAGCAGCCAGGAACTGTCAATCCGGTACCCTCAACCCTTTAGAAGAAGGTCAACCCAATCTAACCGCTCAGGCATATCTTATACTCAAGCACTCCCAAATGTTCAGTTTTAGGGGTGGGGCGTGCTGGGAATGGGGAAGAACGGCGTTCATTGCCCTAGCCAGGAAACAAGATCTACCGCTGGGTGTTTCTGTCGAATCACTGAGATAGTGTCTCTGCGCTTGACTAATAGGCAAAGAAGGAGTATGGAAGCCGGGCGATAGACAGAGTCTATCTACTCCTTAAGCAATTTGGGTTTGCAAACCGGTGAATTTGTTTGAGTCACCAGCTCTAGGAAGGTTGTCATCCAAGACTGAAGAGGCCCCTCTCCCCTTTGGTTTAGTTTCAGAGTTTTCCTTCTCCTAGACGGATGATCTGGGAAGACCTACTGGGTCCGTCAGCCCTGAGAGGGTTTTCTCCGCGCCTAGGTTCTAATCCAGGTATTTCTGCGACCCCGCGTTGTTAGTGTTACTGGGTTAGTTTGTGGGGGATTATATCTACTGATTAGTTACACTCCTCAAAGTGATTTAGGGACATGCTATTTACTTGTTAATGGATAAAGGGGGTGGGTGAAGTTCATGCAGTGTAAGCGTCTATGTTTGTAAGAGGGCTTGTTAGGGAGGAGATAATGTGATTTTAGTCGTACCCTTTTTTTTATTTTATTAATGTTAGCTTAGGTCTAGTATAGTGTTACAGTATGAGTAGGTATTAAGAATTTAGTTACGAGTTGTGCCCGAGCTATTTTAGATGATAGGAGGGTTAAGATGTAAGTGCAATATAGCATGGATAAGACAGCAAGTATTGAGTCATGCGTAATTAGGTGAATAGATATATATGGGCAGGTTTTCAGTAGGTGCGAATAGAGTTGAAGTTCTAGGTATTTTTTAGTAAGAGTCAAAAGAATGAAAAAAATACAACAAATATGAAAAGTGCAAATATTTTTCTGATTGTTTATGATTTGTGAGAAAGAGAAAATGAGCAAGTAGTTTAAAGGGGGTATGAACCCTCCTTTGGTAGTGAACTGAGCATGGTTATCTTTTCTCAGTTGCATGCACATAGATTAAGTCATAGAGAAGTACTGAAAATGAAAAAAAAAATGAAAAAGGGAACACATATTTTGCATGCCCATGGCCAGTTGTAGAGAAAAACTGAAAATAAAAGGGAAACAAGAAAACGTTTTGCATGTGCATGATTTAGTCACTCAAGAGGACTAGTAAAGTGAAAAAAAAAGGGAGTTTATCAATTGAAAAAATGCATGTGAATGCGAATATAAAAATCCATGACTCATGAGCTGTGGAAGCTTATAATTGCATGGGTGCATACTTACTTATTGAATGAGTGCCATTTTCTCTGATGATAAGAACTATGAACTACATACAAGTACTTACGCACGCATACATACTACATTATAATATACACAGCAGTACAACCAGAACCATTGGACCAGAACATTTTTGCATGCTAAATGGACAATTTTTGTCAGTTGCTTTTTATTGACTGATTGTAGAATTACTAGTTTCGAGTCAGGCTTCTGGTGCAGGTCGCATATATGCCAATTATGACTAATTGACAAGTGAAAGGAAGGGGTAGATATGACGAGATCCCTGGTGACACCAGATGATCTTGCTTTTCAAATAAAGGAAGAGAAGATGAGAGAGGATTAGGTATGGTTAGGGGAGCCATGCTGACACTTGGTCAAGGAAAAACAGATGTTTATGAAAAATGTCCAGAAGAAATAAAATATTTCAATGGGAAATAAATAGTTATCGCTTATCACATCAGTGCAGGGGTGGGGTTTTTAAGAGAAAGACAAACGAGAATATATCTGTTAATAACAAAAAGGTTGTTTTTAAAAACCTCTGTTGATAGGTATGAAGAATGGGGGTCAAAGGGTGAGGGGTCGCCGCCAGGCATTGTTCGACCTGCGGTGACTAATCATGCCTAATATGTAATAAGTAAAAAAAACCTCAGTTCAGGTGGGGGTTTGAGGTCTGGTAGAGATAAGCTCTAAAGGGGGAAAAAAAAGAAAGAATAACTCCAAAAAGGTGGAAGGAGGAATTTCTGATTTGATAAAAAACGATTGACTTCTTGGAGTTAGAGTCCTTAGCCTTTTTCTGACTGGCATTCGAGGCGTCCACATCGCTCTCACCTCGCCTGGGGGGGGGGGACCCTCATAAGAGCTAAGTTGAAAAGCTTTTGTTCTTAGCTGGGAAATTGATTAGTTGAACTTAAGTATACAACAACCTGCATCATGAAGCTTGAATCAAAGAACTCGACTAAACAAGTGTAAAATGATTTATGAATAATTATTTTGTTTCGTTATATAAAAATGTCCCAGAGTTTTTTCTTGTTTCTCGATTTGCCAGCCTGAATGAAGATGCAGTTTATTTCAGGTATGCCCTGACGCCAGATGATGAAGGAAACAGATTGAATCCAGCAAAAAACCAGAGTGACGGCCGAAATCGACAACGTTGCCACATGGACTTAGGGTCATGCACATTTCGTGTGCCCTGAGCAGCAGAAGGATATTTTCCAGTGACCAATGAGAGTCTGGTCACCCTTGAGGGGTCCACCATTAGACAAGTAAGAATGTAGCCCTTCTAGGTTGCATCTATGGTCCTGTGAGATGGGAGCGACAAACACGGCCAGAAGTACATCACAAGTATGCTCCCGTGAACCAGGATAGCGATGGATGCGGCCCGGCCCTCGGACAGAGAGGGGTTAGGGTTATATTATAATATGGTTGTCTTCAAGTCTAACGTAAATAAGTTCTTGATGAGCCGTTCCATATAAGTTAACAAATTTACCGAATTTTCATTACTAATGATTACTATATTGTCCAATTTCTACTGTCCACTCTTTAACCCTTATCCTCGAGTGGCCTCTTGGCCTTGATAATGTGGTGATGCCTGTGTAAAAAACAAAACAAAAAAGATATGGCCATGGTAGCAACAAGATTAGTTTTGTGTCAAAAAAGTCATGACGGCAAAATTCAAAGAAGTACGGAAGCACATTAATGACAAAATTTCATTATTATTTAACAATGTTCCGGCTTATCGAGTATTTTTTATTTATTTTTTTTTGGGGGGGGGGGGTACTTGCTGACCCCTCCCTGCACTTAAAAATTCAGGAAATCAACCAATTTTTATGAAAATTTCAGTAACCCATTATGGTGTTCCAGAATTTTGACCGACTCTTTTTGAGTCAAAGTTATGCAACTCAAAAACAGTTCTGCAGGCTTTCCGATAGCTTTATTTTTTAATAGAAAAAAAAAACACTTAAAAATAAGTTAGAAAAAACTGATCTAGTTATGTCTTTGGTAATATTTATTTGTTTTTGTTTTGTTTTTTTTCCTCGTTTTTGCTTCGTCGGTTACTCTAAATGCGTCGATCAATTATTTTTTAATGAAACTACAAATGTATTTTAAGTGTTGGAAGGTCAATTTAATTGACTCAATTAAATTCGGTGAATTTAATTCACTAAGTTACAATGAGAATTTATTCATTAGAAAAGTTAAAACAATTATCAATAGAATTTAAACTTTCATAAACTTTAAACGGCATAAATGTTAATTAAATTCATTAATTATACTGACAATTTATTCATTGAAAAAAAAAAAAAACGTTAACACTTAATATCTATACAGAATTGAAAGTGGAAAGGAAACAATTTATAATTATTGAAAAAATTAACACTTAAAAAAAAAATACAAACTTATGTTTTAATTAATCGGAATGTTTATGCGAAATGTAAAGTCGACTTTACACAGTTTGAAACGTATTTGAAAATGACATCTGGTAGTTGGAGGGAAAAAGTAGGGGCAGAGGTGGAGGGGGCAAAACGAACGGGTTTCGTTTTATCAAGAATGGGTATCCGCAGTTACCGACATGGAACGTTTGTATAAATTTTTCCATTTTTTTTTTAATTTAATTATTTTTGTATGTTGCTGTTTTTAAATTATTTTTTTTTTAATTATTGTTCAATATTATATAAAAAAATGTTACGCCGAAAGTTTCACATTCTTGCGAGGAAATTATTAAAAGCTTGCATATAAAAATTATGTGAAATCTGTAAAAAGGAAATATTTTTTGCAATTATGATTTTTTTTTTTTTTGTGAAAATATTAAGCAATGCTTAATTTAATAGTAATATCGGTACTTTGAGAAATTCATTTTTCTTAGAGTTATATCAAATTCATTAATACGGACTTTTGGTGCTTTTTTCGAAATGTTCCTGTAAAAATTATTTTATTTTTGTTAGAAATTACGATGCTTTATTTATATAACAAAAGCAAAAATAAATTCTTGCGTTTTTTTTTTTTTTTTTTTTTTTTTTACACAGTGATCACCACTTATCAAGGCCCGGAAGCCACTCAGGGATAAGGGTTATTGCAAGTACATTACGTTAGTGTGGAGATTTGATGAAGTGTTTAATTAAGGGGGCGGTTCATTAGGAATTTGTTAACATTGGACTTGAAGACATCCAAGTTGTAGTCCGGAGGGAAGCAGGCTGACAGAACAGAATTCCACAGGTGTGCAGTTCTAAGAAAGAAGCTTTGTTCATGGAATCCGCGTTTTGATTTAGGCACAGATATAGAGTGGGGGAAATTTTTCACAGTGGATTCAGCTAGACCGGTGTTTTTCGTGAAAGATTGGCGAGGGGGGACCAGAGATTGGAGTTCAGACGAGCACCTGCCATGAAAATAACGATAAATCAAGGATAGGCTCGCAATGTCTCTTCTGTGGGAGAGAGGTTGCAGGGTAGAGAAAAGGGCATCCCCCACTAAGCCACAAAGTCTATTTTGTACTCTGTCAAGGCATGATAGGCTGTTTTTGGCCGCTCCTGCCCAGATATGGCAACAGTATTCGATCCTTGGACGTACTTGGCTTTTATATAGATAGAGAATTGCATCAGTAGTGAGATATCTTCTGGAGCAGTAGAAGGATCGCACCATCTTTCCAGCAACCTTGGCAACAGACTTGATGTACGTGTTCCATTTCAGATCAGGAGTAAAGGTCAAACCCAGAAGCTTGACAAAATACGGGGCCTCACCCAGACAAGAGCCATCCATCACAATTGATGCCAGCTGGGGATCAGAGCGTTGATGATGTAAGGATAGGAGCTTGGTTTTGGATGCGTTAAAGGTAACCAGCCACATCTTCCCCCACTGAACCACGCACTCGAGATCAGAGGAGAGAGAATCAGAGAGAACTTTGTCATTTACAGCCTTTGATGTGTTGCCGTAGATGGTCGTGTCATCAGCATAGATGTCAACGAATGATTTAAGTATGTGTTTAGGGAGGTCATTGATGTAGATCAGGAAGAGAGTTGGGCCTAGGATTGACCCCTGAGGGACTCCAGCATTTATATTGCAGGCCTCCGATTTTTGTCCATCTACCACTACTCTTATGAGCCTATCGGAGAGAAATGATTTAATGATTGAGAAAACATTTCCAGTTATACCGTAGTTTTTTGTTTACTACTGAAAACCATAACTTTAGTAAAGACATTTTTTGTTTAAACAAAATAATACTTTTCCACTAAGATATTGAAGCGAGGTGCTCGCTGGGCAAAACAACAAACAGCTCACTTAAAATTAATTTTTCAAAAACATTAATAAGAAAACAAATATTAGAAAAATTGATTAAAAACAAATAATCAGACTTGGCTTGTTATAAAAGGTGTAAATTTATTTGCCCTGGTGTATCACACTCGTGTTTATTTTGAGTCCAAAAAAAAGAAGAAATCCTTCCCGACTGGTCAAATGTTTTTGGCGTTAAGTTGGAAAGAAACGATGAATTAATTTTCTTTAGAAAAGCCGTTCGGGTAAGGAGCAGAGTGAATAGATAAGAAGAATGTTTTTCTTTTTTTTTGTGTGGTTTCACCACTGGAACCGGCACAGGGTGTGTCACGCACGAGCGACAGAGTGTGGCAGTAATGCGTCTTACTCCTCTGGTGTTCGTGAGCAAAAAGAGAGTGAGAGACTCCTCGAATTTAGCGCCACGGCTTTTTTTGTCTTTTTTTTAGAGCTCTCCGGAAACGGTGAATGTTCAATGTCACTGTCATAATTAGTTCCGGGGTAGACGCTACAATATAAATAAAAATAATTAGTTCATTATATTTCGCGATCATTATTTGATAAATACTGAAAATTTTATTAAAATTGGTTAAATTCCTGATTTTTGGTGAATGTTTAAGCAAAGGGAGGGGTCAAAATGTTTATACATTTTGAGCGTCAGTATTCATTTTGCCGTATCTAGTGAATACTTGTTTTTCGAGCCAAATAAACATTTTACATTAAAAACACTAAAAAATATTCGGTTAGAATAGTTTGATAACTTTTTCAAATCTGTGTAGTAATACAAACCAAAATTTTCTTGTGCAGACAAGACTCTCCAATGGTACCCCCCCCCCAAAAAAAAGAGACCAGCTTGACTTGCTTTTCAAAAATGTAATATTCATTCAAAACCGATCTGAAACTCAACTTTTTAGCGGCAAATCTTTATTTAGTTTTCCATGAAAAATATCCAATTTTTCTTATATTAGCAGGAAAACTCTTCGGTATACTTATGTGTGTGTACAGTTTCTAATACAATAAATAGATCCTCCATATTGGAACCACACGATGAGAACATGCATACCCCTTTTACATAAAGGATAGAAGGTCAACTGATGGTCTACTTGTGTTGCATGTCTGGTATTCTGCATAACTTGTTCAGCACCCCTTACCTAAACTGAAACTCGAACCCATAGAATCCTATGTGGAGAAATATCCTTTGTCTATGACGTCAGAAGTGTGTTTTCAAACGTGATTAATTTCACGTGGCTTTTCGTATGTTTGTCCAAAAATGCCATGGACGTTTTGATCTTCTGTAACACACCCATATACATATTTATTTTTCATCTTGAAGTTGTGTTACAATTCTTCCCCCCCCCCCTCAGGTGGTGTAGACAGCAAACATAAGAAATCCTTTTTATATTAATATGAATCCAAATGGAAGCTATACAATGCAGCATAAGATAACAATCAGTGAGGTATATGATGCCACAAAATAAGTTCTAACAAAGCAGCAATGCAGGAAAGAATTTGGCTAGAACAATGTATCTAATAGAAGTACAATTCAAAATTTGGTTGCTAAATTTCAGGAGGCAGGATATGTTACCTGCAAAGACCAGTAGTCAACATCATTCAGCAATAATTCCTGACCATTTTACAGAATGCATTAAATACTCCCAGAAGATCAATATGTAATCTCTCACAAGACCCCAGCATTTCAAGAACATCAGTTTTGAAGATTCTCCATGATGGCCTTAATCTGTTTTCTTACAAAATTCAGATCTTGCAGAGGCAAGCCGATTGTAATAAAGCAGGATGAAAAACATTTGATGAGGATCAGTAAAAGGATTGACGCATCCTGGCTTGTAATCTGATTTTCTTTAATGCGAATCAGGTGACTGTAGACACAAACTGTTACATTTCGTTCATGTGGACAAAGTTCATTCCTGCACTGAGGAGGAAAAGGAGAGTAGATATGAACACGGCTTTCTCACAATAAGATAGAGTACTACACCATTGTTCAGACAACTTTATAGAATTTCTATTTTCCTAGTGATACTCATTTTGCATCTTGCCAACTTCCCCCTGACCTGAACCTTTGAGAGTACCTCAAATAAATCCTCCATAGATAAGCAAATTTGAAGAAAAACATAAATTACTGACAATTTGAAAGTTTGAGTTTCGTCAAGGATACATAGAACATTAACTTAATGGATCACTAATCAGGTTTCAATATCAATCAGATTTGAAGGCTACAATTTCCTATCATTGAACTTCTATTGGATGAAAAAAAAATTTAATTTCTGGGAGGAAATTTGAGATCAGAAATAAAATAAGACGTTTTTTTTTTCTTTTAACCACTTATATATATAATACACAAAAATGCATACTGGTATTTATAATACTGCTCACAATAAATTACTTCATTTTATACCTTCTTGCATCTTCAAGAGTTTGACATTTGATATGAAAATTTACATGAGATAGTCCTATGCGACACAGAGCATTTTTATATTTTATTTCTGAATTTTTGAGATGAGAATTGATAATTACTGTCTTCATCTTGAGTGTTATTTTCACAATGTTTTCATCGATGTAACCTCTAACCTTCAGATGTATATTGTCAAACTCGGGAATCTGAAAGGAATTTAAATATGATTTTTATCTCATGCTGCATAGTATAGCTTCCAGTGGGATCCATATTAATCCAGAGACAGCATACTCTCCATCAGCCATGAATGGATGGAAGGTCAAAGCAATTTGCAATTGTATTTTTAGTGTTGCACAAAATGATAATTTAATTTTCAACCTCCAGAAGAGTGTGACTTATAATTGAATTTTACCAAGTACTTTATCCACTATTATCCAGATCCCCAAATTCGACAAGATACATCTGAAGGTCAAAGGTTACAGTGTCAGAAATGTAAAAATTACATCCAATGTCAGAAAAGTAGTCCAAATAATACAGTACATTAAATTGTAGCAATTTGTAAGTTGTATATAAAAAAATCTGACAATGGGTGTAGAGTTGAAGACTATTTTATTGGCGCATGTACGTCCCACTTGTGCCCAATATTCAAAAGTCCCTTTTCACCATTTTCGGTGAAAAGACTATCTCCTGGTGAGGAACTGATAAGAGAGACAACTCAGTAAAGTTAACAATCTTCCTCTTTATTTTCTTTTATGAGCTCTGCAAAAGAGAGAGGGGAAAAACATGGTTCTTTGAGTTTAGCTACAAACTCAAGTATTTTAAACTAGCAGGACCTGTTAACCAGCATTGCCCGGTGGAAGCCTCCCCCACTTGCAAAAAAGTTAGCTACAATTGTTGGCCACTGCTGTACCTGAACAATTGTGGATATTAGTGGCCATGGCCAAAATGAAATAATCTGGCTTTCACTGGCGATTAGTGCTGATTTAGAGTGATAGCATGCAGATACTGTTTGAATTTAAAAAGCAATTAAGAGAATGTATAAATTAGTATGGATTTATAAAAGTATCAAAAATGGTCCATTAGAATAATAATGGAAAGCAAAAACAGAAGTTTTAGAAGTTAGGGATTCTCACTGTATATGGACTGTTTAGAGTGATCGAAATAAGTGGTAGCGGTCCTAGCTGTTTCCGTTTGTTGTTCAAATCTTTCTTTTCTCAACTCTTTCCCAATAGTATTAAAGTAAAGTCCAGTTTTGTGTCATCTTTTTAATGTGTAAAACAACAATTATGACATTTTTCACTTCACGTCGGTAGGAGGGAAGTAGATTTGTTTATCACGTGTGTACAAACCTAGCAACCAGTGAATTACAGTGCATAATACAGATCTTTATATCTCTATAAGTACTTGTCTCCACAAAGTTTGAATGAGAGTTTCTTAATCAGCATAGTCGAATACCTTTAAAAGTCGTCATTCTAAAGAAAATTGTGGAGGTGGACCTAATGTACAAATTTACCAATCAGTCCGGAATCTATTACGATCATCACTGATTTAAAAATAAACTGGATTCATATTACGTTATTTGAATTTAATTTGTTTTTGAAATATTCATAATTTAAAACTGTTATGCAATTTTCTGTTGCACATTCACTTTTTTGAAACTGCTGAAACAGACAAACAAAAAAAGATTACATTTCTCCCCTCCCACCTGCTATAAAAGATAAGTACCTTCATGTAATTTTCTTGTGTTCAACATGGAATATATCGTAACTGATAAACAGATTATCTAATTTTGTGATTCTGTAGTTTCTACATTTTTTTTAAGTCCTCGCGCGAAAGAGCAGGACACAAAATGTTTTAAATAATAATAATAATAGAATAACAATAACAAAGACTTTCACTGGCGAGGACTACTATTGACCGTAACCAGTTATACAATCATTTTGAAATTTTCATCTCTATTTTTCTCGTTATGTACTGAATATTTGTTAATGAAACATATATGAAATATGTTCCTTATTAAATTTTAAAGATTTTCTATTCTGAAAGAAGTTTTAAAGAATTTAATCTAAAAAGTTATTTTTAAGTTTTTTGTTAAAAAAAATTAAGATTTTCTCATTATTCAGACCTGTATTACAAAGAGGAGGTTGCAAAAAATGAGTTGTGGTGTAAGGAGCAATACAAACTGAAATAGAGAGAAGGAGAGTTTTAAAATATAATCATAAAAAGATAAGATACAAGTTAGAAAAGCATTTCATCCAAGGCATGAAAATTGTTAAACAAAATGTTTGTACTATAGGCTTTAAAAATAAAGGTACAAGATTCAATTTGAAATTTATTTATCTTCAAAGTGCACTTTTATCCATTTTACAAAGTAAGGTATAAAAATTTCATTTAAAATGAATCAAAAAATTACCTTGGATTTATTTTATGTAATGTACATTTTGGTGCAATTTAAAAACAGTATCTTTCATCTAGCAATTAATGATATAAATATAAAATTTTCAATTATTAATTTTTTAAAAGTGCAACAGAATGTACATTCCATAACATCAATCCAAGGTAATTTTTTGATTCAATTTAAATTAAATTTTTATACCTTGCTTTGTAAAATTGATAAAAATGCACTTTGAAGATAAATAAATTTCAAATTGAATGTTGTACCTTTATTTTTTAAAGCCTATAGTACAAACATTTTGTTTAACAATTTTCATTCCTTGGATGAAATGCTTTTCTAACTTGTAATATTCTATTTGTTTCTTTAGTTAGTCTCATGTTATGCTTTGATAAAAGTCAAATACAATTATTGAAGGCCAAACTGTTTAAAAAAAACACAACAAAATTGGACCTTAAAAATCCCAATCTAGCAACCATGAACAAAAATGAGAGTGGCCTCCCTTTGATGTAGCCTTGTTTTTAAATATCGTTATATTAATATATATTCGTTGTTGTAATGGTGTGAGAAAAGCACTCCTTATTTTGACGTGCGGCAGTTCTTCAGCAAAATGTTACTTAAAAAAATGGATTATTTGAAAGAAACAGGGCAAAGAAAAAACATCGTTTACCCGGGGATGTTAGACTGAAAAAGTCAATTAAAGAATCTCTCTTACAATGTGATTTTATTATTTGCATTGCACTATGTAGCACAATATTACTCTCTGAGTACTTAATTTATCTCATTTGGACCATCTCTATACTTGAAATACAATTCTCACTATTTTCATAAAAATATTAATAAACTTAGATTTGAGTGTTATTGGTTTTTCTGCTTCAAAAAACTTCTTTTTTTCTGATCTAGAAAAATACCAGCTTCATCAAAACATTTGTTGATTAAATATATTTCTCAGTGCATGGAATTTCCATGGTTGCTGCTAATCCTTATTAAATTGATAACAAAAATATTGGAGAACAAAAACTTGGATTTAAAAAAAATATATTTTTATCAAAACATATTTGATATTTAAAAAAACTAATAAATCAAGATGTGTGTTATTTGAATTATTCAGATTAATGTTTTTGACCCATGTGTCACAACTTGCTATCGTAGGAAGGAAATAAATATCATGGTCGTCAGAATAAGAACATGCTACCCTGATGGATTAAATAAAGGGTTGCATTGAAAATTCCATGCAGATTCCCGAATTCAGACAAGTTCAACAAGATACAACTGAAGAAGTCTGAGGTGTTTTTTTGTTTTTTTTATACGGTGGTCACCACTTATCAAGGCCCAGAAGCCACTCAGGGATAAGAGTTATTGCAAGTACAGTACGTTAGTGTGGAGATTTATTAAAGTGTTTACTTGAGGTGGCGGTTCATTAGGAATTTGTTTACGTTGGACTTGAAGACATCCAGGTTGTAGTCAGGTGGGAAGCAGGCAGACGGAACAGAGTTCCACAGGCGTGCAGTTCTAAGAAAGATTACATCAGATGAAACTTTGTGTGAATAACATTGAAGATGAGAACAATAGCCTGAATGATCAAAATTATCAACATCTAAAAAATTCAGCAACCTAATAAGTAAACGTATTCTGTACTTTTCTTTCAATATAACTTTAGGATATCAAATAGACGTACAAGAAAAAATTAACTAAAAAACTATATTTAGGTCTTCTGTACTGATTAAATAGGATAATCATCTTTTGTTCAGTCTAGCCGCTGGCTAGTGTTTCATCTTGGGATGAAAAAGGATTTCATGCTGATTTTCAAACAGATATCAGGACCTATTCGATTTAACAGGAAACACTTTTCCTCTTGAATTTTCTTCCTTTCTCCTTGTGTTATTTTATATTTTCCTGTTTCTTTATTTTGAGTTCACTTGTATATCTGTCTATTTCAAATTATGAGAGTATCTTTTATTCCCCTTACTATAGATTTTTTTGTTTTAATTAAAAGATTTTTGAAAACATTTTTCGAATTCTTAATGTCTTTAATTATTTATTCATGGAGTTTGTTTTTATTGATTATTCAAGATCAAAGTGTACGCACAATTTCATCTTATTCTCAGCAGACGTGCTATTCATATTATTTGGATTATTCGAACTACTGTTCTTGTCTTGATTGTTATTTGTGCCACATTTTGACCAATATAAAACCTCCAATCTTTCACCGGTGCCTCTTGTCGAACACAGGAATTTTTCTGTCAAACTTTGGAACTGCACAAAATTTCCAATGGAACCTTTTATTTAATACACTGGGATAGCATATTCTCATCTTGTTAGCCATGACCAGGTAGAAGTTGCAGGAAGGTTCTCATTGTAAAAGGAAACATGAAAACAAATCCAGGTATTAGAGTATTTTTGTACCCGAAGAAAGTGTTCACTCTCTTATTTGAAGCTGGTTTTTGGTCCCTGATTTATCGGAGAAAGACCTATGTTTTCAGTGGCATTCATGCGTCCGTTATTCCGGACGATTGTCAGATGACAGTCCATTAGTTTTTTTTTAAATTTTACCACAAATTGTATTTCATTAAATAGATGTGCACGGTACAAAATTTTTTTTTGCAAAAATTCTCGTTGCATCCCCAAAAGAGGTAAAAAATATTCTAAAATGGCCAAAAGTGACATGTTTTGCCACATAACTTTTGATTCATTAGATTTTTCTGAAACTTAGCCAAAATGTGGAGCCCATTGTTCTTAATATAAATCCAGTAGGGTGATCCTGGCAAAATTCTGGTTCGCATTCGCGGGGACTTTTAGTGATAAAAACAACCCTTTTTGTGGCTCTTTTTTCATATTTCTCAACAAAAACTTGATATGTCTGACGATATAGTGGTTTTTCACGGTGGTCAACTCAAATATACATGTGTTAAAGCCTGAAACTGCACCGTTATCCATTTACGCTGGGATTTGACATCTATAGGAGCTCAAAAGAGGTCAAATAAGCCCCAAAATGGTTAAAAATTACATCTTTTGCCCTATTGCATTTGATCCATCCATTAGATTTTTCTGAAACTTTGCCAAAATGTGGAGGCTATTGTTCTTAATGTAAATTCAGTATGGGTGACCCTGGCAAAATTCTGGTTTGCATCCATCTGGGTCTTTTAGGGCTAAAAAACCACGCCTTTTTGGAGCTCTTTTTCATATTACTCAAATATTTCTATGTCTATATAATGATTTTTCCTGGTGCTGAATACAAATATACATGTCTTAAGGCGTGAAACTATACCGTTTGCCCATTTTCACTAGGATTCGGCATTCCAGGAGCTCAAAAAGGCTAACAAATGCCCAAAATTGCAAAAAATGACACTTTTTGCCCCATAACTTTTGTCCCATCCATTAGATTTTTCTGAAACTTGGCGAAAATGTGAAGGCAACATTGCCCCTTCACACTTCCTACATTCATAATTTTTTCAATATTTTTTATGGCATCATCTCACATGCAGCACAAGAGGGGGACCATGCACACGTGGCTTGTTGGTATTTATCAATATTTGGAGCTGTTGTTTGCTAGACTTTGGAACTCCTTTCCGGCTTCCAGCTTTTTCAGCTATACTGACATGCAGAAGTTCAGATGTAATGTGAACAATATCTTGCTGCTCAACTCCCTACATCTTATGTCCCTGCTAGTAGCCCTCTACATCAAAGTGGCACTGTGCCTTGCTTGGGGTGAAAATGGAATAAATAAAAAAAATAAAGTTAAAAAACCTCCGGTGGGAAAAAAAATTGGTTTTTCTTTGTATTGCTTGTTTTGACAAAACGTATTTGGTTGAACGGTTTTCTTTAGCATTTTCCGTGAATGTATTCAGTTGAAAATGTGTTTCAGCTTTTTTGTGTGGCAAATGTCCATTTGAAAATGTTTTCGCTTTTCTGCAAAAAGTGTGTCTGGTTGTTTAAAATTATTCCTTTTTTAAGTGACGAGTATTTGGTTAAAAAGTTTGTTTGTTTTTTTTTTTGTACTGGAGGGAAAAATATTACAACAATATAAAGTGTTCACAGAACTGGAAATTTCCCTTTTTTTTAAAGTGACTAAAAAAAAACAAAGATAATAAGCAAAGCTGAAGAAGTCTACATATTCCGAGGTTACCAATTGTAAAAGAATGCAAGGATTTCATTCTTGCATTTAATAACAGCTTTATTGGATTGTCTTACTATTGGTACCTGTAAGAAAAAAGGTTTTTAATAAGAGTTCCTGTGTAGAGAAATTGATTAAAAATAAGAAACAGAGGTGTAGGAAGATAAAGTTCATTCATGTATCGTATTGAAGTCCGGTTGTGGCGGTAGCTATGCTGGATTCATTGTCTCTCCGTCTTTGTCGACCCCCAGAGTTGTGTGGCATCCAAAGAGTTGTTGGGGGCAAGTCCATGCCACGTGGAGATGTTTTCAGTCCAAGGTCTGGGAAGAAAGAGAGAGAAAGGTGCCGTGGTTTAACCTTTATGCACTTCGTCACATGTTCAGCTCGCCAGCGATAGCGTCTGATTGGCAGGTCAGAATGGAAGTTGACACATACAACCAATCAGCAATGATGTTACAAAACAAAATATAATAAAAATCTTAAGCCGCGAGTATATGCTGCTTCTGCTGCTACAGATTCTTGAATTTAAAGGTTCAATTTTTAGTGAAGGGGCCATACTAAGAATACAATTGCAAATTACTTTAAACTGCTATCTGACAGAATGAGAACTTGCTACTCCTGTGGATTGAATAAAGATTTCCATTCAAAATTCTGTGCAGATTCTTGAATTTGACAAGATACACCTGAAGAAGGTGGCTGAAACATTGTGGAAATATCAAGATGAGAGCAATAATCAAAATTATTAATACTTATCTCAACACCTCATAAACATAATGTTCTATTTAACCCATAATCACGCGCCTGAGTGGTGATTATGAAAAGGTTGCTTTTCTCAAACTCCCAAATTCGGGAGTTTACCATTAGATGCAGTTAAATGTCATTCTCAGACCATTAAAATAATTATTTAAATTCGTTTTAAAGATTTAATTTCAGAAAGTCATTTTTATTAAGTCGGTACAAACGTTTTTGCTGAATTGTCGAATGAACATTCTAAACTATTGTAATTGATTTTATTCTTCTTATTATTACATAACATACATTAAGATTAATTTATAACTTTTTTTCTTTGATATTCTTAAAGCATCATCCATTTTCTGCAATTTTCTCACTCATGATGATCCAAAAACAACCTTTTTTAGTCAACAGAATGGGATTCGTCTTTCCTCATGATGATGCCTGTCCTCACACGATATTACTGATTAATGATCTAGAAAAAATTGGTTGAGAAATCTTGTTTCACCTTGTATCCTTTTATGACTTACCTCCCACAGATTCTCAGTTATTTCACGACTTACAAAACCATTTAGGTGGGCTTAGGTTAATTAACATTACGAAAGAAGATTGAACATGAATTCGATTCATATTTTACGTCCAAACGTAAAGAATTTTAAAAGCGAAGCATTTCTACGTACACTGACATGGAATCAAGTTATAGAGAGCAAAAATTGTTATGAATAAAGATTTTCAAAAACAATTTTATATTTTCAAGATGAAATCTGAAAATCTTAAATTGATTTGATATTTGTGGAAAGAAGAAAATAGACGTTGAGTTTTCTATTAGCAGCCTCATAACTAAGGCTCTGACAAGAGAATATTCTTTTCATTATTTTAACTCTCGAGTATATATCAGTTAATATCTTATATGTTTTTATATAGAGTGATGTGGTTCTTGGTTGATTAACTGTGGCGGATATATACTCGAGAGTCAAAACAATAATAAGAATATTCTATTGTCATATCCCCACTCATAAGTCTTGCTTCCTTTGTTTTGCACTTTAGTCCTCAAATTCTATTAACCATGTTCTGACAAAGGGAGAAAAATTGCTGTTTTCTGGGTTGAAATCAATTCATCATTGTCTTAAGGAGAATTGCTTCCCATCACCCTGGAAAATCTCATCAGTATGCCCCGTATTTAAGAATTCAGGTGATTGCTCATCTCCCTCACAGTACAGGCCAATAAGTCTCCTGTGCGTCATGAGTAAGTTGCTGGAATCTGTATTAAATACAGAAGTAATCAACCATCTCAACAAAAATAACCTTCTTAGTGACACACAATATGGTTTCCGTTCTGCTAGATCTACAACAGATGTGCTTACAGTTATATCTCATAGGATCAGTGAATCTCTCGACGGAGGCTACCTTTCTAATTGCTCTTGACATATCAAAGGCCTTTGATAGAGTATGGCATAAAGGTTTATTTCACAAGATCTCCAGCTACAGTATAGCTGGAAATTTCTTAATTATTAAATCATTTCCCTCTGATAGGTTCATAAGAGTAGTAGTTGATGGTCAGAAGTCAGAAGCTCTTAGTATTAATGCTGAAGTCCCTCAGGGGTCCATTGTGGGCCCAACTCTCTTCCTGACCTACATTAATAATCTTCCAAATCACATCCTTACATCATTCATTGACATCTATGCTGATGACACTACTATCTATGGTAGCACATCTAAGACCGTAAACGACCAAGTTCTCCCTGATTCTCTCTCCTCTGAGTCGAACAATGGGGAAAGAGGTGGCTTGCTACTTTTAATGCATCTAAAACCAAGCTTTTATCTTTACATCATCAACACTCTGATCCCCATCTGGCATCAGTTGAAATGAATGGCTCTCGTCTTGGGGAGACCTCGTGTTTTGACAAGCTTCTTGGCTTGACCTTTACTCCTAATCTTAAATGGAACACATACATTAAATCCGTTGCCAAGGCCGCTGGAAAAATTGTGAGATCCTTCTATCGATCCAGTAGATATCTCACTGCTCATGCAATTCTCTATCTATATAAGAGCCAGGTACATCCAAGGATGGAGTACTGTTGTCACATCTGGACAGGAGCTGCTAGAAAGAACTTATCCTGCCTTGATAGAGTTCAAAATAGACTTCGTAGCCTTGTAGAGGATGTCCTTTTCTCCTCCCTGCAACCTCTTTCTCACAGAAGAGATGTTGCGAGTTTGTCTCTGCTTTATCGTTATTTTCATGGCAATATGATCCTCCCTCGCCAAACTTTCTCAAGAAACACCCGTCTAACAGTAAACACTATCACTAATTTCCCCCACTCTTTATCTGTGCCTAAACCTAAACGTAGGTTCCATGAACAAAGCTTCTTTCTTAGAACTGCACGCCTATGGAATTGTCTTCCATTTTCCTGCTTTCCGGCTGACTACAATATGGTTGTCTTCAAGTCTAACATAAACAAGTTTTTGATGAGCCGTTCCATATAAGTTAACAAATTTACCGAATCTACATTACTAACGGTTATTATATTGTCCAATTTCTACTATACACTCTTTAACCCTTATCCTCGAGTGGCCTCTTGGCCTTGATAAGTGGTGATGCCTGTGTAAAAAAAAAAAAAATAAAATAACACTTTTCATTTGATAGCTTTTTTTTAAAAACTTTGAAGTAGTATTTTTTCATCTCCTTACATAAAATGGTTTCATACCTGGTCTGGATTGATTTCTGTTAAAAGAAATCCAAAGTTTCTGCTCATAATTTGCTCATCCTTACTTAAATTATTCTGCAGATTATAAAATTTTTAATTTTCTGTTTTTTTTTTGTTTGTTTTTTCAGAACATTGTTATCTAAGTTGTATATGGATGAGATTAACCAAAACCTTTTTTTTCTAACAAAAAGTTTTTCTTTTGTGTTATTTTCACAAATATTTAGGCTTAAGAACTCATGCATCCTGCGATGCATGAGGAAGTCAAAGTATACCATCTTTTTTGCTTTGAAGCCAAATCTACAGTTTCCCCTCTAGTTTTTTGTGTCTCTCCCTAATCTCCAAATCCCTCCCTATTGTCTGCTTCCAGTTCATTTTTGGTTTACATCTTTTTCCATCAATTCATCGGAGCACTTGGTTGTCAATTCTCTCCAAGTCCAAGCTTAGGGCATTTTCATTGTTTACGGATTACCGACTACACTACCTGTTAGTTAGTGTGGTCTCTGAATTCTTGTTTAATAATTTGATCGTTCCATTTGATCCTTAGATTCTTTCCAATAATTCTAATTGGAATAATATGTATCTAATTCCTTCTCTTGGCTGATTTGGAGGAGCATATAGACATTGCTGTTACGAAATCTTAATTAAGATCTGAGAGTGAATTTTTTGTTTCAAGTATTTGATTCTAAATTCTAGATTCCGATGCAGTTACAGATTCTTATTCTTATTTGTTTTAAATCTCTACATATGTAGCTACACAGTTGTTTGTTTTTAATTTATTAATTGTGGATTAGGATAAAATCCCATGTTATATGTTTACAGATTTTCAAACGTAAGAATACACATGTGAAAAATTTAGTTTAGCTGGTAGTTTATTTATTATTTTATTAATAGCACCAGCAATGAAAGGTCAAGTTCTGTAATAAACACAAGCAAAAAACTGAGTTAAAATAGTTGAATGGAATCAGAGAAAAACACAATTGTTTCCGATTCAATAACTGATTGTGATACCCCAAAATGTTACGATTTTTCTAATTTTATTTAATCTACCAAAACCTATTCTGAAAAGTTCACAAAGATTGTTTACTTGCCGTGGAAAAAAAACAAAAAACAAAAAAAAAAAAAAAAACAACCTCCAGAAAAATACCGAAATAATTCTGGATTAGTATAAAAATTAAAATTGTCTTAGTCTAGTAGGATTTCTCCTTCACTGATTGAGGGCAGAAAAGATCAACTGTAGTAACAGAACAGATACACGTTATTGCGTTATGTATCTGTTATAAGATAAAAATATATAATGTATAAAATTAGGTATAAGGTTATCAAAAGTGTTGGGAGATAGTGGTCATTGGTTATCCTTTGTGCTCTATATCATAGTTGACTATTTTGACTAGAATCATTGCAGTCACATGTATTCTAGAAGCCAAAGGAAAAACTTGCGTTATTGATTTGATCATCAATTTTATTATTGTTAGATTTTTATGTTTGCCCCTCCAAAATTTTTCTGCCGGCACTTCAAGGGATACCGATTATTTTTTTAACTGAAAAAGTTCACAAATGATTACAGTAATGACCAGAGTGCTCAATTAAATATTCAAAATCATATTTTATTTGGATTATTCAGACTATTATTCTCATCTTAAAAGTGATTTGAACAATATTTCAGCTGATGTAACCTTTGACCTTCTCCAGGTGTATCTTGTTGAATTTGATTATTTTTCTGTAAAACTTGGGAATCAGCACAAAATTTCAAATGGAATTTATTTAATCTATGGAGCTAGCATGCTTTCATTCCATCAGTTAGGACCGGAAGTAATTTACAGTTGTATTCTTAGTATCCTCTGCACTGAGGATTGAACCTTCAATCTCCTGAGGACTGTAATTTACAACTGAATTTTACCTTGTACTTTATCCGCTTCACCGTAAGTCCTTATGCAAGAAAGATTCCAGAGTTCGACAAAAAAAAATATCCAAATTTGACAAGCTACATCTGATGAAGGTTGGAGGTTACATCGGCTGAAAAATAGTGCAAAAAGCAATCAAGAATCATCTAAAAATTCAGAAACATATTTTATTACAGATAACATTAATTCGATTGACTATCGATACCTATAGTTTCACAGAAATACTGGAAATCCCGATCATTATGCTAAAGAATACTTGCCATAAATATATTTTCATACTACTACTGCTAAGCTCTACTCAATGTATTGAGCACTGTTGAAGTATAATACTTATATATATATATATATATATATATATATATATATACAGGGTGACCCAAAAAAACAAAAGCTAAATGGAGGCCATCTAGATCATATGCTGTAGAACGGAGAAAAAAGGGCCAAAGACCCAGGTTTTGATGTGATGTTTTGAATATAATAAACTGGTTATGACCAAAGTTTCATTTCATTCAGACAAAACACTAAGAAACGGGGACTAATTAGAGTTGGGACCCGTTTTTTTGGGTCACACTGTGTGTGTGTGTATATATATATATATATATATATATATATATATATATATAAAAATCTTGTTATTAATTTATTCAAATTTTCAAGAAACATTACAAATCTGTAAGAAAGGCATACAAAATTTTGATTAGCCGACAAGGAGTACAAATAAACAAGAAAAACCTTATGTAATGGAGTTTCGACGGATGCAATTCTCATCAGAGGAAAGAGGTTTGAAAAATATATAATGAATTTTGTAGGTTAATGCATTAAAGGAAACTAACAATATGAAATTAATATGAAACCAATTACACATCTCAAATCCATTTTTTCCTTGGCCTTTCTTTGTGAACGGTACCTCAGCTGTACTACACCTACTAACCTAAGAACTCTCATACATTCTTTCAATGTGGTTATACCATTGAAGTCTTTTGTTCTGCACACATCTCCCAAAAATATCTCAATTTAATCCTCTTCTGAGGTCATCAGTCAAAGTCATTAAGATTCACATTATACACTCATCGTATCATTCTCATATAATTTATCTCCATGCAACGCATATCTTTGACCCTCACTGGCAAGGTTAAATTTTCATACACCATTACATTTCATATACATGCCTGATATACTCTTTTCTTGTTCAACAGTCATAACAATCTGCTAGTTCGTAATGGGTCCTGGATATGACCTTAAACTATATCTGATGGTGAGGCCCCAGCTTGCGGGCTCTGGGGAGTGTGGAGCCACCCTTTAATTGCCATTGCTCCCAGGTCCACTCTGACCCGGAGTGGTAGTACCTGTTAGGGTCCCAACTATGGGTTAAATAGAAACTGACTTACAAAAAACATATTCTATTAAAAAAAATTTCTTCAAAATCACCGGATTTGGCATTAAATAACCTGAAAAGGGTTGATATGCCGTAAAACAACCAACTAGTTCGTAATGGCAAACATTACCTGGACTTTCACAATCTGCTTTTAAGTTTTGCAATCAAGCTTGCACCTGCTTCTCTCTGTTATTCAATTGTATCACCAAGGTAATAAAACTTCTGAACAACTTCAATAGCTTCAACAGCTCCAAAATACTTTCTCCATACATGAATCCTTCGTCTATGTATTCCTTACACACAACTGGTTATCAATTCTCAATCTACTTGTAATTCCGTGGTGCTTCTTATATAATCAATGTTTACAAGTCCGCCAAAAGATTGGGTGCCTTTCCGCAAATTGAACAGGGAAACTTTTCTTTTCTTCTTGTGACTTTCGAACACGTCCACCACTGATCATCACTTTGATCTTGGTACCATTCATTCCCAGACCTTTAATTTCCATAGCATTCCTCCAACTCTTTAACTTAACAAGTAGACCTTCCATAATTTCACAAGCAAATGTTAAATCATCAATATACAACATCTATTTCTGGTTATTTATCTCTCTATCTCTCCACTGTATATTTTGACATTGTTTTTGTAGAATGTAGTTTAATAGCAAATTCAAGATGGATTAGAAGTGCTGGCTATGATAGACATGTCTTTCTCAAAGAAGTTACATTCACTTAGACTTGTCTATTTGGAAGAGTCAACTCACTAAGTACTTATTCGAATGAACGATTGCAATATTGTTACCTAGACCAGTCATCTTAATGAATTTGTGAAGAATACTTTAAAATCAGATTTTAGTTGTATGAGTTCAAAAAAATTTTTTTTGATTTCATTTTCACCCCAAACAAGTGCCACTTTGAAATAGGGGGCTATTATCGGGGACGTAAGTTGCAGGGATATCATGAAGGGAGATGAGCAGATGTCTGTTCACATTACATTTGAACTTCTGCATGTGAGTACAGTTGGGAAAGTAGAATCCCGGAAGAGAGTTCCAAAGTCTAGCAGTTCTGAGGAAGAAACTGTTGGAGTAGAAGACTTTCTAATACCTAGGGATCTCTACTGTGTAGGGGTGGGATTTAGCTGCTTGTTGGGTTTGTCAGGGATATTTACGTTGAGGGGGTTCAAGTGTTTGTAGTTCGTCATAGCATTCACCATTAAAATACATGTAGAACAAGCAGAGGGATGCAACATTCCGTCGATGGGACTAAATTTAATCGTAATTTTGTCTATTTTGTACATACATTTTGCAACTGTTACTTAATAAAAGTTACTAAAGAAAAATATATTTTAGTATTCCTAATTTATGTTTTTAAAAAATCCTATTATTTTTGTTGCCGTTTTTCTAGGCAGCCATATCCACCCTCTCTCAAAGAGTTGGACGTATATTACTTTTATGTGAATAGAGTGCATGTTCTGGCTTATGTTTTTGTATTTACAATTGTGACCATGCATGTTGTAGTGGTCCTTGTGCAGAGGATAAATGTCTTGCAGAGTGGGAGGGGAGGCACAGAAGAAATGGAAAATATCCTGTTATGAGTTAGGCTACACAAAATTGTCTTTTGCTGTAAATAGTAAGACTACTAGAAACATACTAGAAGAGTGAGAGACCTATTTGTCCATATGAAAAAAGGTATGTTTTTCCTTTGTCTAGACAAAGTGGACAAAGATGCTATTTGTTGTTGTAAAAACTGTCCCGCAGAAGTTTGTTACAATGTGAACAGAGTTATATGTGAAACACTCACATATCCATACAAGAGGAACATTTTAAGCACTAGACGTTCACACAGTATATGTATACACCTACCACTACTATATAACAGTATATAGTAACCTTGCACCAGGTACAACAAGTAGGACGTCACGGCTAGTGCAATGAATGCCAACATGTATGTCATACAATTTGGCAATTGTCGGCTCATGCCAACCTTGAGACTCATCTCAGAACATTGTAGATTTAATAAGGGCCAAAATAAACATTAAACCCTTCTACAAAGACTAGAGGTCTCCAAATTCTGTAGGACGTTTTTCTCAAATAGTGCCCTCTATCATAAAGGGACATATGAAGATAACCACACTGACCCATCTATATGTGTCTTATCACTGATAGTGCATTTATTCAGTCATAAGTCACGGTGTATACACATAGTTAAGAAAGGTGCCTCATTCTTTGCAAGCAGATAATATCAAGATGCTATCCTTTTTATACTGCAAAGATGCTAAATCAATTTTACAAAGTCTTAGCGAATACGTACATTGCATGACAGCATATAAATGATTTGGTCTTAATCCAATTGAGGATCTTTGAAAACCACCAACAATAATGTTAGGCAAAATATATTGACGACCATTACTAATCTGTAGGAAAAAAACTGTAGAGGAATGAGACAATATCTCACCTGAGCAACGTGAGGCACATGTAAATGAAGTCACATAAGCATAGGCGTGCAATAGTAGTTAACAGAAACTGCACTACATGGTGTATTAATAATAGGTAATAATACAAAACCAATGTTTTCTTAAATGTTGCTTGCTACTTAATATATTGTTGAAGTCAACATAGATGATGAAATAGAACACCGTCTCAGCTGTGCCAATGGGGCTTTCTCAAGGCTAAGGAAGAGAGTATTTGAGAACTGTGATCTTCTGGCAAAGACCAAAATCATGGTATACAAAGCTGTCTTGCTGCCCACTCTTCTCTATGGATTGGAGACCTGGACCACATATGGGAGGCACGGAAAAACCCTGGAGACGTACCACCAAAGATGCCTCCAGAAAATCCTCAGAATCAGTTGGAAGGACCAACGCACCAACACCAGCGTCCTGAGTGAGGCTGACATTCCTACTATCATCGCTACTGTTGCTCAACGCCAGCTCAGATGGACTGGTCATGTTGTCTGAATGCCGGATCTCCGCCTCCCAAAATAGATTTTCTACTCTCAGCTTGTTGAGGGAAAGCGTGCCCAGGGTGGCCAAAAGATGAGATATAAGGACAACATCAAAGTAAATTTAAAGCGGTTTCACATGGACCTTGAGACATGGGAGGACGTGGCTGGGAGCAGGTTGGCATGGAGGAGCGCTGTCCCTGAAGGTGCTGCGCTTTATAGCAGTGACCTAAATCAAGCTGCTGAAGATAAACGCAGGCACAGAAAGGACAGATTATCAACCAGACACACCCAACCCCACCCCACCACCACTACCTTTATCTGCCCAAATTGCATAAGAAAAATTGGGTCTAGGATTGGGCTCTATGCTCACCTGAGGACCCACAGAAGCCACAAGGGAGGACAGTCTTACTCGGACACGAGTGACCGCCGATGATGATGATTGTTGATGTATGTCAAAGTTTGTGAAAAATCTGTTCATATTGCTCATCGTGTTGCCTAGAATATATATTCATTAATTTAATAATGAAGTACTCGTATTTGTTGTGTCGATCACCCCAAAATGTGTTGCACTGAACGAATGCACATGATGGCGATCATGTGTAGTAGACATTGTCATTGGCTACCACTTATGATTTTAACGACGGTCATTGACAGTCTATCCTGCCTCGACAGAGTACAAATTAGACTTCGTGGCTTGGTGGGGGATGACCTTTTCTCTTCCCTGCAGCCTCTCTCCCACAGAAGAGACGTTGCGAGCCTGTCTCTGTATTATCGTTATTTCCATGGCAAGTGCTCGTCTGAGCTCCATTCTCTGGTCCCTCCCCCTCCAATCTTTCATGAAAAATACCCGACTAGCTGAAACCACTGTCAATAATTTTCCCCACTCTTTATCCGTGCCTAAATCAAAACGTAGATTCCATGAACAAAGCTTCTTTCTTAGAACTGCACGGCTGTGGAACTCTCTGCCGCTTGCCTGTTTCCCCCCCTGAATTCAACTTGGATGTCTTCAAGTCCAACACAAACAAATTCCTGATGAACCGCCCCCTTAAGTAATGACACCTATCAAATCCCCAATACTAACTATTACTACGATACTCTCCCACTGATTAGTGTACACACAATAACTCTTATCCTCGAGTGGCTCCTGGGCCTTGATAAGTGGTGCCCCCCCCCCTGTAAAAAAAAAAAAAAAAAAATACTAGCAAATCATACTTGGGCTCCACATCTAATTTGATCATCTTTAGCTGACCACATTACCATTTGTGATGTTGATCATTAAAATAATATTTAATTTACTTAGTACTTTAGCCCTTACTTCACAACAAGTTTATAAGGGTAAAAGACTAAGTAAGATGCAGTTCTAATTCTTCTGGAGGTTGAATGTTCAACACTCAGTGCCGGTGATACTAAGAATATAATTGTGAATTACTTAAGACTTATACCCAGTCATCAGTGACGAAGTGAGACCAGCTTTGGTTTGAAATGTGTCTGTGTAGATTCATGAGTTTGACAGAAAGATTCCCGACTTCAACAAAATATGGCTGAAGAAGGTCAGAGACTACATAAACCGAAACGTTGTGCTAATAACATGCTAGGTGAGAACAGTAATCCGAATAATTCAATAAATATATTTGTTTTTCTTAATCATCGCAAATATTTGCCATTCTAACTTTTGTTTTTGTTGCGTGCAGGCGTGCAGTTCTAAGAAAGAAATTTTGTTCATGGAATCTCTGTATAGGTTTAGGCACAGATGAAAAGTGGGGGAAAATATTGACAGTGGTTTCAGTCAGACGAGTGTTTCTTGTGAAAGTTTGGCGAAGGGGTACCATAGATTGGGGCCCAGATGAGCACTTGTTATAAAAATAACGATAGGGCCGAGACAGGCTCGCAACGTTACTTATGCATATGTATACATGAGATTTTTTGGGTTTCAGCCAAATCGATACTTATGCATATATATATATATATATATATATTTCTTACTGACATACAATATGGTTTCCATTCTGCTAGATCTATAGCAGATGTGCTTACGGTTATTTCTTATAGGATTAGTGAATCCCTTGATGGAGTCTTCTGTTCTTTGACAATTGCTCTTGACATATCAAAGGCCTTTAATAGGGTATGGCTTAAAGGTCTATTCCACAGTATGGTATAGCTAGAAATTGATTTTCAATTATTAAATCATTTCTCTCTGATAGGTTCATAAGAGTAGTGGTTGATAGGCAGAAATCAGAAGCTCATAGTATTAATGCTGGAGTCCCTCAGAGGTATATCCTGGGTCCAACTCTCTTCCTGATCTACATTAATGATCTTCTAAATCACATTCTTAGATCATTCATAGACATTTTTGCTGATGACACTACCATCTATGGCAGAATATCAAAGGCCGCAAATGACAAAGTTCTCTCTGATTTTCTCTCCTCTGATCTGATGCATATGGTACAATGTGGGAAAAAGTGGCTTGTTACTTTTAATGCATCTAAAACCAAGTTTCTATCTTTACGTCATCAACGTTCTGATGCCCATCATGCATCAATTGAAATGAATGGCTCTCGACTTGGGGTTGCTCCATGTTTTGACAAGCTTCTGGGCTTGAGCTTTACCTGATCTAAAATGGAATACATACATCAAATCCGTTGCCAAGGACTAGAAAAATGGTGGGATCTTTCTATTGATCGAGTAGATATCTACCTGCTGATGCAATTCTCTACCTGTATAAGAGCCAGATACGCTCAAGGATGGAGTATTGCTGTTATATCTGGGCAGGAGCTGCTATGAAGACAGAGTTCAGAATAGACTTCATAGCCTAGTGAAAGATATTCTTTTCTCTTCCCTGCAAACTCTTTCTCACAGAAGAGACATTGCAAACCTGTCTCTGGATTATTGTTATTTTCATGGCAAGTGCTCGACTGAGCTCCAATCTATGGTTCCCCTCATCACCAAAAATTCACAAGAAACACTCGTCTGACTGAAAAAAATATCAATAATTTACCCCACTCTTTATCTGTGCCTAAACTCAAACGTAGATTCCATGAACAAAGCTTCTTTATTAGAATTGCACACCTGTGGAACTCTCTTTCATTTACCGGCTTTCCAGCTGACTACAATATGGCTGTCAGCAAGTTCAACATAAATAAGTTCGTAATGAGCCTTTCCCCTTAAGTAATCCAATTTACCAAATTTACACTGCTAACGATTACTAATATATTGTCATTTTGACCACTGTACACTCTTTAACCCTTATCCTCGAGATGCCTCTGGGCCTTGATAAGTGATGATCCCCTTTAAAAATATATATATACAGTAAAAGTGCATGAATCTATTTGTTTAAGCTTTATGTGTCTCCATACAGTTTTATCTATGTGCAACATGCATGTAGCTTTGCCCTCACTCCATGGTAAAGTTTGCAAAAAATCTGTCCATATTGCTCATCGTGTTGCCTTCATTATATAATTCACAATTTATTAGTTCAGAAGTGAATAATATATAAAGATATTGAAAAATTAAACTTTATAAAGATAGAGATATTTATATGTGTATATTTATGTGTATGTTCATATGTGTGTTTATGTGTGTATATTTATGTGTATGTTCATATGTGTATATTAATGTGTGTACATTTATGTGTATGGTAATATGTGTATATTTATGTGTGTATATGTTCATATGTGTGTTTATGTGTGTATATTTATGTGTATGGTAACATGTGTATATTTACGTGTATGTTCATATGTGTATGTTCATATGTGTATATTTATGTGTATGTTCATATGTGTATATTTATGTGTATGTTCATATGTGTGTTTATGTGTGTATATTTATGTGTATGTTCATATATGTATATTTATGTGTGTATATTTATGTGTATGGTAATATGCGTATATTTATGTGTGTATATGTTCATATATGTGTTTATGTGTGTATATGCATGTGTATGTTCATATGTGTATATTTATGTGTATGTTCATATGTGTGTTTATATGTGTATATTTATGTGCATGTTCATATGTGCATATTTATGTGTATGTTCATATGTGTGTTTATGTGTGTATATTTATGTGTGTATATGTTCATATATGTGTTTATGTGTGTATATTTATGTGTATGTTCGTATGTGTATATTTATGTGTATGTTCATATGTGTGTTTATGTGTGTATGTTCATGTGTATGTTCATATGTGCATATTTATGTGTATGTTCATATGTGTGTTTATGTGTGTATATTTATGTGTATGTTCATATGTGCATATTTATGTGTATGTTCATATGTGTGTTTATATGTGTATATTTATGTGTATGTTCATATATGTGTTTGTGTGTATATTTATGTGTATGTTTATATGTATGTATATTTGTGTATGTTCATATGTGTGTTTATGTGTGTATATTTATATGTATGTTCATATGTGTGTTTATATGTGCATATTTATATGTATGTTTATGTGTGTATATTTATGTATATATTTATGTGTATGTTCATATGTGTGTTTATGTGTGTATATTTCTATGTATGTTCATATGTGTGTTTATGTGTGTATAGGAAGCAATTAGTATTTTATGCTAGTGGAGGATTGTTTAGAATGGAAATAGGAAAAGTGAATGGCGTCAGCAATTAGCGGCGGAACTAATAAAGCATCTGCGATTCGTTTTGAGAGACGCAAGGTTATGAAACTCGAATAAACATGCCAGACGGAATTAAAACTCTCATTTGGAGAACTCGAAAGCAAATAACAGCAGGAAACAAAGATGGAAATAATTGCAACGCGATGAAAACTCTTGTAGTATTTTAGAGGTAGAACCTTTTTTAAGCTGAAATTCGTTAACCGCCAGACAGATGCGGTGAGTGTGGCCGATTAAACGTCCATTGTGTTTGTTAAATCGCCAATTTGTTCGATGAAAATAATCGCATCTCTACCCAAGGTTCTCAAGAAAACTGTACCGTTTTAAGCTGCTTTGATACTGAAAGATTTGTTTGCACCGAAACCCCAGAAAAGAAACCTTTAAATGTGTTGGATTAAGTAATTCCTTTCACAAACAACCGTGACGACGTTTTCTCATAATATCAGCAGTAGCAACATTCTTTTTTCTTCTCCTCCTGGACAACACCGACTGTTTTTGCATTTATACGAAGTTATTTTGTATATTACAACGTGTAAAAATTATATCTGAAACGATAAACATAAGCTATATAGTTATGTGACTGACTATAGTTGATGGCGACCCGAAGGCTTACTTTTCGTTATCTGCTAGACCGAGGTGTAAGGTAGGTCGTCACTTTATTCACAAGATTGTTTCAGTTATTCTTGGTCTTCATCTTATAATGTTAAGTGTTTAACAGAGCATCACTTATCATTATTTAAGTTTTTCATATTATTATGAACCGACATCTTGTTGTCCAACTCCCTACATAGTACCCCTGTAGCTTGGGTCTCTGATAGTAGCTTCCTACATCAAAGTTGCAGTGTACCTTGTTTGGGGTGAAAATGTGAAAAAAAAAAAATGTTCAATGAAAATAATCGCATGAAAGAAATTACTTAATCCAACACATTTAAAGCTTTCTAGTTCATTCCTGAGTTTTCGGAGGATTGAACCCCAATCTCCCGGTTTATTAGCGAACACTCTTTCCATATTGTCAAATGGACCGGTTAAAAAACATAAAGAAAAGAACAAGGGTAATGGTAATTAAATAATTAATGAACAATATTTCCCCATCAAGAAAGTGTCGAGTTTGCATGTTTGTGTGTAATGGTATATGTTGACAATGGCTGTTTATTTAAAGGAGTATAATTAAGTAGGCGACGTAGTAGATCACTACCCACCTTAATAGAACTGTTATACTTACGATTACAAAAGTAATACGAACGTAGCAATTCTGTTCATGGTGCTATGAGTAATCTATTGCTCCATTGTTGTTGTTGAGCATTGTTGTAGTGTTAGTATTGCTGCTATTATTAAAAAGGAAAAAGTTAATGAAACTGGTTGTTTTTGCAGTTGGCAATACATTCTCTAGACCAGTGATTTCCAACCACATTAATGGGCTGCAGCATGATTGCTTGTGTCTTGCGAAAAGATTATAGCTAGAAGCCATTTAATTTCATTTTGTTTAATAAAGACACAAAATTTCTTCTCATGATAATTGCGCTCAATTCAAAATCACTGAATTCTCGGAATCTAAATATTTTGTTCATATTAATAAGGTTTCAGTTAATATTAGTGATAGGACGATTTATTGGAATATCAAGAGTTTTCTCAAAGTATCGAGACTCGTCATCGGAGCTTAATATTTTAGACCCTGTACGATACGAAAACTATATCAGATATTGAATATAGTATATGTTGATTTATGTGAAGAAAAATTCTTCTGACATAATCTTGTTTTTTTTTTATCATAAAAAGTTTTATGAGTAGAAAATATCAATTTTCTTGCCTTCATCGTGTTATAATGACAGTTTGTGATGAAAGCCATTAATAAAAAATGAGAAGAATTACATATGCAGACCCCTGTCAATGTAAATATTTTAAACCATAATGAAAATAAACATTGAGAAATCAGGAAAACAAAAGAAAATGAAAAAAAAGAAACTTAACAAAAAATAGTTTTCTTTAAGGAACGTCAAAACACTTTAAAGTAAAAAAGAAAAATCAACTGAAGTGAAATGGATGCAATTATGACGTGTACATTTGAAACTGTTATTGGAAATTGTACCACAAACGAACTACACACACACACACACACACACACACACACACACACACACACACACACACACACACACACACACACACACAAATGAAACATATATACTTATACATACGATTTCAAATAGTTACAAATATATACAGGATAGAACAATAAATCTAGCCTTAAAGAAAACAACACTACAACTTTATTTAAAAATTTATTGAAAAAATCAATTTAGGTAACTTTATTATGTAATAGAGATGACATCTATTCAATGTAACAGCCTTTAGCCCCAATACCGCCTCAATATGGCTCCAGACGACGTTCTCGACGTATGACCAAACGAAATAGTTTAGCTGGTTCAAGTCGGGGTGGGGGGTGGGGATCCGGTGAGAGAAAGGTGCAAAATCTTTATACTCCTTCTAAAGCACAGCCAGGGACTCTTTCGACTTGTGGGACAACGCCGAGTCCTGCTGCCACACCTAGGGTCTGCCATCAGCTAGCTGATTGCATCAGGCGTTGAGCACACTCTTCAACATATCCAGGTACACTTAAGTGTTGCCTTTCAAGCCGACTTCAAAGATATGAGGTGGCATGGTGTGGCCCTCATTTGAAACCACACCAAAGACCATAACCATTGCTGGAAATTTTGTTGAGCCATCAAGCCTTGAACCGTCTGGAGTTACATTTTGAGGGTGCTGGCAACGGTCCTGTTGTCATAATTTTGATCGATGGAAAGCATGAGTTGTAGAGCGGCGCATCTCCGATCTCATTCATAGTGAACATAGAGTCACTTTCAGACATGATAGAAGGCTCCTATCGTTCTTGGAATTTGTACACAACTGGCCAACTAGTAGATGATCTGCAACAAAAATGAAAACCGGTTTTCTTGGCGACAATTTTATCGTTCCACCCGGTATACTTGCGCACACATGCAGTATATCACCAAAAAAAAAAATTTATGCGAAAATTCGTTATTTTTATCTATTGAGAAATCTAAGTCGATATTTCCAGAATATATATTTTTTTTTTTCAAAGGCAAAAATATGATGATACATCTCACTTATGAGTTGAGTTTTACCTTGAAGAAATAATTTAAAGGATTTAAATGAGTCACCATATCCATGATGATCGCTACAATTAGGAGCTAATCAGCATCTCGAAAATGTGAACTATCGATATGTTTACTTTCGAGTAATATTGCCACCTCTTTATGTAAGACACTACTCATTTTAACATTGATTCTCAACTTAGCCTGCGTACATCAAAGAATATGTAAGGTCATTATATTCTGCCTTAATATCAAACAAAAGTTGTTTAAATTGTCAATGATGCAGTTCACAAGAAAGACTCAGATTCATAGTTTTCATGACAACATCCATAACGTTTTTAAATTTCAAGGATTTGGAACACACTTGCTATTGATGGAAAAAGTGATAATTTTTACAGATTTTTTAGCAATTCCAAGGTTTTCCACATGTAGTAATGAAACAAAGCCGTTCTTCGCTATCATTGCTGGAGCACCATCAGTTGTGATTGTAATAAGCTTGAAAAAATCAAATTAGATTTCTGTCATCATTTTCAACAAAGCTTTAAAATATCTGCTCTGATAATGTTTCCCTTCATGGGAATTAATTTAAAAATAACTTCAAAAATATGAAAAATGGAAATCACTTCCTTTACAAAGACATCAAGTTGTGCAGTGTCACTTGAATCTGTATTGTTGTCGACTGCAATATAAAATATTGCAATTCACTGCAGGTTATTTGATTTTAATATCTGCTGATATTTTCTCAATGCACTGCTTGACTATTCTCGGGGAAAGGCTGATAGTTTAAATAAAGACTTTTTTTCTGGATAAGCAATATCTAAAACTGCTAGTAAATATTCTTTCTGGTTTTATGGGATAAGAGCCCGTTGTTGAAAGAACCATTTATTTTCTTGATTTCAAGTAATCTAAATAATATTATGAAGAAACATGTAAGAGTATTTATTTCAAACGACGACATCTTTCTGAATGCATGTCTTCAATTATATCAGCTCTATTTTCACATTGGTTTCCACATTGATTTGAAATATTTTACAAGACAGATCTCTTTCAGGTGCCTCAGTGTTTTCAAACCGTCTTCGGTCCTTATTGACTTACCTCCTTAAGAGGGAAGGGTTGGAGGTAAGGTCTGTTTTAATGTAGGGAAAATCGAATTTCCCATAAAATGAGACTCTTAATTGGGACAAAAATACGAATTTTAGCTGTCCAAAAGGATTTCTCCTTCACTGATGGGTACAGAAATGATTAAGTGTAATACCAGAACAGATACTGAACTTTGAAATCTTTATTTGCACAAAATGTAAAATTTACATTTGGAATATATTAGTACAAACCTATTAAAAGTGAAATAAATGAAGGTCGTTGGTCATCCTTGGTCAAAATCGATAAATAAATATCTATCCTGCTTTTAATCCCAGTCATCAAAATGCCACATTTACCATTTACTATAACTATATATAAAAGGCTATATGTCTGTCTGTCTGTCTTCATATTTTCAAACTCTATCTCCTCCAAAGCTAAAAGTCGCAGAGCAGCGACAGGGGCCTCAAATGATTGGATTTTTTACAGACCGTTCTTTTATGGGTTTTTAGCCAATAAAATTAGATTTTAAGGGATCAAAAATTGGTCAAAATTGAAAAAAATCGTTATACATTTTGTACATTCATCTTAGTTTATTCTTAATTTTTAATTAGTTCATGTGTGTGTCACGTTTGTACAGTGATAACTTTACCAGCTTTGAATGCTACAGTTTCAGTTTCGATTCTAGCTGATGGCATCCAAATAGGTTTTTTTTTTTTTTTACTTTTTAAAGCACGACTATGATAATATATAATAATAATATATAAGAACTCTAGACAAATTAAAACATCGTATTTAAGCGTATTTTACGCTCCCTACCCGCTTGTATATTTATGTATACAGAAATTCTTTAAATAATCAGAGGAAAGTGGAGAAAGAAAAGTAAAGTCACTTTGATCCAACAGTCTATGGCCAGCTATTGCAGCTCGTTATATATATATATATATATATATATATATATATATATATATATATATATATATATATATATATATATATATATATATATATGGACATCATGCAAGGTTAATTTGGTTGCATCAGTTTCTACTTCAATTAATTTGGTCGAGTGTAAAACTTCAGCACATTATCAATATACGATGAAGTTTCAAAATTATAGATACGATTTTTTTTCCACAGAAAAACGCACCTGTGCAAAAGCAATTCACATTTTCTCACTGGTTTTTATCCAAAGCTGTATAATGTTATCGGCGGGTATTTTCTTAACCCATGAATTTTTCATCCCATTGTCAAGTCCTGGTTTCTGCGTGCACCTGCAAAGATGTTTCACCGTCGCTTTCGGTTCAATAGAGGCAAGGCAACGTTCTTTCCGTTGAATAACCTGCCAAAAGAGGTTATAGTGATGGCCATGTTGTTAAAAACGTGAAACAAAATAAGAGAATAAAAGAGAGCAATTTCAAATAAAACATTTACAACACAAAAACGTTTAAAATAAACGAAAACCAAACAAAAAGGAATTATTTTCACTTACGCCAACGGCTAATTCAATAAATCCGATACCAGTGCAGGGGCATGTGGGTGGAAGATAAGTATATCAGAGTACGCTGACGAGAAATGAGTGTGATTAGCTGTTAATTTAACCACTCATAAAAAGAAATCTCAAATATTGTCATTAACTTTTATCAGAGAGAAAAAAATAAAATAAAATAATTACCCTTTTGTACGAGGGACGTGCAATAAATAATGCCCCTGACCCACTTCTCATGGCAGTAGAGCAACGAAACTTGGCACAGTTATTAGTCTTTCTCTACATAAGAACAACCCAGAGTTATGCATTTCTCCCATTGTTTGATGCAGCTCTGGAAACCATTTTTGTAGAACACCCCAGATTGGTCCTCCAACCACGACGTGACTTCAGAAATCAAGGCTGCATCATCTGGAAAACGCTTTCCTTTCAAAAACAATGTCATGGCTGGGAAGAGGTGAAAGTCAGAGGGTGCAAGGTCAGGAGAGTAGGGAGGATGGAGTAGGATTTCATAACCACATGCCCATGCTTCTGATCTGGCGACATGCGACTTGTGGACCGGACTCTTGTCCTGCAGGAGGAGGGTACATTTGCTGATCTTGCCTCGCCTCTTGATTTTGATAGCTTCCCTCAATTTCCTCAAAAGTGAAGCATAATAGGCTCCTGTAATTGTAGTACCCTTTGCCAGGAAATCTGACATCACTACTCCATCCTGGTCCCAGAAGACCGTGAGCATGACCTTGCCAGCGGAGGGCTGCACCCTTGCCTTCTTTGGAGGTGGTGACTCCAAGTTCAGCCACTACATTGCCTGGGCTTTGGTCTCTGGATCATAGTGATGGACCCAGGTTTCATCCTGTGTAATCAGTCTTTTGAAAAACTTTGACTCATCTTCTTGGCACATCTCCAAATTCATCCTCGAGCACTCAACGCATTCTCGCTTCTAGAATGGTGTGAGCAACCTGGGAATCCATCTGGCAGACACCTTATGCATATGCAAATGGTCATGAATGATAGTTTCCACAGACCGTGTACTAATCTTGACATCTTGGGCTATTTGGCGAATAGTAATGCACCGATCTTCCAAAGTGGCAGCCTCAACTGGATTGACAGATGCCTCATCAATGGCAGAAGGGGGGCGACCAGGTCTGGGAGCTGTTTCCACAGACTTCCGGCCATGTTTGAATTCATGATGCCAGCGTTTTACAAGGTCATATGATCGGGCATTATCACTATAAGTTTCTTTCATTTCATCAAAAGTCTCCTGTGGTGTGCGTCATTTCAAATACAAAAACCGGATCATTGCTCGACATTCAACATGCTCCATTTCACACCTGACTCAGTTGAAACACATGTAAAACAGAAACCACAATTAGTTCAGAGCTGTAATTTGCCACATAACCTGTAGAGCAATAAATCATTGCACATGTAAAATTTCAGCTAGATCAGACAATTGGAAGTGGGTCAGGGGCAATACTTTTTGCACGCCCCTCGTACCAAGAGGTTCTTCCATAGATTTTTTCTGTTGGATTAGTCTGAATCATATTGGAGTTGAAGTTAAACTTTTCCTATCCACATAAATGCTGTCTAGTTAACCAAAAAAGCTTCTTTTTATAGAGTGCTTACCAATAATAGAACATTCTTGAATCTTCTATTAGTTTGAGAAGAAAGTTCTTGTGGAATTTTTAATTTTAATTCTAAATGATGTATTTTCAAAAAAGTAATCCTTATAATACCTTTACTTTATATGTCATTTTAAAGAGCGTTTCTCGCCCTAGCTAATCGTTTAAATTATAATAGTTTTAACACAATTATGTCTTCTTTTCAGAACGTTGAATACAAGATGGAAAAAAACAAAATGCTCAATTTTCTTATTTCAATTCAGGCTAGGCCGAAAAGCTACTGAAACAGCTCGCGTTATCAATGAAACATTTGGCCCATGAACTATTACTGAACGCACAGCACAATGGTTGTTTAAAAATTTCATGGCCGCAACAAGTGTCTTGAAGATGATAAGAATAGTGGTCGGCTCTCGGATGTGAATAACGATCAATTAAGAGCCTTAGTCGAAGTCAATCCCATGCACAACTGTTCGAGAACTTGATTCTGAATTAGACTTAACATATTAATGTATGAATTGAACGACAACCAAAAGAAATGCAGTGTCATCTTCCCTTCTTTTACACAACAAGAAGGGCTCGTTTGTGTGACTTGTGATGAAAAGAGAGTTTTTTACAACAACCGACATCACTCAGCTCAATGGTTAAACGCCAACAAAGCTCCATGACACTTCCCAAAACCAGAAATACACCAAAAGAAGTTCATGCTAACTGTTTAGTAGTCTGCGACCGGTCTCATTCATTACAGTTTTTTGAATGCAGGCAAAACTATTACAGTGGAGAAGTACTGTCAACAAATAGATGAAATGTATTAGAAACTTCGACATCATTCAGCATTACTCAACAGTGCCTGACCGCTAGTTTGTAACCCGACCCTGCAGAAGTTGAAAGAATTGGGCTACGAAACTATGTCTCATCTGCCATACTCTCCAGACCTCTCACCTACCGACTACCACTTTTTCAAGCAGCTCGACAACTTTCTGCATGATAAATGCTTCAAAAACCTAAGTGATATCAAAAAACGATTTCATCGATTTCGTGACCAGAACGCGAATTTTTGATTCTGATGGTGCTTATTTCGAATAATAAATTTTTGTTTGATCCGATATGTTTATCTAAATTTAAAATTTAAAAACCACCAGGACTTTCTTGCCAACCTGATAGATTTTTTTGGAAAGTTCTAGAACTTTCTAGATTTTTGTAAATCATTTTATTTTATTTTTACTCAGTTAATAGCGACTTTCATGAGCGAATGTCTATATACATTGATTGATAAGACTATGGGAAAGATAACTTAACCCCCTATTCAGGTTTAAAGCGTATTTTTCTAATCATTAAAACTGTATGTTGGTGTAAATAGTAGTGATGAGACGATTCCAATATTTTTCCCGATTCCGGTACAATTACAGATTCCAATTCCAATTATTTATAAATCTCTAAATATTTTACTATAAAAGTGTTATTTTGTCACGATTACTGTAAAAACGCATCATAAATGTGCATAGATTTTCTTAAACATAAAACACACTTGTGAGGGTCTGATCTAGAGATTTTCGTCTTGCTGGAAGTTTAAATCAATAAATATTTATTATTTAATTATTACTACAAGCAGTGGAAGATGTTTCTTGAATTAAAATCAAATAAAAAAGATAATTTAAGGAATTGTCTTAACATCGGAAAATGTTCGAACATGTTTTCCCTCACATATACACACCCACATGTACGCACGCACATACGCACACACACACACACACACGCATATACACATCCTCATACATACACCCACATGTACGCATGCACATATGCACAGATACGTACATATATTCACATTCACGTATATACACTCACATTCACGCACACACACACACACACACACACACACACACACACACATGCTAACGTACACATATATACGCATACATGCGTGCACATGCGAAACGTCACTTCCCCTGAAAGGAATTCTAGACATGCGCAGTCAGAACACTCACCCCGATATAAAAGTCCACAACACTATTCAACTTCCTCTCTTTTCTTCCCTTTTTTCCTGGGTTCATCAACCAGGCAAGTTCGGCGTCCATAGCTCTCGGTTTGAAGACTTTTCCACGTGGACGACTGCTATCATGAACGCACGGTTTTGCTGAGGCAAACACTCCCTTTCTATTTTCTTTTCTACGTGCGGGACGGCCATTTCTCGTCCTCGTCTTCATCCCTTTCTTTTCCACGCATGTAGTCGTCAACGCCTGAATGAACACGTGTTACACCTAAACCATTTTTATTTTCAACAGAAAATAAACGACATGTTTATTCCATCCCGCAATTGAGTTATTGTTTACTTTATTCCATTCGTTTCATTATTTTCTTTTGTAACGGGATTAGGATTTATATGTCCTAGTCCTCTACAAAAATAGGCTAAAATTTTTCTGATTCCGATACACCAAAAAGCTCCAATTCTTCCAATCCCGATTGTGATTAATCGTCCTAACACTAGTAAATAGTTTTCACCAGACTATTTACATAATTGTCGTATTTTGAATTTCCTGCAAAATCAATTAAATTTGATTGGAATTAAAATGCACATAGCGAAAACTTTTCATTCATTCTAGAGATATAATCAAACATGAAGAATTAACCTTGTCGACGTCGAGCTGAGTATATATGCCTGACTGTTTCTTATATCGTGATGAGACAATGCAACAAACTCTACAGTGTGGAATGATAAAATTGTCAACATAGAAATGACGACATAATTCTGTTTTCGTTTGATGAAAACTGGTTCTCTTTTTTTGTTGCAGACCATCTACTAGTTGGCAAGTTGTGTCCAAATCCCAAGAGCGATAGGAGCCTTCTATCATGCCTGAAAGTGACAGAATGTTCAACAAGCAAGATCGAAAATGCACTGCTGTTAAACTCATGATTTGTACCAATCCAAGTTATGACAACAGGACCATTGCCAGCACTCTCCAAATGCAAATCCGGACAGGATTTCCCAGGTTGATGAAAACAAAGCTTTTGGCCACGATTATGGTCTTAGGTGTGGTTTCAAGTGAAGGCTGTATCATGCCACATAACGTCTTCGATGTTGGCTTGAAAATCAACACCAAACTCTACCTGGATGTGCTGAAGAATAGTATATAAACAATAAATTAATATCCTAAAACACCTAAAACACAATAAATCAACACGTCATTTAATCGAATCTGCTCTCATTTTCCAATCTACTAATACTTATTAAACAAAGAAAAGGTTTCCTTCTATATTTCTTCCTATCTGTGAAAAATCATTATCAATGAAAAACAATCTAGATACAGGATAAACCTAAATACTCCCGTCTTAATTTCTTTTATATAATTTTTTTGACAAATATCATAAACTGTATATATTTATATAAATAAATTTACATAATGACTCCGCCCTATTAGTACATATAGTCCTAAACATTTGACTCTCTTGTCATTGACAATCCCTCTTGAGAAAGCCAGCCTGCATAAGACTGGCGAAAGGTTGAGCCTCTAGGTCTCTCCGTCTCCATTTCACACACACACACACACGCACACACACACACACACACACACACACACACACACACATATATATATAGGTTTATAATTTACGTGAAACTGTCATCATTTTGTATATACAAATTGTAATCGATATTAAAAAGAAATGATAAAATTTTTTTATAAAGGCATAAAAATGAACAGTTAAAGCTCAATGAAGATATTTTGTTATTCAAGAACATATATCACCAATAGAATAGTTTGCAAAATACCAAAGATCAAGTTTTTTTTTATAATATTGTTTTGTTCGTGGCTAACGAGTAGGCAAAAATATATCTTTGTTGCATTGTATTTGCTTACTCTTCAGATACTCACCTTAAAAACATAGAAAAAGCATTGTTTTAAACAATTAACATTATTCATGCAACCAACAAACTCTCACAATTATAGTCGCTAAGATGGCTTCTACTATAATGCATTCATCTTAACTAAATTTAATTATTTTAATAGTTTTGTGTATTATTATTATTATTACTGGCAGAACCTGGCTATAAATTACTTATTAGTACTACACCCACCATACACTGGCTGGCACTAAATAACTTATTAGTATTTTGATCTTTACCAACCATAGACTAGCTTGCAATAACTAACTTTATATTGTGATTGCACCTATAAGACACTGGTCGGCGATAACTAACTTATAAAGATGGTGATCTGCACCCACCATGCACTGGCTGACGATAAATAATTTATTAGTATTGTGATCTGTCACCAAGAAATACTGGCTGGCGATAAGCAAATTATCAGTATTGTTTAACTCCGGGAAATTCGAGTGTATCAAATACGGTAGAAGGAAGGACCTGAGAGAAGCATCTAAGTACTCGACCCAAGACGGGAAGCTAATTAAAACCAAAGATACTGTGCGCGATCTGGGAGTAACGTTGGATTCTGATGGTACATTTACCTCCCAGATCGACAAAGTTTGTTCAACTGCACGGAGCCTTTCCAGTTGGATTCTACGCATTTCAAAACGAGACAAAAAACCTAATGCTGACACTCGGGAAGTCGCTGGTGTTGCCGCACATTGATTACTGTTGTCAGCTGTAGACTCCAGATAGAAAAGGTCATATTCAAGCATTAGAGGCCATCCAGAAGTCGTTTCTAAGAAAGATAACTGGTTATAGTCAATTGAATTATTGGCAACTGCTGGATACGTTGAATATCAAATCGATTCAACGCAGGCAAGAAAGATATTCAATCATCTATACCTGGCGTATGATGGAGAACCAGGTGCCCAACGCTGGTATACAGCACCATATCTCAAAACGTGGCAGAAGGTGTGTGGTACCACCCCTAACCAGTGCCAGGGACAACTGGATCCGACGGCTCAGGGAATCGAGTTTAAATTCCCGGGGTCCTACGCTCTTCAATTGCCTACCACATAACATCAGAGGGATCACGAACTGCAAAATAGAATCGTTCAAGTCGGCGCTGGATACCTGGCTGAAGTCTGTGCCAGACGAACCTCAGATCCCCGGTTGTACCGCTATGAGACGCAGTGAATCCAATAGCTTACGCCACATGCTTGTCTGTGTAAAGAGGGACAGCGAAACGGTGCAGCGGTCTATTGATTCGACGCCGCCTATACCGTCCCAACTGGAGGCCGCTTGCCGCAGTGACCTTGGAGGGCTCTGACCGCCGAAAGACATCACACTCACACAACTCACACAACTATTGTGATCTGCACCCATTAAACATTGGCTGGCGATGAATAACTTATTAGTATCATGATCTTTACCTACCATACACTGGCTGGCGATAAATAACTTATTAATATTGTGATCTGTACCTACCAGACACTGGCTGGCGATAAATAACTTATTAGTATTGTGATCTGTACCATTCATACACTGGCTGACACTATTCCATATTTGTAGTGATATGCAAATTAAGTATGATTTACATATGAGCAGATAGCTCATATTTATAAACTGACACCAACTAGAACAGGTGGTTGTTGAACGTTTGCTTAGCGTTATACACGACATATCGATGGCGTCGATGATAGAATATTCTCTGGTCTTTGGAGACCCGGAATACGTAGATACTAGGAATCGTTGCTTTGCTTCTAATGCGAGAAGCAAAAAGTTTAAAGACAACAAAAAACAAGGAGGGGACAATGAAATTACCGACTTGTTCATGGCTAACGCTGGTTGTGAAGCAATTATGAAGGCTGCTATTATGGTTTACCCTAGAGAACTAGAAGAAATGACTTTCGAAGAAATAAGTCAGATTATCAAGGGAAACACGAGGCCAAAGAAAAGACTGGTGATTGCAAAAAGGACCAAGTTTATGGCCATGAAGCAGGAAGTGGATGAACCGATAGTAAAATATTTACACCGGTTAAGAAGTGCGAGCAAATACTGTGACTTTGAAAAACTAGGAACAAAAGAACAGACAACAGAAGAAGACTTAATTCAACTAAGATTGATTGAAGGTATGCATAATTCGGCACATAGATATAAGCTGATGGAACAGTTACAACTTACAAAAATTCCCTTGAATATGTGTGTAGAATTTATACAACAGCAGGAATTAATACATACCTACAACCAAAATAAAAAAAAAACTCATACGAAGAAATAATGGTTGACACGTATACGGTAGAAACGAAAAGAAAAAAATGTGTTTACTGTGGAAAAATTCATGAAAGGAAAAAGAAAATGCCCAGTGTTTCGAAAAACATGTTCAAAGTGTTTTAAAAAGAATCACTTTAAAGAAGTATGTAAAACGAAAAATGTGGAAAGAATAGAGGATGAAAATAGACACATTTTTAATGTAAAGAAGGATAATATGCAAAATACTTGATCTAAGAATGGAGATACAAAAATAAAAATGAAAATCAACAATTGTGTTGTTGAAATGCAGATAGATACCGGCAGTGAAGTAACCATAATTCCCAGAAATTTGTGGTTAATAATGGGAAAACCGCATTTAAAAAAAAGCAACGTACAATTACGTCAGTTTGATGGCTCGGTTATAGCAATTATGGGTTACTTTGAAGGTTCAATAGAGCTAAAAGAAAAATATGAAGTAGTACCCGTTATAGTCACAAATTAGCGAAAAACGCATGGACTATTGGGGAATGATGTATTAAAAATAAATTCAACGAAGTTGATTAATGAGATAGAAATGGAAAAAACAGGGAAATTAAAATTAAAAAATTATGAAACTAGCCTGAAATTAAAAAAAAATGCCCCCCTCCTACTACGAAGTGAGAAAAGTACCAGTGCATTTATTACCGTTAGTAATAGCTAAGTTGCAAAAGTTAATAAAGGAGGATTCATTAGAACCTGCCCCTTCAGGAGGAAGTAAATGGGCATCACCCATTGTGGTATTAAAAAAAAGACGGTGACTTGAGAATTTGTGGAGATTATAAAATAGGGGTGACTGGTACCCTATTCCAAATGTGAAAGTGGCTTTACATAAACTTGCCAGAATGAGAGTATTTTCGAAGATAGACCTAAAATCAGCTTACCACCAAATTCCATGGATGAAAATTTTAAAGAAGTGACGACAATAAACACATCTATAGGCCTGTTAAGGTGGAAAAGGACGCCGTATGGCATAAAAACGGCAAGTGCAATTTTTCAAAAAGCTATTGAAAAAGTGATAGGAAATGTTGAAAGTACCATCTGTTATCAAGAAGATATATGTGTTGGAGATTTAAATGAAGATGATTTAAAAAAAAAAAAACTGAAAATATACTGAACCGGCTAAGAGACGTTGGCATGACAGTAAATACAAAAAAGTGTGTAACCAACAGTAATGAAATATCATTTTTGGGTTACTCAATATCAAAGGAAGGGATCTCTCCAGATGAAGCACTAATAGAGAAAATTCTAAAAGTGGCAACACCAAAAAATAAAAAAGAGTTGGAGTATTTCTTCACCCTCAAAGTAATAGGATTGCGGAAAAGATGGTCCTGACAGTAAAGAAGGGCATAAAAGCATGCATGCAACATAAGGAGAAAATCGATGCTGTCCTACCAAGATTATTCCTAAGTTATAGAACAATTCTGCACGCAGGCAGGCCAGAAAGTCCATCTGCCTTAATGTGCAGACAATTAAGATCACCTTTGACTATTTAACTATGTCATACGCCACAAATCAAAAGATGTGGTACAAAAGAAATAGGAATATGGAAGCCGAGACAGCAGAATTTATTATGCAGAAAAGACATAATACTGCAATATTAAATAAAGAAAATGGGAACAATATTCTAACTCATGGTGACCAAATAAGATCCCAAGGAGAACAATTGGATGAGGAAATGCCTTCAGAGCTGCCCATTATTGACGTAACAGAAGAGTTACTGCAGAATGAGACTGTGGAGGAATAAGTAGAGAGGGAGGAGTTAGAAGAGGAAGCTGTGGAATGGGACAAGACAGAAGAGGAAGATCAGAATATGCAGGAGGAAGACTGCAATTATAGGGGAAGACATGAAGGAAAAGGAGAGAGATAAAGGAAGATGTTCAGGAGGGCACGAGAAGAAGTACAAGAAGTGCTGATGGCATAAAGCCCCTCCGTTATAGGGAGATCTAGTGATATGCAAATTAAGTATAATTTACATATGAGCAGATAGCTCATATTTATAAACTGACACCAACTAGAACAGGTGGTTGTTGAACGCTTGCTTAGCGTTATACACGACATATAAATTTTCACAAGAGAATTCAATATAATAACGGTTGGTGCGATTTGGAATATTTCATTTTTATTTTAAAGTATGTTTACGAATGTGATGACAACGATTGAAGCGACAAGCGTAATAATATATAGATTATTATTACTATTATTATTATTATTATTATTATTATTATTATTTGCTTAGTTAGATGTTGTACAAAGCTGTCTTTATAGATATAAACTAGCGGGACCTGTTTAAATTCCACAGGGGACTCATTCATATGTAATATATTGATGTTGGCATTCTGTAGATGTTCAGTGTAAATGGAGACGCTCTGATATTATTGTAGCGTTTTTGTTAAAACTGCAAAAGTATTTATCTAAGCTAGCAGGGACACTCGGCAAAGCTCGGCCGTAAGGTACGCTTTAATATGATATTTTAATTCTTTAAGATTTCGTATATATCATTATAGAGTTAATGTCCTATCGATTTTTATATATTATAAAGTTGTGATTTAAAAAAAATATATGTATATATCCATATGACTTGAATGCATTAGCTTGAATTAAAACCGAAATTAAAAACTTATGAAAAAAATATATGTACATATACATAACTTGAATTCCTTCAGTCGTAATCGACACCGAAACCAAAACTTATGAAGGATTCTTGATAAAATTATTTATAAAAAAAATAGATGACTTAAGTGCCATCAGCTATAATCGAAACCAAAACCAAAATTTATGAAGAATTCTTGGTAAAATTATTTATGACAATAAATGGAAGTACATAGCAATTAAACGACCCGGATGTAAGAGTGACACAGAAAATAACATACATTGTATGTATTAATATATGGATTGGTGTTATCACATCTAAAACTCGATTAAAATAAATTTGAAAAAGAAAAAAGTACGGAAAATGTTGAGGGTAAAATGTAAGTGTTAAACGAGAATGCTTAAATATAATGCTAAGATTTTATAATGGTGCAACAAATAAATGAATTATAAGATAGGTAATTCGTTGAAATACCATTTAAAAAGTAGAAATACAAAAATAGAGTGATTACTAAATATGAAGGCTAGCGAAAAATACAAAATGAAATATAAGGATGGTGCGTAGGAAGGTCTTACTGCTTGTTCTCTAAATATAGAGATTATGAATGTATGGATAGTGTATTTGGCCGCCTGAAGAGTAGTTGTTTTGAAATATTTTTAAATGATATAGTATTTAAAATTGTCCAAGCAGTTATAAAACAATTGTAACGCATAAGAAAATACACAATAAGATTTTCTCACGTTGTCTTGGTTTTTGCAATAATATTATATATATATATATATATATATATATATATATATATATATATATATATAATGACAGTAAGTCCATTCTCTAAAACTTAAAAGACGAAATTATCACGGGATGTATTCATAAACGTTGGTTTAAATTCGACAGGTTTAAGCCAGCATAAATCATGAAAATTTTCTTATTACTAAACTGTTTTAAACAATAATAATAATAATAATAATAATAATAATAATAATAATAATAATAATAATAATTATTATTATTATTTAACTTGATATTTTATTACTATCATTTTCTATTTTTTATTTTGTTATTTATTTTATTTTAATTTATTTTTTATTAATATTAGTACTATAACTATCATAATTACTATTATAAATATTTTTATTTAATTACTATCACAAAGAGTAATAGCATTACTATTATGGACTTTATTAATTTTACTATGTTTAACCATTACAATAAATAAATAATTCACTTTTTAAATAATTAATGGTTATCTCCCTTTGATCGATAAAAGGATTTTTATTTGAATGTTATTTTTCAAAAAATGGCAGTTGTCTCCCTTTCTAAATTAATTATAATTTCAATTCAGATATAGCGCTCCAACGATAATAAACTGGCAACAGTACACTTGTCAGCGTTTCTTTTAAAGTATATAAATAATTATTTCAACCATTCGGAGACAACATTTAACAGCATGCCAAAGAATAGATGGACTGAAATAATGATAAGCTTTAAAAGCGAGCGGAAAAAAGGTATATATATTTTTTATTAGAAATATTAAAAATATTTCTAATAACCTTAATTTTCCACCGTATTTTATTTTTATTTTATTTATCAACATGCAAATTATTAACTTTTTTTTTTTTATTTTTTGAAAAATATTTCCAGGAATATCTGCCTTATTACAAAAAAATGCTAGTTTTATTTTGATATCTTTAAACTCCCCCCATATTTTTGCCAAATGAGATTTTGTTTAAAGCAAATTTTTTATCAAATTATTGTTCAAGACATATTGTCTATTTCAATAAAAACATCGTTTCTGAAATGATCGTACAATCTATTGATTTTTGTTGTTTTGAAACTGATTTTAATTCAAAATTATGAATCCTTTTACTCAATATATATATATATATACAAATATATATATATATATATTTGTATATTTTGGCAGTAATTCATTATTCAAGTACGTCTGATTGAACACACCAGACTTATATATATATATATATATATATATATATATATATATATATATATATATATATATATATATATATATATACTAGTATGGGTGCCCGGCGTTGCCCGGCGTTGCCAGGCTGTTTGGAGGTGTATGTTGAGCAAAAAAAAAGTCAATGTTTTTAACTTTGACCCCGATTATGACCCCTTAACATTTATTGTTTTGGGCTCAAATTCAGTTATTAAGTTAGATCCATGTCCAAGGAACCTATATCTAAAATTTCAAGTGTTTAGACCCCAAATTAAGGGAGAAGTTTGTTGAGTTCTCAAAGGTCAAATTGTTAAACTTTGACCCCTTAATTGAAAAATTTCTGGCCGAAAACCGATCACATCGATTTTCCCAAATCTCAGTACCCTGTACATCAAATTTCGAGTCTGCAGACTTAAAATTAGCAGAGTTAGTGCGTAGGGAAATATACACACACAAATAGACACACAGACACTCAGATACATCAGCTTTATCAAAACATATTTGCTCATTCAATATATTCTCATTATGTGGGATTTCCACGAGTCTTACTAGTCACTCTATTAATTTGCTTTTAGGAATCTACACTAGTCTTATTGTTATTTCATGGACCATCATTTGGTTAATATGAAACATTATTTCAGGGATTAAAAATAAATCAACATATCAAATCGTGGCTCCCAGCAGTGTTGATCAAACCCCACTTTCCTTAAAAACAAGAACAGAAACAAACATTTCAATCTGATTTCTTACTTCAGATTAATTTGGATAAGCTATTCGTGTTATCAGAAATGTTTTCCTTAATTGTATCTACCGTTCTTGCTTCCAAAATATTAAAAACAAACAGACAAACAAAAAAACTGCTGGTTATTTACGAATATCCTCTCTTTTGGTGACATTTCTTTTGCTATATATAGTAAATACTGGAAATATTTCGATACTATGATCCGTGTTGTTAATCACATGCACTAGTTTTCATACATTGGAATAATACTAAATCTGGGAATGGAATATATGCATTATTCTACCTCTCCACACTTAACTAACGGTATAATGCCTTGCAGAATGATCTCATAGCAACAAAGCACATTCTACCTCCAAAAAACAAACAAAAAACAAAACAAACAAAAATAAAAGGAGGAAATAAAGTATTTTAGAATGGTCTTGTGATGAGATACTACTCAAATATGACTCTCCATCAAAGAAAGCTGCAATGGCTGGGAAGATGGCATATTGGTGAACAAACATATACTACAATGTTCCTTTTTCCAAAGAAGGACGTTATGTCTGAAGGATGATCTCATGGCAACAGAATAAATACTACACTACCCCCCACTCCCGCTCAAAAGAGGCGATAATGCTTAGGAGTATAATATCATAACAAACGAACATGTACTACACTGCTTTCCTCTCCAAAGGAGAAGCTAATTTATGGGAGGATAGTTTCATAACAACAGATCCTTGACTTTCTGGCTAGGAACAAATTGTAGTATCTGTTATGATGCTACACGTAGTCTATTTTGTTCTCAGTGAGCAAAAGAAAAATTCTAGACTAAAGCAGTTTTCATTTTTTGTTTCAATCCAAAGAATCCTAATTTTGTTTCAATCGAAAGAATCCTAATTTTGTGGAGCCACATAAAAACCAACATTTTCTCTAACTTTGCCTTCATGGGGAGGCTGCTAAATAATAAAAGAACAGATACTACATTTCTCTCTCCTTGAAATGGACATTGAATGGTAGTGCATTAATCTGGAAGAGTAAAGATGATGTAGAATAATTTCTCCTAGCAAACTCCCCAGATATCTTAGCGCTAAGTGAAACTAACTTGCACTCCTCTATCCCCTCTAACCACTTTAACATGTCTGGTTATCTTCCACTTTGTCATAAGGACTCTGAGAAACACATGCACGCACTTGGAGTTTATATTAGTAACGCCCCCCCCATGACTAGGTAATCTAAACTAGAATCAGATGACCAGGCTTTCATGTGTTTTAAACTAACTTTACCACATAGCGATAGCTACTTGTATTTTCTTTATCACTCTCCCTTGACCCACGACTGTACTCTAACCAATAATGTCTCTGACAACATAGATGTAGTGCTCCAATATATGTATTTAGTGACTTTAATGTCTACTATGATAATTGGCTTCTCTAACTACACCGACAACTGGTAGCATCATCCACAACTTTTCTATATCCTATTCCTTGACACAGATAATAAACGTTCCCAACCTGTCGACCAGACCGTCAGGACCAGCAGTAGCAGTGTCAGAAATTTCGTGAAAATAGCGGATAATTCCACCCCATCTTTCCAAGCTTATAACTCCTCGAAAAATGCAATTCAAGCCCTAATTTCTTTTTTCAATTAAAGGAGCAAGGACCAAGATTTCATTAAAAAAAACAACAAAAAAAAAACGTGTTTTTTTTAAAAAGGTTTTAAACTTCGGATTTATAGGTAAAATTCTAAAAGAACACTATGTTTTTTTTTGTTTTAAATTTGAATATATTATGTATTGACCTTTTCTCTTCGTTTGTGAGTAAATAATTATGTACTTATCGGGGTCTAAATTAATTATTATTAGACATTTACAAAATGGGAGGCGTGAATTATTCGACCCCCCGTCTTTCCAAGCTTATAACTCCTCAAAAAATGTAATTCAAGCCCTAATTTTTTTTTCAATTAAAGGAGCAAGGACCAAGGTTCCATTAAAAAAAAAAAAAGAAAAAACAAATAATGTGGTTTAAAAAAAAGGTTTTAAACTTCAAACTTTACAGGTAAAATTCTAAAAGAACACTATGTTTTTTTTTTTTTAAATTTGAATATATTATGTATTGACCTTTTCTCTTCAATTTGTGAGTAAATTAATTATTTACTTTCGGGTGACTAAATTAATTATTTACTTTTTAATAGACACTTAAAAATTGGGATCGTGAATTTAAAAAAAAACGTTTGTCTAAAATATTATATTCGATTTATTGGAAAGAACATAAAATTTCACATTGACCCTGAAAATATCGTAAAAATAGAATCAATAGAAAAATTTTGATAGATTTTTAAAGTTTAAAAATTGAAAAATATTGAGTTCGGAAAATTCATTACTGTTTAAAAAAAAATATATTTCTATTACTTTTAAAACAACTGTAATAGTTTATTTTGGAAGTATAATCCATAAAGAAAATAAATAACCCACTTTTAACAGAGAAATTCCGAGATTTTTATATTGTATTCGCAGTTTCGTGTTAGGGGTGTCAAAAATTCCTACAAAAATTCTGATACTGCTAGACCAGCAGACCTCAATTCTGAACCTATTTCTGACAACAGTTCCTGAGAATTGTGTAACAAATATCTATTTGCCCACTCGGGAATGCTGATAATGTTGTGGCAATGATAGACGTAACTCAATTTCGACCCTTTGGCTTAGTGTTCACAAGGAATATGAGTTGGAACAGATACATCGTGAACATTGCCAATGCTGCTGTGAAGAAGGTGGGCTCTCCCCATCGTGCTAGAAAGTTACTTGTGCCTGAAAGTAACCTGTACCTCTACAAGGCCATCATTCGCGCATGTATGAAGTATTGTTGTCACATTTGGGCTGGTACGTCTGCTACTAGTCTCTCACTCATGGAGAGGGTCCAAAAGAGAGTCGCCAACCTGATAGGTCCTGAACCGTCATCTAAGCTTCAACCTCTGTCCCATCGACGAAATGTTGCATCCCTCTGCTGTTTACAAGTATTTTGATGGTGGATGCTTCAACGAACTACAAGCCCTTGGTACAACCCTCTCGACGCAAATATCCACGACAAACCTGACAAGCAGCAAAGTCCCACCCCTACACAGTAGAGATCTCCAGAAGCCAGATTACCTTCTACTCTAATAGTTTCTTCCTCAGAATTGCTAGACTTTGGAATTTCCCTTCGGATTCTTGCTGTACTGACATGCAAAAATTCAAGTGTAATGTAAACAGACATTTTGATGCTCAACTCCCTACATAGTATCCCTGCAACTTATGTCCTTCATAGTACCCCCCCACATCACAATGGCACTGTGCCTTGTTTGGAGTAAAAATATAAAAAAAAAAATTAAAAAGATTAAAAAAACAAACTGAATTACATATTAACATATAGTAATAGTATTGTCTTCAGACAGACATAATACCAAATTTCCACCAGTAATAGATTCAGACGATGCGTGTTTTAAAAGACACTTTCTTAGAAGTAAGCCGGCCCTACTTACTATAAACGCTAAGATATGTCCGCTGCCTCCGGTTTCATTCAGATGTCATATCCTGCATTGAGTTGCTTACAATATATCCGCATTTATTCAAAGCATAAAAAAAGCAGAAGTAACATTCAAAATAATATTAGGTAAAAATATCATGAAATAAAAAGGAACCATTTTTTTCTTTTGGTTATTCTCAAAGAATCGATTACCATTTCTCACTCCCCTCTCCCGCCTTACGCTCATCATAAAATAGAGAGCTCAAGAAAAGAAAAAACAAAAAAACAAAACAAAACCAAAACCATTCGACTTAAATAATAGTCACTTAAAAAACAAACCCCAAAAATCTAATGAAAGGAAAGAGAAATAAGGATGGAAAGAAGAAATAAATAAATGAGAAAATGGAGATTTTACGATCGCTGCCCAGCGAGCCAAAGCAGAAAGCAGGAGGTTTTTCAATGTCGTAAATTATATGGAATTATGCTTAGTTCCATAAAGTGGCGAAGATATTTTAAGTGCTTCTGTTTTATGCCAGGTTTCAAGGAAAAAAAATGGCGAGGGCATAACGTCAGGTTAAAATTCCCCTGTAAATTTTCTATTATTTCGAGTATTAATAAAATATGATCAGAGCAAAAAAAAGTTTCTTTTTCATACACGTGCGCGTGTCTAACCATGAAATTACAAAAACATAAGCACATAAATGTATAGGATGAACGTAATTACAATACGTATGTATGTTTACATTATATATATATATATATATATATATATATATATATATATATATATATATATATATATATATATATATATGGTATAAGAATAATATGTATATAAAGACTTTATATTCGCTCCTATCTTGATAAAGTGATGCTCAATAAAATAGATAGAGCATTTATATGTAAGATGAAATAAAATTATGAAAAATAAAATCACATTATTCATTAAACCATGAGGAACTTTAAAACTCGGAATTAGCGAAAGGCTTTTATCATTCCAATGGCTTTTATTATTTCAATGGATTTTATCATTGCAATCAATTTTAAAAAAATTAGGCTTATGGTTTTAGAGGAAATAACTGTCAAAATAAAAGTGTAACATGGCTACTTTTATTTTTACTTCTATACCTGTAGTTGCTTTATTTAAACATTTTCTGTAATCAAAATTGTGTGACGCTTTTGAATCCAAATTGCAACCAGAATTCTATAGATGAGCATTAGTAGTATTATATTCCGATTTTGATCTTCATAAGTTTGGTTCGGAATAAATATAAGTTTCTCTCTAATCTCCTTTAGAAATGCAAAAAATTTTAAACCTTCTTTTTTTTTTTTTTTAATTAATTACAATAAATAGGATTTCATTTTAAATGTTATCCAAGCCATACATTTTGGATCTTGACAGTCAATGGTGACTGGAGTTCAATTCCTTGGACGACTGAAGCAGTCTTATGTTGCAATACTAATCACTAATTGTGAATGTGAAATATATACGTATGTGAATACTAAAATAATAATATTTATTTAAGAAATGGCCATTCATTATTCAAGCTCTCTTAAGAGGGTCAGCATTTTGAAGAGAACTATCTAAGCTACAATGCAAATTTCTTCCAATTGGATTATGAAACGCTGTGTTAAAATTACTATTTTCTTAACGATACACAAGATTGATTTGTTTTCATTTTATACAGGTGTCACAGTGGGTGCGTTTGATTATGATAGTTAGTAGTCACTGAATTCCGAAACAAATAATTTGACTAACTGAAAAATATTAACGATGCTGCTTGGTGATGATGAAACCTATGTATGATGAGAATATATATATATATATATATATATATATATATATATATATATATATATATATATATATATTCCAATAATTATATACATATCTATATATCCATAAAAGTGAAATTGTCTGTCTGTCTGTCTGTGTACATGTTCCTACCAAATTACTCTGTCAATTTTCAGTCTACAGACGCGAGATTTGACATAAGGGATACTTAAATTTGGGAAAATCTTTTTAATCGGTTTTTGGCCAAAAATTTAGCTATCCAGGGGTAAAGTTCAACGATTTGATCTTTGAAAACTCTACCAAACTCCTCTGCCAATTTTGGGTCCAAACACTTGAAATTTTAGACGTGGATACCTTCGACAAGGATCAAACGTTTTAACTTGATTTGTTCCCAAACCGATAAATTTTAAGTGGTCAAAATTGGGGTCCAAACTAAAAAAGAAATTGACCTCTCAGCCAATTATTAGTGTAAATATTTGAAATTTTATGTATAGTGTATTCAGACATAGGGCAAGCTTTTAAATCGGTTTTTGGCCGAAAATTTGGCTGCCAAGGGGGTCAAAGTTCAAAAGATTTGGCCTTTTCGGACTCTAGCAAACTATTCATCACATTTTGGGCCTAAACATTTGAGATTTTACATAAAGGGTATCCAGATCCACAGCAAGCTTTTTAATCAGTTTTTGGGTGAAAATTTGGCTGGCAAGAGGTCAAAGTTGAAAGAGTTGATTTTTGCAGGTTGGGTCTAAGCACTTGCAATTTTAGATGTAGGTTACCTGGACATGAGTCAAACTTTTTAATCTATAAATATATACATATGCACATAAAGTTATAAACAGTAACTAGGGCCCGAAGAAAGCTAGATGGAACTGCTAGTCTATATAAATCCATAAAAGTGAACGTGTGTGTCTGTCTGTACGTGTACATTTCCCTACGTAATAACTCTGTCAATTTTTAGTCTACAGACTCGAAATTTGATATACAGAGTACTGAGATTTGGAAAAATCTATGTGATCGGTTTTTGGCCAAAAATTTGACTGTTAACGGGTCAAAATTCAACGATTTGACCTTTGATAACTCTACCAAACTCCTCCGACAATTTGGAGTGTAAACACTTTAAATTTTAGATATAATTACCTTGGACATGGATCTAACTTAATAATTTGATTTGAGCCCAAAACAATAAATGTTAAGGGGTCATAATAGGGGTCAATGCTAAAATAATTGACCGTTTTTTTTTTTTGCTCAACATACACCTCCAAACGCCGGGCTGAAATGCTAGTATATCTATAAAAGTGAACGTGTCTGTGTATCTGTATGTCTGTGTATCTGTGTGTCTGTCTGTGTGTGAACATTTCCTTACGGAATAACTCTGTCAATTTTAAGTCTACAGACTCGAAATTTGATATACAGGGTACTGAGATTTGGGAAAATCTTTGTGGTCGGTTTTCGGCCAGAAATTTTGCAATTAAGGGGTCAAAGTTCAACGATTCGACCTTTGAGAACTCTACCAAAGTCCTTCGTTAATTTGGGGTCTAAACACTTGAAATTTTAGATATAGGTTTTTTGGACATGGATCTAACTTAATAACTTAACTTGAGCCCAAAACAATAAATGTTGAGGGGTCATAATAGGGGTCAAAGTTAAAAAAATTGACCACTTTTTCTTTTTTGCTCAATATACACCTCCACATACCCGGACAACGCTGGGTACCCATGCTAGTATATTTATAAAAGTGAAATTGTCTATGTATGTGTCTGCGTGTGTGTCTCTGTGTGTACCACTACCAAACTATTTTGTCAATTTTCAGTTTACAGACTCGCGATTTGACATAAGGGGTATTGAGATTTGGGATAATCTTTTCGGCCAGAAATTTGGCTGTCAAGTAGTCAAAGTTGAATTATTTGACCTTTGTAAATTCTACAAAACTCCTCCGCCCATTTTTGGTCTAAACACTTGAAATTTTAGACGTAGGTTACTTGTACATGGATCAAACTTTTTAATTTAATTTAAGTTAAGAAAAAATTAGACCTCTGCGATCTCTACCAAATTACTCAGCCAATTTTTGGTGTAAACATTTAAAATTGTACATAAAGTGTATTTAGCTATAGTAAAAGCTTTTAGATCAGTTTTAGTACGAAAATTTAGCTGCCAAAGGGCAAAAGATTTTACATTTGCGGTCCCTAGCAAATTGTTCACCCAATTTTAGGTCTAAATATTTGAAATTTTTACATAAATGGTATTCAGACATGCAGCAAACATTTGAATCAGTTTTTGGGCGAAAATTTGGCTAGCAAGAGATCAAAGTTGAAAGAGTTGACCTTTGCAGACTCTACTAAACTCTTCCGCCTATTTTTGGTCTAAATATTTGAAGTTTTAGATGTAGGTTACCTGGATATGAGTCAAACTCTTAATATATATATATATATACATATGCACATAAAGTTATAAACAGTACATAGGGCCCGAGCAAAGCCAGATTGAACTGCTGTTGCACAGTGCATTGTGCGGAAATATCTGCATGTGTTGAATTGTCAACGGCAGTGGAGGCCAGATGTACACGTTGATGGGGTCACAGGTTTAAGCCGTGGATATCGCAGGTGCATTGGGGAACTCGAGACTGATATAAACAAAGTGGGTAGTTTGTAAACAGCAGAAGGAGAGAAAACAGACATGTGCCCAGCTGTTGGGGCACTGCTCGATTGTCCACCGACCACTGTCAACCGCCGCCCTCTCTATTCCACGTCGTCGCTAAGTTTCTCGTTACTACACATGAATAATTTTAGTAGTTGCAGCATTTTAGAAAAGAAATAAAGGCATGTATTTTTCTACAAGTTTTTGTTTGCATCTGTTTTTGGCCAGAGAGCGCTAGGAACGTATCACTGCTAGTATATATATATATATATATATATATATATATATATATATATATATATATATATATATATATATATATATATATATATCTCAAACAAAATGGAGGTGAAAGGACCCTCTTGGAAAAGCCCGCATAAATCGGGCGAAACGTTGAGTATTCAGGTCCTTTCACCTCCACTTTATTTCATATCCAGATTTAATCCAGCTCAACAATTATATATATATATATATATATATATATATATATATATATATATATATATATATATATATATATATATATATATATATATATATATATATATACTAGCAGTGATGCGTTAACACTGAAGAAAACATAGCATTTAAATTTGTATATTTTCAGTTAAGTTTAATCTAACACAGCGCGGACTGGCATATGTAAATACCGAACCATGAGAGAAATGACGCCAAGGCAAGGAAAAAGAAAACTATAATATGGATAGCGTTCAAGAGCACGTTCGAGAAGATGATCACCTAAGAGACGTCATAGCCGTAAGGAGAAGTCACCCGTGGTGGGACAATGAGAAAATAAATGTTGTTGCCAGAAAAAGTGAGTTCGAGTTATTCTTTGTCTACTTTGCGACTAGGTCTACAACGTGCGTAAAAGTGTACAACGTTACATTAAGACGAGCATTTTTTGAAATTTTTATTGAGAATTAAAATCAAACAAATTTAATGTTCACAATAAAATTGATTCGTAAAAGTCACCAAAAAATTAGATGAGCTCACGCCCTTCTTAACAAGAGGAACAGAGAGAAGAATAGAGGTAGATATAAATATAGGTAGGTAGAGATAGATAAATAGAGAGATAGAGAGATATATAGAAACGGAGAAAGGATACTCCTTTTTTTATTGTGTTTGTGCTGTAAGTTTCTGTACTTGCGGATTGTATGAGTGTCTGCAAACGAGAGTTGGGAGCAGGTGGCACCGACCTCATCGGCTGAAAACCAGGGTTATTAATCGCAGTTATAAATGCCGCTAAGCCTACAATGCGTTGCGTAATGTTACAGAAGATAATTTGGAGCTGTAAAGTGAGTCAAAATTAATAAAAAAAAAGATACCTCAAAATTATGCAAAGGAAAGAGACAAGAACGAAGCAAGAAAGAACTAACCAAACTGAGAGGGAAAACTTAAAAAAATAAGATTGTAACCTGTAAGTCGGCTTCTTAAGTAATATTTTTTTTCCTCTTTTTTTCTTTCACTTTCGATTTTTTCCCTGCTTTAACGGTCATATTTTTAGTTACTAAAGTCTGTTTTGTGGGGACCTTAGGTCAACGTGAATATTATCTTGATGTTAGACAAAAATCTTGCATAATAGAAGACAAATGTGACATACTCGTCTACCTAGCGTCAAATAAACCAAGAACTCACGGCTGCGAGTAACGGTGAACCAACCCTATGTGTTCAGGGATTGAACTTAGGAAGGGGTATTCTGGATCCAACGGGATATAACTTTGAGCCATTTTTATTTACTTGTTATATGCCTTTTTAGTCGGTTAAAGTTCTACGTACCATGGATGAAAACCTGCAATTGTTTTTGGCTCGTATATTATAAATCGAGGCGCAGAGAGAATTATTATGGTTAAAACCCAGTCGCCCTGACAGGCTGACATCAAAAGTGTGGTGTTAAGAATGACCCTCAAGTTGATCCGGGTTCTGTTCTGTGAGAATCGTGGAATCTCACAGTAAAAATGAATGCACCGGTTGATTGGGACGGACCAATAGTTCAGAGTTGGAGATGAGGTGGATCCCTCTGATTGGTTTATGATGAGGGGTATTTCGCCCTAATGCAACCATTTAACTGAGCAGAAGAGACACAACTCTGGCAAAACTCACGAGAATAGAACGGAGAAGAGCGGCAAAGAGAAATGACATGACCCCCCCCCATCTCCACCCAGAGATAATTAACACGTCAGAATATACCGCCGAGAAGTGGAATCTCGTTTCAACTGAATCACGAATTGTGGATGCAGAGAGAAAAAAAGTTTCCTCTTGAAAAGATTGTTCCTTTAAACGAAAAAGCGCCTACGAAGTGAAACCGTCAGCCCAGACCACAACGGAGATTTGAGGACGCGAAGTGGACAGTCCGCGAGTTTGACGTTGTCACTCTATTTCTCTCCCACCCCTTCTCATAATGGCCGCCGACTGCTATCGGCGTTAATAGCGTTGACGGACAACCAAACAAACAAAAAAGAAAGAAAGAAATGACAAAACATATATGCATCGTGTGTTTTGCACATGGGTTCGATTTATTTAATTTCCTTTTTCTTCCTTTTTGGAGATTGTCTTTCTGTAAATTCTCTTTAAAGTTCCCAAAATATATATTTATCTAACTTAAATTACTTGTCCGTTGTGATTTTGTTTTGAACGGTTTAGCAAGTAACGTTCTCCAACCGCGTGAAGGACACATTCATTCTTTTATACAGCAGAAACGCGCCGCTGAACCAGGTGAGAATCCATCAATTCTTCTATACAGCAGAGACACACAGCTTAACCATCCATCTACTATTCATGCCGTCAGACCAAGTGAAAGCCCATCTACTCTTTGTACAGCAGAGGCGCGACGTGAGAACTAGACTTAGATGCTGACAAGCTTTCATTCGAAACCGCCGAGTAGTGAACTTAAAAAAAATTTTTTTATTACATTTTCACCCCCAACAAAGCACATTACCTCTTTATAAGGGACGTAAGTTGCAGGGGTTCTATGTAGGGAGTTTAGCAGTAAGATGTTCACATTACACTGGAACTTCTGCATGCCAGTACAGTTGGGGAAGCAGGACACCGGAAGAGAATTTCAAAGTCCTGCAGTTCTGGGAAGAAGCTATTAGAGTAGAAGGCTTTCTTACATCTAGGGATCTCTACTGTGTAGGGGTGGGATTTTTTCGGGTTTGTCAGAGGTATTTTCGTCAGGGGAGTACAAGGGCTTGTAGTTCGTCAGAGCATCCACTATTGAAATACTTGTAAAACAGACAGAGGGATGCAACATTTTGTCGATGGGACAGGGGCTGAAGCCTAGATAACAGTTTTGGACCTATTAGATGGAGACTCTGTTTTGGACCCTGTCCAGGAGCGAGAGACTAGTAGCAGATGCACCAGCTCAAATGTGACAGCAGTACTCCATACATGGGCAAATGGTGGCTTTGTATAGATACAGGATACTTTCAGGTGTAAGTAACTTTCTAGCACGGTATAGAGAGTCCATCTTCTTTGCAGCAGCCTTGGCAATGATCTCGATGTATCTATTCCAACTCATGTTTTCTGTAAACGTTAAGCCAAAGAGCTTAAACAAAGTGCTTTCAGGTAAAGTATATCTAGCCATAGTTATTGGTGGTTGGTAAGGTTTAATGTAATTATTAAAGGAAACGAACTTTTTCTTGACAGCGTTGAACGTTAACATCCATTTTTGACCCTATTCCACCACAGACTGAAGGTCTTCCTCTAGGGTGTTAGCCATTACCTTAGATATGTGCTCATTAGTTTTCCCACTTGCCTGCTATAGAGCGTGATGTGTTTGCAACTATACTAATCTCAGAGACAATTTTATCAGGTAAGTCCTTTATGAATATCAGAAATAATAAAGGTCCAAGGATCGATTCCTGAAGTACACCCGCATTTATATCAACTTTCAGCTTTTATCGAGCTCCGCAACCCGTGAGGATTACCGAGACCTTTGTGACTATCTGAATATGCAAGTAGCTTATTAGATTTCAAGTAATTAGGTTTTGAAAATGAACACAATTTATTCTCGTAAAATGGTGTTCAAGCCGTTCAAGGATCGATTCCCGGCTGAGAAAACTAAATGTATCCAGTTTTTATTTTACGGTTACTAAAGATTTTTTTAAGAGTCGCGTCAAATTCTTAGTAAAGGCTATGCTGAGTGACTAATAAATAATTTTGTTTTTATTTGTAAGCTTTTGAATCGTTCTGTTGCTTTAATTTTTTGGTATTTTGTTACTTGGATTCTTATAAATCTCATGCCGAACACAGAATAGGTATATTTAAAGTCAATTTTAATTTTAAAATTAATAGCAAGCGTGGTTACTTGGCGGTCAGGTAAGACACTTGATGTTAACTGAATGTTATCTGTTGACTGAAACTCTTTATGAGAGAAGAAACGCAGCGGTTGGGTTTCCATTATCGAAGAAAAATAAGTGTCTATTAAGTATTTAAGGTACTTAAAATTCCTTAATCCAGAAACGGAGGATGTAGATAAGGAAAAATTTGTCTGTGCAGACAGCTGAAAACTGCCAAAAGAATTCGGACACCTTTGCAATAATTGCTGCGTAATATGTTAATATCCGATTAAGGCGAGGCACGGATAATACCTCTGAGCGTTTTGGTAAGTGTCAATCAGAATTGTCTTGTATAATCTCGCCAAAAGGGGGTTGAGCAATAAAGAGACAAAGCGAGTAATCTCGTCAAAAGTGGCTGAACAGTTAAGAGACAAAACTAAATAAAGTGGAATTTTCTTCCGTTTTCCTGCTTTCCAGCTGACTACAATATGGTTGTCTTCAAGTCTAACGTAAACAAGTTCTTGATGAGCCGTTCCATATAAGTTAACAAATTTACCGAATGTTCATTACTAATGATTACTATATTTTCCAATTTCTACTGTACACTCTTTAACCCTTTTCCTTGAGTGGCCTCTTGGCCTTGATAATGCGGTGATGCATGTGTAAAAAAAGTGTTGTCTCGAATAATTGAGCTGAGTAATTAAGAGACGAGTAAGTCTTATGATTAGGCAAGAGGTTATACTAACTTTTTTAGTGAAAGAATTTCGGAGAGGAAGTTAAAAAATTTATTTGGCCAGTTGGGGCGGAAATCTATCGAACACAAGGAGAAATATTTATATGACTAGTGTGAGAGGTAAAGGAAATTTGGAACTTCTCGAAGAAAACGATAAAAGAAAAACCTCACACGGCGGAAAGATGTAAAAAAGGAATCTGGGAATACAATTAAAGTAAAACATTTATTATGAAGACTGTAGACTAGCAAAAAACTGTCTTTATTGCTAAATTAAAAATGTCCCGCTTCAGTTTGATGAATTTATGGATGTAGTGCCGGCAGACATCGACGACTATTCAAAGGCCTGGCTTTGTAACCTATCATTGACATTTAAAACTTAAATTTTGGCTGAAGCATTTCGGCACTTATTAAATGAAATATCTGAAAAAAATTGCATTTTCGCAATTGAAACAGTTAACTGATTTTTAAAAATCCTTTAAACATATTAAATTTATTTAAATATTTAAAGAAATACTTTGGAATATCTTTTTTTTAAATGAAAAAAAAGAAAAGAAAAAAGGAATATCTGACGGAGAAAAAGGTGAAATGAAAGGGGGCATTTTATTTTGATTAATTTTTGTGAAGATTTTTATTTGATTTTCTTCAAAGCAGGTTCTAAACTATTGTGAAGAATCTTTGTATGTTTTGGGAGTGTAACATAGCACGGCATTTATATGCAAATAATCAGCTGTGAGCGAAATGAGGTCACGGTAAAGAAATAGAAGTCTATACATAGGGGAGAACACGTATGAGAAGACGATCACGTGAGAGACGTCATATCTGTAACGAGAAATCATGCGTGACGGAATAATGAGGAAATAAATGCCGTTGTTGCACGAGAAATGATTTCCATCTGGCGGGGACATCTCCAGAGAAGATCCTAATTTGCTTATAATTTGCTTCAGAGTAGCTTACAATACTGCGTTCATGTTTTTTCCTTTATTGCACCCATAACAGCAGAGTTAAAATCTCTAAGAAAACTGATCACATTTTTGAGCTGAAGCGTGTTTTCTATTCAATGGACCTGGCAAAGCAAAACTCTTTGCCACGAACTTTGCAACAAATTCTACCCTTTGCGTATTTCCTTCTGTGACTGAAAACATACTTTGTGACATACAAATATCTGTATGTGTTGTTACCAAGCTTATCAAAACGCTTGACTCCAGTAAAGCAACTAGCCCCGACGGCATTCCAGTCATAATGCTCGAAAAGCTTCAATCAGAACTAGCTCTCATACTTACAACGCTGTTTAAATGCTGCCTTAAGGACAAATGCTTCCCAACACCCTGGAAAACTTTATCAATCTTCCCCGTATTTAAAAATTCCAGTGATCGATCATCTCCCTCTCAGTACAGACTAACCAGCCTCCTATGCATCATAAGTAAATTGCTAGAATCTGTGGTAAACAGAAAAGTAATCAACCACCTCAACAAAAAATAACCTGCCAGGGTCATGCAAGATGGTTTCTGTTCTGCAGAATCTACAGCTGATATACTAACTGCTATGCTATATCACACATGATTAATGAATCTTTCGACAGGGGTTTCTTTTGTAGAGCAATTGTTTTTGACATATAAAATTGATAGATTATGGCATAAAAGTCTATTTCCCGAGATCGTCAGATATGGAATAGCTGGAAATATCCTCTAAATTATTAAATTCTTTCTCTCCGATAGCCTTATAAGAGTATTCGTTGATGGGCATAAATCTGAAACTCATTGTATGTATTAATCAATTGGCGTCCCTCAAATTTGCACCCTGGACCCAACTCTCTTCCTGATATTTATAAAGGATCTTCCAAATCACATTCTTAGCCCATTCGTAGACATTTACATAGACGTCACCACAATTTATGACAACATTTTAAAGGCAGCAATGACCAAGATCTTTCTGATTCTTTCTCTTTTGATTTTTAGATCGTGGTGCAATTGAGAAAAAGTTAATTAATTTTAATGCATAAAAATAAAACTTTTCTCCTTTCATCGTAATTGCTCATCATGCCACAATTGAAATTAATGGTTCTTCTCATCTGAAATGGAACACATACATCAAATCTTTTTCCAAGATCGCTGGAAAAATGCTTGGCTCACTCTACCACACCCGTAGATATCTCACTGTCGATGCAATCCCATCTATGTATAAGAACCAGCTACACTCAAAAATTGAATGCTGGTGCCACATATGGGCAGAAGCTGATCGGTGCGCCCTATTCAGCAATTCTGAAATGGACTAATTTGAGGCGCAAAACTCCACTGTCGTCTAGGATATACAGATGCGAAAATTTGTATGCCACATATGGAATTAGTTGTGTATGATTGTGACTCTATCCTTGTTTCCACGGTTGTATGTGTTCGTTCGTGCATGCAAGTTAATCATAATATGGATATACTAGTATATACCTTTCTTAAAAATAAAAAAAGTATAATTGCTCGCTAGTGTTCGCACTCACATTCATATAAAATCCTAGGATTACATCCGTAGGAGAGAAAAAAAAATAAACCTTCGGTTTAATTTTGTTGTCTCGAACTCTGAATACTTTATTTTGTCCTTTCGCCGCGAGATTCCATGAGCGATATTCCTGACAAAGGAGGAAAATTGCTATTTTCTAGCTCAGGACCTACCCATTTGACATTTATTGCTGGCTATTTTTTCAACCTTGATGTGGTATTCTTTTTGGCATCTTACATTAAGCGGCTTCATAAGAAATACTATTTTTATTATTATCATGTCTGATGACAAAATGAAAAATACGCCTATCGGTGACTGTACGTTTTTATTTTCTTTTAATTTTCTTCCTTGAATAATTGGGGATAGAGGGACAAGTATATACAAAATACGTGTAATATTTTCTTTCTTTGATAATTTGATATAAAACATACATGTAACATGTTCGTTACAGTTTATGTCGGACACGACTTTGTGTATAAAAGCCTCACAAAGAAAAGAAATTCAACGCATTTTTGTCGCCACGTGGTTAAAAGAATTCTGCCGTGTCGACACATGCTTAAAAGTCTTTGTCTACACTACGTGTTTTTTTCTTATTTTTTCATTCCTTTATTTCCGCTGTACCGTCACCTCGCGCCTCGGCTTTGTCATTTGGATACGTCGAGATGCCAGTGCTGCGACATATGTGTCGATGGCTTAATTGCATACGAATGTTAACAAAAAAAGAAATAGGAAAGAAATAAAACGTCTCAAAGAAGAAGGTTAAAAAAGTAAAAAAAATGATAAGTCATTATAGAAAACAAAAAGAATAAAGAAGATAAAAGGCGCATGATTAGGAACATATGTTTGCGTTATTATCCCTTTTTTGTTAGGCACACTTTTCTGTGCTGGAACAAGCATATAGTTACAAATAAATAAACGTTGCTTTTTTATAAAAATAATTGAGGTATATATATATATATATATATATATATATATATATATATATATATATATTATATATCTTTGAATTCTTATTCTCTCTTGAAATAAATAATATCCTTAGAATTCAAAAGATTGGACAGTTAAAAGCGCGTTTTTTCATTTTTATTTATTGTTAATTTTTAATTTTTCGTTTATATGTGTATATTTACTGTGTGTATGTGTGTATGTGTGTATGTGCGTACTTATATGTGTATATACTGTAGGGGACTAGGATATATAAATCCCAATCCCGTTACAAAAGAATAATGAAACGAATGGAATTGAAGGAAACAAAAACCCAATTGATGGATAAGATAAACGTCGTTTATTTACTGTTAAAAGCATGAATGCTTTAGCTATAACATGTGTTCATGTCCGCGCGGGTGTAACCATCGTTCGTTGCAGGACTGGTGTTGTAGAAAGAAAAAGGAAATGTGTATTCATCTCAAGTTCGTGTCACTATCGTTTGTTCGCGCGTGGGAAAAGAAGTTAGTAATGTAATAGAACTAGAAATGGCAGTCCATCGTGTAGACAAAGATAGATAGATAGAGGGTTGACGTCAGTTAGCAGTCAGCTACGCGAAGGTGTTCTCAGGGACCAGTAGTAGATAGAGACAGAAAGAGTGTACGTTCTGTCTGTTGGCCTTTTGTCCCACATAGTAGTAAATGACGTGAGGTACGCGCGGTCGGTCCGTAGACCGACCAGCTCGAAAGCTGGGCCTAAAAGGGTTAGAAACAACTTGTCTCTTCCTTTTATACTTGTTTCCGGTGGTCTTTTGCGCATGTGTGGATTTCCTTTGAAAGGAAGTGACGTTGTCTATCTGTGTGCGTACGTGTGCGCGTGTGTGAGTACATGTGTGTACGTTAGCGTGTGTGTATATACACGTGAATGTGGGTGTATGTACGCAAACGTGAATATATGTACGTGTGTGGACGTGGGCGCGTATGTTTGTGTGCGCGTATGTATGCGACAAGTAATATAGCTTGAATTGTGAACGTGTTTTTGTGTGAGACTAGGAAAGGCTCGCGCAATATTTAAAACTGACGTAGCACCTTCTCATTGGCTATACCTCCTTCTCCTCCTCCTCCTTCTCCTCCTCCTTCCTTTTCCATTCCTGTTTTTCTCGTGTATGCTCATCACTTTCACTACACCGATGAAGAAAAATCGGTCGAAATTATGTAACTGTAAAAAAAGTTTTTAATTTTTTTTTCATAATATTATTTTGTATTCCTGCACGTCACCAATTTAAAACGAATAACGAAAAGTTATAAGCGTTTATACTTTTCGTATTCTTTTTTTATACATTTCCATTTATATATGTATATCTATAATATAAAGCTGAATGTGTGTGTGTGTGCGTGCCTGTGTGTGTGTGTGTGTGTGTGTGTGTGTCTGGTCACGAATAGGTTCCTATATGGTTGACTATTTAAAAAAAAATGATTACATATAATGATAGAAGATGTATCCCGACACACGAATGGGTATGTTTGATCTGGCAGAACGGTGGTTCATTAATATTGTGGGGTCAGCGTTCGCGCCTGGTCCACAAAGTATTGAAATAAAAAATTAAAAATTAAAAAAAAAAGTTTACAAGTGTTTTTGATATAGTTGTACATAAGAATACTTTGATAAGTATGTTTTAACTTAAATAGGGATGGTATAATAAAATTGTGGGGTCTGCGTTCGCGCCTGGCCTCCATAGAATGGAAATAGGCACAAACTTTGATAAAGATTTTTCATATCTATCTGCGTAAGTATACTTTGATAATTATGTTTCAATTTGAAGATATATGGTATAAAAAATTAAGGGGTGTTCGTTCGCGCCTGACCTCCATAGAATGGAAATATATCACAAAGTTTAACAAGGTTTTTTTTAAAATATAGATCCACAGAATATTGTGATAAGTGTTTCAGTGTGAACAGGTATGGCATAATAAATTATGGGGTTTATCTATTTTATTTTTACTTTCATAATATTTTGCTTTGGTTTTGATACCCCCAAATTCAACCCAAATTTACAACGCTTCCTTTTCATAACTTATCATACTTTCATAAATCAGAGTCCATTTTCTGTAGGCTGTTTTGAACTCAGTCAACGACGCGTACTTTTGCTAGTATATATATATATATATATATATATATATATATATATATGTGTGTGTGTGTGTATGTGTGTGTGTATGTATGTATGTATGTATGTATGTTACAGAGTCTTAGCTTTGTATGACAGCTAAGTCTCTCTCTCGGTTCAAAATGTTGAGATCCAGCAACAAGCAAGAGCAAGATAGCCAGCAACAAATTAAATCGCAGACCAGCTTAATGCGGGTACTGGTCTCCCGCTTTATTGTTTTTTAAATCAGAGATTTGCTTCTCCTAGAAAGGTTGCCTTCACCACGGCTTACGGGAGCCCTCTCCACCCCAACACACACACACACACACACACACACACACACACACACACACACACACACACACACACACACACACACACAAATATACACGGTGCTAGTTGGCCGTTGACCCAGAAAAAGAGTTCATTCGCCCTTTGGAAGGTCTTGTTTTTAATCCTCCAGGGAGACTAGCCGCCCTCCTCACCAAACAAGTCTGGTGGGGGAACCAGTTTAGTCGCCGGTGACCCGACCATGAGGCAGGTAGTACTGGGTTACATGGTACCAGTAGCATATGACATGACCTGTAACATCATCTTTGTATAGATACTCCCTCAGGCATTTGGGCTCATGGATTTTAAATGTCTGAGGGAGTGGCACTCGTCTGACAAGACGTTGCAATCATCATGTATGTGTGTGTGTGTGTGTGTGTGTGTGTGTGTGTGTGTGTGTGTGTGTGTGTGTGTAATGCTTGGCATAACATTAGAAACAAACTAAAAATCGAGGTTGCTATTTATTTTGAACTACAAAAGCTATAAAACTTTCATTGTTCAAACGAGACTGGATTTTTCATGTTAGTAAATATAATAAAATGTGATAAAATTTAGAACATGCAACCATCAAATGTTTTTCAATTGAAAGTAACTGAAAGGAATGGACAAAACTTAAGAAACATACTACTAAATGCTTCTAAAAATTATTCACTAATATTTCACTCTAATGACGTGTAGTCCGATCGTTATTAATCAAAACTTGACAAATTCTGTCTTTCAGGCTAGAGACTAAACGTGTTTAAGTAATCAGTCGGCACACTCTGCCATGCACGGAATATTGTTTTAATAAGATCATTAATGGAACTATATTGCTTGCCATTTCAATAAAAGTTTCTAACGAGGTTTCGCCACACGTTTTCAATAACATTCAAGACAAATGAACACGCTGGTCATTGCAAAACAAATACCTTTATTCATTAAACACTCAAGATTTCACCACATAATTGTCTTCCTTCATTCCTAAGCGATGCATATCTCAGCATGTTTACATAACCAGATGCATTAATTCTGCCATTAGCAATTTTCAACTCCATACGATCAGCAAAAGATATGACACCCCATATAATCACTCCTCCTCATCCACTAACTCCGGTAGAAAAAAAAGTCTGAAGGAATTTTTTTAATCGAAAGCTATGTTTAATTTCAGAAGAGTTTGCGATGGGTTGCTATTCTGTACAAGATGGAGAATTTTCAGTTGGTAGCAGTACTGTATAGGTCCTGGAATTTATAATTTTGCAAACTAATAGCAAAAGATCTCTCTCGTGTTGACGCAGAAAAAGAGTATGTGTTAGAAGGCTAAAGATTTAATATTTTTGATGGAGCAACTCTAGTTGCACCATGCCAGTAAAATTGAAGGCTATTTTTTTTTAGACAGGTAAAGAATTATTTAATTTATATATTCGTATTAGATGAGTAATTGAAATTTACAAAAATAATTTAAAAAAATGTTTGGTGTTTACAGTATTTCTAAAGTTACGTCAATGACTGTATATACAGTATGTTAAATATAGCTGTTTTTCTAGTTTATTGTTCACACCTTATTTTGATGTGTAGAATTTTTGTTATATTTCTTCTTTTTCCCCTCTTCTTTCTTTCTCATACTGCTGTTCATGTTGTTGGTCATGTGACTAATTTGTGACTGTTTATTTGTCTGCGCATTCCCTCGTTTTGTAATCAAACTGAATTGGTAGTTCAAACTGGACTGGAATGGAATGGACATTCAAAATGTGTTGACGTACTATCTTTTCTCCGTCTAAACAAAACGTTAAAATGTTGAAGTGAACTCGTCTAAGTTACCTGGCGAAGTTTATAATCCTGAAGTGGTTGCGTCTATGTTAGCTGATGCATTCGTATCTCGCTGAGAAAAATCTACTTCAAAGAAATCCAAGAAATCTGTCGAAAACTTGCATTTAAATATGTCAGAAAAATACCAGCTGGAGGGAGGAAGGAAGGGAGGTAAGACCCATGTGAGAAATATTCCCACTAGGGAAGATTGAAGGAAAAAATATCCATCAAGTAGATATTTTCCTTCTAAGGACTGAAGAAAACGGACACGTCTCAAACTGCAGTTTTTTGTTTAAGTCAAAAGAAAAGAACATTTCTATTCGGACCGGACTCAAAGAAGGAACAAGGAAGTTTTTTTTTTAAGCGAACTTCCTGCCTCTTCAGAGAACGTTATTATTAGAAAAACTACGCGTATATTTTAAAGGTTATTTCATTTAGAAAAAAAGGAAATAAATTCCTTGCTAAAAGAACAGTCTCGGAACATTATTTCGACTTGATTACGACCGTCTAAACATCCTACGTTAGTCCAAATTTTATATCATAGCATTAAGTAGTAAAAAGTGTCCACTCAACCCGTTTTTCTTTCTTTTCTTCGTAATTGTTACGACACAAGACCTTTCTTTGTAGCTGAAAGCAAAATCATAGCAGCAGACAGATCGTGAACATTTTTTTGGCTCTAAATTTCTGTTTCGGAGCTCATAAGGGGCAAACTCACACACAAACTTCCTTTTATATAATAGTAGATTATTTTTATAGCTACAGGTACTAATGTTTCAGGCTTTCACAGTCATCAGGAAGTGAAATTACTGCTGGTTGAGGGATTCGAACGCAGTTACAAAGTCACATTTGGTTCCATCTGCCACACACACACACATTTAATAAAAAATGAATATTATTTACATAAAAAAAATCAGATAACCTTACAAAATAATATTTACACTCCCATTTAAAATTCGCGCCAATCATGTAGACAAACCGGATTCTGACTTCACAACAAACGGTTAATAGCACCAGCAGAATTAAGAGAAAAAGCACATCTTTACATACAACCGAAAACTCAGAAAAAATAAAGAAATTGATTTAATAATAATAATAATAATAATATATATATATATATATATATATATATATATATATATATATATATATATATATATATATATATATAGTAATTTATAAAATATATATGGCGATTAAGCTATACTGAATATTCGGCGTTTCATCCACTATAGGATTCGTCAGACGCATAAGCCTGATGAATCCTATAGTGGATGAAACGCCGAATATTCAGTGTAGCTTAATCGCCATATATATTTTATAAATTACTAACTAGCTCTACCTACGTATTGAGCACTTTTGAAGTAAATACTTAAAGTTTACGCATAAATCTATACTTTCGCATATTAATTTATGTGAGTAAATGAATTATATATATATATATATATATATATATATATATATATATATATATATATATATATATATATATATAGCATTAATTGATGTTCTAAAAATTTTCAAATAACCTTAATGTAAACCCAAGGTTGGAACCACAGAAGGAGAACACGGAACACAGACTAGGTGTAAGAAAAGTATATTAACCAAAAAGTTTACAAGGTACGATAAAGGGTAAGCGGTGCTTACTATCTGGTGGTGTCCATTATGGGTAATTGTTCTACGAGTACTCCTTCTGACTTTACGGTATTATGATATTGTTACCTGCGAGTGTTATCTCACATCGAAATATAGTACTGGAAAGGTCCATGATGTAGGAGAGTTTCGGTCTCACAACATTTACCGAATACTTTTTTCAACTACTTCTAAACGGATTTATGAGATCGTCGGTTCGATGATGAATAATATGATGAGAGGATAAAAAACGGTTAATGGAATGAATGCTTGAATGTTATCTATTTCATTCATCACTTTCAATCCTGTCATAATATCCTTTATCATTCAACTGGCAATTTATCAATATTAATCTTTATCATTGAGTAGCTTTTGGCCTTGGTAAGTGATAAGCCGTTAGTAAACCAATCTACCTAATAATATCGTAAGTATATTTTACCTTTGGATGTGACGATATCCCTGCCGAATCACATTATGGCGACATGATGTCGAATAAGATTTAATTGAAGAAACATTTTGTTTTTTCAAACTTTAATTTTCAATCTCTCTTTGCTGATTTGACGATCCCAAAACAGATAATTTCATTCATGACATGAAAATACTAAAAACAAACGAATTCTCCCAAGTTTCTGTTATTTTTGAAAAATAAATTTCAACTTTCAATTTCTATCTTAGTGCTCATTGATAATATCGCAAGTGCAGTATCAGCGTTTGCGCAAGCGGACCTTAGCCTCCGGCTGGAGAGCAGATTGCAATGAATATCATTATTAGATTCAACACAGCCATCCGAGTAATAAAGTTACCGATGTATCTCAGCAGAATATCAAATCCCATTAACTGTAATCATTGGAAAGGGGAGTGAAAAAGCAGTTCAATAATTTACAGTCTGTGTATAATTCGAACCAGTATTCTCATCTTAGTTGTAATATTCAAAAGGTTTCGGCCGATGTAACCTCCGATCTTTTTTGAGTGCATACTTTCTGAACTTAGAAATTTGCCATTCAAACATTTGAATCTTTATGTAAGAATCTAGAACTGGTGTAAGATTTGTAAGTAGACCCTCCATTTATCCCCCGAGGGTAGAGTGTTCTCGTTACGTCAGCCATTACCAGCTAGAATATGAAATTCTGTTAATCTTAATTATTAGGATTCGTAGTATGGATGGAACCTTCGATCCCAGAAGAATTCCACTGAGAAATGATTCTTATAATGAAGAACACCGTTTATTTATTTACTTATTATTTCTTTCTCTCTCTCTCTCTCTCTACACACACACACACACACACACACACACACACACACACACACACACACACACACACACACACACACACATCTAATATATTATTATAATATATATTATATTTCCCTTAGTCTATCAATCTGTCTGTTTCACCTTTTCGCAAAAACTACTGGGTCGATCTGGCTGAATTATTGTTAGGTTATTTGTTATAAGCTGCTATGATATCCGTTCGATACACAATAATCGGTTAAAAGTGATTAATCACTACAATATCACATCTATTCTATAAAATTTTTCGAAAACTACTGAGCCAATCTACTGAATTTTTTCGACTTTTGTTATGATAATGTGCAGACAGTAAGTATTATGGAATCCATTCGATGCACAGCTAGGAATTAATGGGGATTAATAGGATTAGTAACCACAATACCGAATTTACTCTAGAAGTTATCTCAGAAACTAGAGTCGATATAGTTGATATTTTGTGTGGACTTTGGTTATGAAAAGATGATGCAAAATAACTATTATGGTATTTATTCGATGCACAATTACGGATCAATCGAAATTAGTAGAATTAGAATTTAATGTAAAAATGAATAAAAATCTAACTTTATTCAACCATCAATTTCATTATGCGAAACACTTATTTTAAGTAAACAGGCTATAACTTTCGTTTTTATTATATTGCATTATATAAAAGTTATATAATATTGCATTATATAAAAGTTATATATTGAATTATGTAAAAGCTATATTATATTGCTTCATATAAAAGTTATATTATATTGCATTAAATAAAAGTTATATTATATTGCTTTATATAAAAGTAATATTATATTAGATTATATAAACGTTATATTATATTGCTTCATATAAAAGTTATATTATATTGCATCAAATAAAAGTTATATTATATTGCATTATATAAAAGTTATATTGCATTATATAAAAGTTATATTATATTGCAATATACAAAAGTTATATTATATTGCATTATATAAAAGTTTTATTATATTGCATTATATAAAAGTTATATTATATTGCATTATGTAAAAGTTATATTACTTATTATATATATATTATAGGCTAGCCCGTTCAACAGCAGGTATCTTAACTGTAGTCTCTGAACGTATATACCGTTCTCTGGACAAAACAGAGGAAGGCAGAGCGGTAGCCCTTGATATATCTAAAGCTTTTGACAGGGTATTGCACGATGGTATTCTAAGGAAAATTAGACCATATGGTGTCACTGGAAAAATACACAATGTAATTAAATCCTTAAGAGAAAAATCCAAGTTGTCCTCGACGGTCGTACATCTAAACAATATGATATAAATGCGGGAGTACCCCAGGGGTCTATCCTTGGACCTTTATTGTTCCTGATATTCATAAATGACCTTCCTGATAAAATTGTTTCGGAGATGAGTATATTTGCTGATGACACCACTCAAAAACAGGCGCGAGGGGAAAACGAATGAATACATATTTAAGGAAATGGCAGAAACACTAGAGGATGACCTCCAATCTGTAGTGGAGTGGGGACAAAAATGGATGGTCACAATCAATGGTGCCAAGACTAAGCTTTTATCCTTTAATAACTACAAGAAACCTTTTCTCCCTCCCACCAATAGCAATGGCTAAGAATACACTGCCTGAAAGTACTTCCTTTAAACTCCTCGGCCTAACGTTTACAGGGAACATGAACTGGAATATATGCGTTGAGAGAAAATTACGTACGCCTGAAAGTATCCTGTACCTCTATAAGTCCACTATTCGCCCGTGTATGGAGTATTGCTGTCAGATTTGGGCTGGGGCATCTGGTGCTTGTCTCTCACTTCTGGACAGGGTTCAAAAGAGAGTCGCTAATCTGATAGGTCCTGAGCTGTAATCTAAGGTTCTGCCTCTGTCCCATCGACGAAATGTTGCATCCCTCTGCCTGTTCTACAAATACTTTAATGATGCCTGCTTTGACGAACTGCAAACAATTGTACCTCCTCGACATGACAACCACCGACAAACCCGACAAGAAAATAAATCCCATCTCTTTACAGTAGAGATCCCTAGGTGTAAAAAAGCTTTTTACTCCAATAGTTTCTTTCCCAGAACTGCAAGTCTTTGGAATTCCCTTCCGGGATTCTGCTTTGCCAATTGTACTGATATGCAGAAGTTCAAGTGTAATGTGAACAAACATCTTTCTACTCATCTCCCTTCATAACACCCCCGCTACTTGTCCCCAATAGTAGCCTCCTACTTAAAAGTGGCACTTGCCTTGTTTGGGGTGAAGATTGAATAATAAAAAAGTTATATTATATTGCATTATATAAAAGTTATATTATATTGAATTATATAAAAGTTATATTATATTGAATTATATAAAAGGTATATTATATTGCATTATATAAAAGTTATATTATATTGAATTATATAAAAGTTATATTACATTGAATTATATAAAAGGTATATTATATTGCATTATATTAAAGTTATATTATATTGGTTTATATAAAAGTTATATTATATTCCATTATATAAAAGTTATATTATATTGAATTATATAAAAGTTATGTAATATTGCATTACGTAAAAGTTATATTATATTGCGTTATATAAAAGTTATATTATATTGCATTATATTAAAGTTATATTATATTGCATTATATAAAAGTTATATTATATTGCATTTTATAAAAGTTATATTGTATTGCATTATATTAAAGTAATATTATATTGCATTATATTAAAGTTATATTATATTGCATTATATAAGATTTATATTATATTGAATTATATTAAACTCATATTATATTGAATTATATTAAAGTCATATTATATTGAATTATATAAAACATCAGGTCACACAAATGTTATATGAATCCATGTCGAGTATCTATCGGAACCGAGAAAGAAGTCAGGAAAAATTCAGCCTTCAATCTATTTCCATAGTGAGACATTTTATTCCTGTTATTTTGTTTCTTATATTTTTATAGCGATTTATCCGTTTTTCTCTGTATTTTTCTTTTTTTAATTATACAGTTTGTGACGCATTCTTCCTTCCCTTTTTATTTAATTTCTCCGATTCAGATTCAGTTATTTAATATGAATATTGCTGCTAATAATAGCGAAGCATACATGTTGCAGTCATGTTCATCTGTTCCTATCCAGGATGACGCAAAATTAGCCATTTATTTTTATGAAATCGGGCACTTTTCTAAAATTATTTACCTGAAATATGTTCAGCTAGTTGAAAACATGCTAAGCATAACAATTTATCGCTTTACGCGCAAAGGAGCTAAAAATGAATGTATTGAGTTTTTATCAGAACCTTTAAATAATGAACACAGAAGAAATGTTTATTTTTTATTAAATTGCATTTATTCGACAAGAAAAACATAACGGGATACGGAACAAGTAATATATATATATATATATATATATATATATATATATATATGTGTGTATATATATATATATATATGTATATATATATGTATATATATACATATATACATATATATATGTATATATATGTATATATATAAATATATACACACACACATATATATATATATATATATATATATATATATATATATATATATATAAATAAAATTGAACGTGTGTGTGTGTCTGTGTGTGTCTGTGTACATTTCCCTACGCAATAACTCTGTCAATTTTTAGTCTACAGACTCGAAATTTGATATACAAGGTACTGAGATTTGGAAAAATCTTCGTGATAGGTTTTCGGCCAGAAATTTGGCTGTTAAGGGGTCAAAGTTCAACGATTTGACCTCTAAGCACTTTACGAAACTCCTCCGACAATGTGGGGTCTAAACACTTGAACTTTTAGATATAGGTTCCTTGGACCTGGACCTAACTTAATAACTTGATTTGAGCCCAAAACCATAAATTTGAAGGGGTCATAATAGGGATCAAATTTTAAAAAATTAAACGTTTATTTATTTTTTGCTCAGCATACACCTCAAAACACCCGGGCAACGTCGGGCACCCATGCTAGTATATATATATATATATATATATATATATATATATATATTATCAAAGCAACCTTAGAGACTTGTGAACAAATCTAAAAGATCCGTGCATGATAAAATATGTAGAGAATGAAAAGGGAAATTTTCCAGCAGAACTGACTTAATCCAACGATTGTTTACAGATAAGCGAACAACATTTATAAGAAAAGCCATTCATGTTTTTGATTTTTATAAGACATCAAAACACAGGATATTACGTTTTGCCAACATCTTATCATATTCAAATGTTTTATTCTCTCAAGCAAAAAGACTATCCTAATCGAGAGTTACAATTCTCTGAATTTGTCTAATAGAATGAAAAAGAACATTTCTGGGACACAATTTTGTTCAATGATCAATCAACTTTTCACACGCGTGGTTAAGTCGATCCGTGATTTGCCGTATCTGGACGAATGAAAGACCAACTGAGTTTATTGAATGGGAAAGCTATCCCCGAAAAGTAAAAGTGTGACTCGGAATGACTATGTTTGAAATTGATGGTTCATTCGCTTTTCAAGAATGAGACCGTTTATTCCAGATAGACATATTATCACGATCTGGTATCTGAATCGAACATTTATCAATTCGTTATACTATAAAAAAAAATATCAGCAGATGATGACGAATTAAAATTTATTCTCCATTAAAAGACTTATTAGTTCAAAAACGCCTTACTTGAAGAGAGAGGTTTGTAAAACATATTAATTCAATATTCTTTCTTTCTAAAAATTTGCAAGGGGACATTAAATTATTCTTTAATATTGTTTTAGACAAACCTGCTCCTCCAGTCAGAAGTTCTTTCCCTTTTGTGGGGGAAGTAATGAAAAACGTGATTTACATAAACGACGGCGCCTATGTCTATCCTGTTGAGTGACCGAACCAAGGAAAGAAAAGAGAAAAGAAACACTTTCATCTATAGACTGCTTATTAATATACATATAACATTAATTTGCATATGAGGATAATGACGGCTGTGAAATACAATAAAGAGGAAAGCACAGAGCAGTCTTTTATTTTGGACAGATGTTAGAGAGTCAGGAAGAACGGTCGGTGAAGATTATAGTTGAAGTCTCCCAAGATTGAGTTTGGACGAATATATATCATTATTTTTAAACCTTAGTTTCATTCAAGTTATTTCGGCCTCATATTTTTCTTTCTTTATTGATTCTTTTACTTTGTTCTTTGAGTTGCTGAACACGGCAAAAATAAAGCTCAGCAGTGACATAATAATAATCTACGGCGATGGAGATATGGTGTCCTGGTTTAAATAGGTTCGATTTGTTATAAAACTACAGCAAATAGATGATGTTGCAAGCCTTCCACAGTTAGTTTTGGAGGGAGATGCGCTTCAACTCTATCAGAAGATGAAGGTCATTAGACGAACATCGACTTGACATGATTAAAGGAGATTTTTGCAGACGGCGCATTCACTGCGTATTCAAAGTTTAAACAAGTCAAGTGGAATGGAGAACGCGTGAACAAAATATAACGACTCGCAGGAATGACTGGATTCACGGGGAAAGGGCTCAAGACTGCAATGAAACTAACATTTGTGACGGGGTTCCCAACGACATTTTAATGGATTTGTAATGACTTGACTATGGATGGTTTGCTGACACGAGTTAGGGTACTCACATAAGATGTGGTTGAGAATACTGTTGCAGCCACACAAATACTTCGAAGTAAGGTCAAAGTTCAACCCACAAAGAATATTTGAACAGGGATCATCTGTTATAGATGCAGTGGTAAGAGCCCTATAGCCAAAGATTGCGCAACATGGTGGCTCGATACCACAAGCATCTAAATGTCCCGACATAAATTACGATGTTTTATCGTCACTTTGCTGCAGAATGTCAGGGAAATGACTCAAGGGAAAAGATGTCAACTCCCCATGCCAGTGAAAAACGAGACGCAACTATTCATCCACATATTTTTTGACGGACAACAATGCACGGTCCTAGCTAACACCGGCTGTTCCAAAACCCGGATAAACAAGGCGGTATGTCATCAGTGGAGACGCCAAGCTGTTAAGGTGATGAGCACAGTAGAAAGGTTGTGAGATGCTGTGGGACCAACCAAGTGAAGCTTAATAAAGGAAAGCTTGTACCCTTTGCAACTGGAGGTCTTTGTTGTTGAAGGAAAACTGTTAGCCTTTGACCTTTTACTGAGATTTGATTCTCTCAAGCAGTTGGACGGAGTTCATCTGACTGAAGCCGTTGAGATTCATTTCCTTATGGAAAACGTATCTAGGTGTGCTGTGATTAACATTGACGAGCTAGATTTCAGTGAGACATTTGACCAACAAAAAAAAAGAATGCACTGCTGGTGTGAGGGATAATTGGACTGAATTTGGTGTGGACATTATTTATTACGGCAGAGACCACTATCTTACACCTATTGGTTGCGGTCCTTCATGATTTGCGATATGGAGGTCTTTCCGTCTGGAGGATTCACCAAGCATTGTACGTCAGTTGGAGTACATATTTTACGAGCGATTCCCCTGAATCTAAATACTAGCAGACAATCGCACCGTATTTACCAGCCAGCACTTTTGGCAGTTCATGCAAGACTGGGTGTGCGTCTCCGATTATGGTATGCCTACGAACCAGGAGGAAATTGTGTGGTTGAGAGAAGTCAGAACTGTGAAAAACATTGCGGCTAGGAAACATTGTTCCATACCAGAAGTGGTTTACTTGTATAATGTCACACCAAAAAACAATGTTTCAGCATTTATGACGCCGTCCAACGCCATATGCACATACGAAATCCGTATACAAATGGTGGACTCTATGGCCGGCCTTGACCTGCAAGACGTCCGGAGACAGTATCGAGTGGGAGACGTTGTTTAGGTTAGAGCCTCTCGCAAGTGTACGAGCAGGTCAGGATAGATTGGTTGACTGGAATCAACAGTCCACACTCGGTCATGATTGATAGAATTTGTTATTATATAAAGAACTTGCGCCCCTGTACAGGAACCCGCATACAGCTTGGTTCTAGTAGTGGCTCGTCAGAAGAAAGCGAACAATCGAACAGGCCAAGGTCGATCTCGATAAATGATGCTTCCGATACTAGTAGCTCGAAAATTCCTGATGGTGACAATGATACACTGCCTGACGACGACCACCACCACGTCGTCGATGATGATGATGATGATGATGATGATGGTGATAATGGTGATGATGATGATGATGATGATGATGATGATCCACCCGAAAATAATCCTGGGCATAATTCTCCCGTGGAGGAAATTGCTGCTTCCCCACTCCACAGGAGCACCCAAATAAAGGGGCTCGCACCCAGCTGCACTATTTGTGATGCTGACATAAGGGAGGCAATGTGGCAAAAATAATGAAAAAACGTGACTTATACAAGCGTCTCTGTTTATCCTACACGGGTGACGGAATCAAGGAAGGAAAAGAAAAAAAAAACAACTTTTCATCTATAATCTTCTTATTTTTTTTTTTATTTATTTTTTTTTTATTACATTTTCATCCCAAACAAGGCAAATTGCCACTTTGGTGTAGGGGGCTACTATCAGGGGCAGCAACTACTGGGGTACTATGTAGGGATTTGGGCAGCAAGGTGTCGGTTCACGTTACACTTGAACTTCTGCACGTCAGTACTGTTGGGGAAGCAGGGACCTGGAATGGAATTCCAGAGTCTTGCGGTTCTGGGGAAGAAACTATTGGAGTAAAAAGATCTTTTAAATCTAGGGATCTCTACAGTGTGGGGGTGGGATTTAGCAGCCTGTCGGGTTTGTCGAGGGTGCTCACGTCGTGGGGGCACAAGTGATTGCAGTTCGTCAGAGCATTCACCACTAAAATACTTGTAGAAAAGGCAGAGAGATGCAACATTTCGTCGATGGGACAGAGGCTGAAGCTTAGATGCCAGTTCAGGGCCTATCAGGTTTGTGACTCTCTTTTGAACCTTGTCAAGGAGCGAGAGACTAGTAGCAGATGCACCAGCCCAGATGTGGCAGCAATACTCCATACATGGGCGAATGGTGGCCTTATAGAGGTACAGGATACTTTCGGGTGTTAGTAGTTTTCTAGCACGGTAGAGAGAGCCTACCTTTCTTGCAGCGGCCCTGGCAATGCCTTCAATGTAATTGTTCCAACTCATGTTTCCTGTGAACGTTAGGCCAAGGAGTTTGAAAGATGGACTCTCAGATAAAGAGTCGTTGGCCATTGCTATGGGTGGTAGGGAGGGTTTCTTGTAATTATTGAATGAAACTAGTTTAGTCTTGGCAGCATTGAACGCGACCAACCACTTTTGTCCCCATTCCACTACAGATTGGAGGTCTTCCTCTAGTGTTTCTGCCATTTCTTTAGAAATGTGTTCATTCGTCTTCCTGTCGTGTCTGCCATAGAGTGTAGTGTCATCAGCATACATAACATTACATTTCCTAACATTAACATTCATGTGACATTAATTTGCGTATGAAGACAATGATTGATGTGAAGAACGATGAAGAGGAAAGCACAGGACAGTTTTTTTTTAATTTTTGAACAGCTAAGTGAGAAACAGGAAGAACAGTCGATGAAGATTATAGTTGAAGTCGAGAGTTGACAAAAAAGAATGTGCACAATTATTATTATTATTATTATTATTATTATTATTATTATTATAAAATCTTAGTTTCATTCACTTTTTAATATATTTTGCAGATGTAAATCTGTTTCGTTTAAGATTAGTAAATGAAAACGTGGTGCGAAATGCGTTACAGTACCGTAACAGAACAGGATTTAATTAATCAGTGATAATTCCTCAGGAATGTCTTTAGAAATATGTAAGAAAAAATATTTTTCAACTATGTAGCAAGGTGAGTCTTAATACGCGCGTAGTAAGCGCACTTACTTATTAATAAACTAACATATATGGTTGATGACGACATTAAGAAACGTAGTTTGCTAAAATTTGCACATTTCTTATGTGCTCTTTGCATTTTTGTTGTAGAAGACATGAAAATCACAAAATTAACATTTTCAGCTACAACGAGTGTTTTTCTGTATCATTTACCCAAACTAAATACAGTAACCGCGTTGATAATTTCACCGATACATTATTTGTGAGACTGTTACGATGCTCTCTTCAATCTTTCTGTTGTTCTGTTTCTTTATCTTATTTCTAAACATATCGTTTGCACCATGATGATTTCAAGACACATTCTGTTTTAATTTTAATTTAATTTACATATATTTTGCGGATATAAATTGTACATGTTTATGTCTGAAAATCGTATTTCTTGTACATTGTTTTCTGCTTACGCCACAAACACTGTCTTTTGCCGAATATTATCATTATACTATTTTATACCAAGTTCCACTAAATTATATCATAATTCTACTAACTTTATATTTTGTACATGGTTTATTTTTACAGAGTTTTATCATCATCAACTAATGATAACTCATCTGTCTATTAGGATAAAATTTAAGCGACGCGAATTTCTTATTATTCAGATAAATTAGACCTTTAAATATCAGGGGTTAAAAACAAAGAATGTTCCTGAATTCTGTAATTTTTTTATCAATGAGAAATAAAACACAAAACAAAACAAAAACTATTTCCTATGCGAGCATCACTACTAGTCACAATCTTAGCGCCAAAATATCAAATGTAAAATAGATAAAAGTACCATATATATATATATATATATATATATATATATATATATATATATATATAGTTTTTTTTTTCAGAATGTAAGAGATTATATATAATAAATTCCACAGCCAAATAACGTCGCAGCCCACAAGAGCTATACAGTAAACGAACGAGAATTTCAAGACTCGAGTTTCACCCTCATTTGGGCTCATCAGTTAGACACATCCGAACTCAGAATTCGAAACTCAAGCTCTGGTTTCGAATCCTGAGTTCGGATTTGTCTAACTGATGAGCCCAAATAAGGGCGAAACTAGAGTCTTGGAATTCCGGTTCGTTGGCTTTCATAGCTCTTGTGGGCTGCGACGTTATTTGGTTGTAGAATTTATCATATACATATTGTTTAGTAACTTATATATATATATATATATATATATATATATATATATATATATATATATATATATATATACAGGTTACTAAACAAAAATATATCGATAAAGTCCATACTCACGCAAGGTGAGAGACAATGAGGATAAAACTTAAAGATCGCAAATTTCGTCTTATTCAGATAAATCTGACCTTTAAATATATTGGTAGCATTCCAATTAGAAAATGGCGGGGAAAGAACATAAAGAAAAATCCCGAATTCTGTTATTTTTTTATCAATGAAAAAAAAAAAACTCTTCTCGAGAGGTGGTACATCAAGTTACATAAATTTCCCATAGGTAGTAACCTATGACAAAAATATATCGATACAAGTCTATACACACACAAATTGAGAGAAAATGTATTGAAAATAGTTTTATCTTTTGAATACTATTTTTGTGTATCTCTTTTTTTTTTTTACTTCAACCGTAACAAATGGAAAATTTTCTTTTTTCCTGTGTTTTTTCTCCCTTAAGATGAAATTCAAGTCTTTGTCGTGTGTAATTACTTTTTGACATCGCTATCCTCTCTCTTAGTGAACCTGAAATTCATTATTTTAGGGAAATTTCTATCGGAAATAGACAGTGCGACGCGAGCGAAATGTATTCGATGACCGGACAATGACTTAGTACTGAAATTGAACAATGAAATTGAACAATCCCGAATTAAAATCAACATTTCAATGTTAAATTATGCAATTTCAAAAGAATTGAATAATGAATGTATTCAGGGAAAATTTCGATGTTTGTATTAATTATTCACTTCATGAGAATAATTTTCGTAGAAATGTTTGTAGATTATAGAAAAAAGTACAATTGTCTGACATAAGTATACTGCCTTGAACCTAGACGAAAACGCAAGTAATCTGAGCTGGCGTTTATCTGTCTGATTGTCGGAGACCAGAATCTTAGTGTAATTTCCAAGAAAGAGTATTTGGCGGGACTTCTCGATGCCATATTAGTGGGAACTGTTATAGCCTTTTCCTCGTCAATCTCCCAAAAAGAATTAAAAATAAAATAAAGAAAATATTTACCTTCTCTCTTTCTCTTTCTTTCTCTCCGTACCTTTCACTAAACAATTCTGTTAACCTTTTATATAAAACGTCCGAACTTCACCATGAACAGAACAAACAGAGGTCTACTTTCCAACATTCCAGAAGCGTAAATCCAATACCGGGAGATCAAACTTGATATACCTTTCCCTTGTAAAACTGCTTCCTTAGACATTTCTCGATTAAAGGCTATTCTTTCTTAACCTACAAACATGACTCAAGATGGCCACGGACGGTGAATATGTGCCGACATGGACTTTTTATGGCAGGAACATCTCCAAACACGATCTTAAATTATTCCACATGTGTTTCTGAGTATTACTTACTCATAGCTACGATTGCCCATCCCTCTGTCAACATTCACGTCCATGGAGATTTCAACGTTAACGACTTTGTTTACTCAAACAAGACAGATTATGGACGGAGGTCCTGTCATAATTTCTCCTTTGTCTATGACCAAACGTATATTATTGACGAACCCACTCGTTCCCGATGCTGATGGACAACTTGCAAGCTTTCTAGATCTTGTTTTGATAATCTGCCCTTAATTGTACCCATCATCTGTTCTGTCTCCGTTGGACTCCTCCGATCACCTGACTGTCTCAATTAAGATTAAAACAAAAATAACAAGATCTCAGATGTCCCTCTCCATCGCACTGCGTATCACTATTCGATGGCTGACTGGGTCAGTTTCCGTATGTTCATATCAGAAATACCGCCATGATTTATGTTTAAAAAAGGATATGTGCTATATAGCATCTAATTAAACAAATTGGCCAACTGTCGGCATAGACAGCTATTTCAGCTAAAATCAAACAGCCAACTGTGACACAACCCTGAATTTGCCGTTGCAATTGCAGATAGAAATCACTATTTTTACTACTTTTAACGAAACAGATGGGCAATAATTATAGCCGTCTTTAGGACGGCTAGCAACCACTGCAAAAAGGTTATATAAAATGCGACAGAGTCATTTGCACTAAGTGTCAAGTTTAAAGCAGTTAGGTTCCCATGCGTGTTAGTGCATAATAAACAGGGGTTTGAACAGGTGCATATCTTTCATCCCAACAATCATCAACGGATCTGAGCTAATTGCATTAGCATCTTACAAGGTAAACATATTGTTATATGTTTCGGTTCTAAGAGATCAACAGCTGATGTGCTGACGGTAATATTACACAGGATTAGTGAATCTATTGGCGATGGATTCTTGTATACATCAATAACTCTCGACATATCTAAGGTTTGGCATAAAGGTCTGTTTCATAAGATTTTTGATTACCGAATAGCTGAAAATGTCCTCTCAACCATAAAATCTTTTCTCTCTGATAAGTCTATTGAAGTAGACATTGATGAACAGAAATCCGAAGCTCACAATGTTAACGCTGGCGTGCCTCAGGGATCCATCCTGGGCCGAACTCTCTTTCAAATCTTCATAAACGGTCTCCCTAATTATATTCTACGATTATTCATCGACATCTATGCATCTATGGCAACGCTTCAAAGGCCGACAAATATCAGAAACTTTCTGATTCTCTCTCCTCAAACCAATGCTCATACACCTACTTGGTTCCAGTTAAAATAAACAGCTTTCGTTTCCAGGAAGCATCCTGCCTCGAAAAACTTTTGGAGCAGACTTTCACCCCTGAACTGAAATGGAATAACTACATTATATCGAATGCCAAAATCACTGGAAAATGGTATGATAGTTTTAATGTTCAAGACGCAATGCTTTACCTGGACAAGAGTCAACTACGTTCTAAGATTGAGTACTGTTACCACATCTCGTGTGGAGCTATTTGGAGTACCGCTTTCCTGCCTTGACATAGTACAAAACTAGTACAAAAATAGTACAAAACCGTCGAAATTTAGTGGGAAAGAATCCTTTTGCCTCCTTATCCTCCTTTAACACAGAAGAGACGCAGCAAGTCTGTCTTTACTATATAATTACTTTTATGGTAAGTGCTCGACTTACCCCCAATCTATGGTCCTTCTCTGTAAAACTTTTGCAACAAATATTTGTCTAGCAACAACAACCGCCAACAACTTCCCTTACTCTCTATCTGTGCATAAAACTAACAGAATACCGGATGTCTGCTTCTCGACTGACTATACATTGTTATCTTAAAATCTATTGTGAATAAGTTCCTGTTGAGCCGTTCTCTAAAATGATCAAGCCCTACTGGAGTCCAGCCATTGCTGATCATGTATCTTGACCATCTACCTAATGCTTAACCTATATATTAGAGTGGCCTCTGGGCCTTGATACATGGTGATCCCCCCTCCAAGTAAAACAAAACATTTCACTATAGAATTATAAAAGAACAGAAGTAATCATTGGTTGTGTGCAACTGTTACTGCTCGGAAGATTAAATTCATCCGAATCGTTCTTCTTTGTAAAGTTCATCATAATTTGTTGGTATATTCTATAGTATTCCGATGCCTCCTTTCAGTTTCTAAAGACAAAGGATACCCCCTGTAGTGCCAGCTGTGCATGTTATTGTGAGGCAAGGGTTGCGCAAACCCCAATCATATCTTTCCTGAATCGGTATTGTTTGAGTCCAGTGGCAAGGAGAAGTCCAGGACGACTAGAAACAATGCCGATATAAGCGGAGAGCACATACAGTACCTAGAAGTCCCAATGGCCACCCATTTAGTTCTGACAAGGTTCAACGTTGCTTTACTTCAGTTATTCAGCGGGAACTGGTGTGTCAACGTGATTATGATGTATCTCTAATATTATCATGATGGAATTCACATTGTTGTCAACGAAATAGATTACAGTTTATCGCTGCCTTTTCCGGTTTCGCTTTATCCGTTGTTCTTATTTCATTTTTTCTGTTCCTTCTTTTTCTCTTCTTAATGCAATTCTCATAAACAAAATGGAAACGGTATATATTAGGTTAAGAAGAAAGTTCCAAGCCTTTTAAAGTACAGGTGTTTGAAGGCTCTTAACAAGTCTATAAACTATTTACTTCAATCACAGCTAAAACTTTGCATGTGTTACGCATCGCGCTTTGCTGACAAATTTTTCGAACTTATCTATTTTCAGATACCCCTCGTTACAAGAAAAATGATTGCAATAAATTTCATGCTCAGCTAGTTTTCCGGTTTTTTTTTCGTAAAAGATGAAAAAAAGACATTTGTGAAGTGTATGGTTATAATGCTACAAGAGAACCAGCTGACAGAAATGGTTTGCAAAATTCCAAACAGGAAACATCAGTCTTGAAGATGGCACTCGCACGGGAAGATACTAAAAATATCATACTGAGGTTTTGAGGATAAAAAAAAGAAAATCCAAATATACAAATTAGAGCACTTTTAAAAGTTTCAGTTGCTGACCAATTTCATTTAATAATTATTGCTAAACAAGACGAAATCTCGGAACTTTCTCGGCAATCTTGCCTGCACTGAGGATTTAATTACTGTCACTTAGACGTGACAATTATTTAGTACTTAAATAATCAGATTCTAACCAATTAAAGCCATTGCCGATTATTACGCTGTTGTCTAAGGGACCACTGGCTACTCATAAAAAAAACCACGCTCGTTGTGCAAAAAAATTTCTTCTGATAATGTTTTTTTATGTCGACGGTATACCGTTTTCAATGAATGAGCTTCGATTAGTGGCATTTGCTGTGACTCCGCCCGTGATCGTTTTATTCATACTTCTCGCCATCTTTTCCAAATTTCCGGCCACGTCAATGCAGTTCAATAACAACCGTTGTTTTTTGCATCTCTGGTGTGTTTCCTAAAAAGCCAATCTATTTTTAAAGCTTCGCCCTCCTTCAATATTACGTTTCACGATTCTGTGTTACTAGTCAAAAGCTATCTTCACTATCTCCTTTGATTGGTGTGTGTGTGTGTGTGTGTGTGTGTGTCGTTACTTTCAAATACAGACTTTGTCACTTCCTCAATGTTTGATAGAAACCACATCTCATCTTTGTATATATATATATATATATATATATATATATATATATATATATATATATATATATATATATATATATATATACAGGATCACACACATTATTCACAGATCCGTGCACACACACGCACCCACACGCACGCACACACACATATTAATCTTACTGAAGCAGCTTCTGAATATAAAGTTATCTGATGTCTGAAATTGCATTCTGTTGCAATTGATACGGATTATTAGTCAAGCAAGGAACTGCGAGACTCAACCAAATTTTGAGTCGAAGCTAAGTTCACTTGTGATAGCTACTATTCCGTAATGACATTTACAAACAAATTTTAAATGTACTCACCAAATAGCTGATAAATTCTTTTGGAGTAATGATAATACTACTCTTAATATTTTTCTGATTACTTTGAAATATTATTTTATATATTTGGTTCTAATATCAATGTTTAAAGAAATATCTTTACAATGTTGCTTCATTTTTTCGCGCACGTCCAAGATTGCGACGTTTAACATGCAATAATAATAATTAATTAATACCGGCTTCAGTATAATGTTGCAATAAGTCAAATCATATAGTGCTTTTGTTGATTAGAGATCTTTTAAACGTACGCATTACAGGTGAAAACAATATGACCTACTAACATGTCATGTTGAAATTATGACAAATTCTAACGGATTTCAGATAAAAAAATTATTACCTACTTAAGTGTGATGTCAAAATAATTATAGTCATATAGTGTATTTTTGTTTAAGGATTTTTACATGTCATATGGAAATTAGTAAAATTCAGATGAAAACCTTATTACCTATTTACACTTCATGTAAAAATTAGTAAGAATTTCGACGAATTTCAGGTAAAAGCATTATTACTTACTTAAATATCATGTGGAAATAAGTAAAATCATATTTGTTGATTAGGGATCATTTAAATCTACGAATTAAAGGTGAAAACATTATTGCCTACTTACGTGTGATTTTGAAATTAGTACAAAGTCAACCAATTTTAGGTGAAAACATTATTATCAACTTATAATACACACACACACACACACACACACACATATATATTAGTGTATTTAGGCAGCATTCCTTCATTCAGGCAAACATTATTAAAAACAGCAGAGATACCTTGCTTAATGATTCTTTTTTTCATTTTTTCGATCTTTCGAAAGGCTCTCGTGGACAACACAAGGATTTTGCAACGAGAAAGTAATTGTAAAAAATTAAGAATACTTGAAACACTATATATAAAAAAAAACAGCACCCATCTATAAATAGCATTAATTTTGAAAGTAGCAATAATGTGCTGAAATGTTTAGCATAACCAGTATACGACTGGTTTTACTGACATTGCCTTTTATCATCCTAATTTTTAATTGAGTTTTTTTTTCACTCGTAAATGTATATTTTAATCGACTTTTCATTGACTCTTTTTATCATTCGTAACTCTATATTTCACTTCTATTTTTAATATTTTATCTCCACCTGATGATGATTCAAGAAAAAATCGAAAGCGCCCGTGTGAACTATGGAACATTTGTAAATACCTTCTATATTGAAGTTAAAAAAATCTTATGAAAGATCGAAAAAATGAAAAAAAGAATCATTAAGCAAGGTATCTCTGTTGTTTTTAATAATGTTTGCCTGAATATATATATATATATATATATATATATATATATATATATATATATATATATATATATATATATATATATAACTTTTGCCATTATAGAAAAAAGGGTTATTATATTGATTTTAATATTTTGAAAAAAGAAATAAATTGAATTGAATTTAAACATTAGAAGAAAAATACAAAATTATCAACTTATAGCAATAAATTTGTCAAATTTTGTAAATAAATTTTGTAAAAGACAATTATTAAGTATGTGATTTTAAATTATTTTAATTTAAAAACAAAAATGCATTAATCGTAAGAAGAATACAAAATAAATAAATTATCATAAATTTTGTCATAAAAACAATTATTAGATTAATTTTGATTTGCAAAACAAACAGCAACATCGAAAAATCCAAAATCAGCGAATTATCAATACAGATTATAGTTTATTTTTATATTTTTAGTAAGAAAAATACGTTTATTTGATTAAAATAAAGTATTATACTTAGTAGTACGTCGAATATAAATTAATAGATACAATAAATAAATACAATAATTAATTAAATACAATGCAATAATAAAGATAAATAAATAGAATAAACTTCAAATAAATTCATATATAGAATACATAGAATATATCAATACAAAATACCACAATTATCATAATTTAAACATTTCATGAAAATATAATATCACTGCTAATATAGCTAAAGATAATAATTATCTGTGCAGCATAATTAATTAAATACAGATGATAATATTATTGCTAATATAGCAAAGATATAATAATATTACTAGTTACCACCAATTCAAAATCTCACCTCCACTGAAAAATAATGAAATGAATTATATGCATTAATTACCAGAGTTTTCCGAATTTTTATTTACAAAATTTGAAAAATATATTGTTATAAATGGATTATTTTGCATTTTTTTCAAATGTTTTATATTTAATCCAATTTATTTCTTTTGTCAAAAAATTAAAATCAATAAAGTAATCATTTTTTTATAATGGCAAAATTTATAAATATTTAAAATCGAGTTGAAATAAAAATAGTTCTCCCTTTTTAAATATTTTTGAATATTTTTCGGGAAAATAATTTTCCAGTTAAGTATTTTGTGGAACATTTTTCTGTTGAGGGAGAAATCCTTTTCCAAGAAAAAAATGGCTTTTACCAAAGTCAGCGAGATCAGTGATGTTTAAACCGTTTATTTTTGCTTAATTTGATTACACATTTCGGATGTGTGTCTGTTAGATTCTTTTATGTATATATTGTGACAGTGATAGTTGCACAGTTCTTCGTAGATTACTGTAGACTTTATTACAGTATCTATTTCAATCCAGTGTAAAAGGTACCTACTTGTCGTGCATCTGTTTCCATATTGGCGTTACTTTAATCTCAATATTAACATCTTCTGTTCATATTTCCTTGCCTCCCTACATATACTGAGTAAGACTACATGTCGAATTTTAATGCAAGGAAAATTCAGCTCCAGAAAAATGGCACACTGGATTTGAAAAAAAAATACGTAATCTTGAAGCAGATCTCTGAAGACCGTGAACCATGAGACTGATACTACACGTTGTTCTTATTCCAAACGCCAATGAAAAATAACGTACAATCAATTCGAATTTAATTAAAAACATGTTACTAATAAGTTTTTAATTAATGATGGCTCAAATCAAGTGAAGATAAGAATTAATGAATAGGAATGATTACTAGTTGAAAAATGAACAATTTTATATGAGGTTGAAAATGATAAATGGAATGAACTAAGTTTAGTTATTTATGGAACGATTTACGTCAAGTATTTTTTGCAATTGAATTTAAAGATGGCTATGTAGTTATCTACAGGGAAGCAATTGTGCGATAATGTGTTCCACAGTTTGAATGAATCTCTGTGAATTCTATCTGATGCTAAGTACCTTGAAGATGCTCAGTCCGTTAAATCCAACGTAGCTGAGCAGCGGCTTGCTTCCCACCAGTTCTGGCAAATAGCAACAGGATCTTGAACAGAAGCGTGCGTTCTATATCAACTATCATCAATGGACCTGAGGTCATCTCGTCAGCATCAGACAAGGCCAGACTATTTGCAAAGAACTTTGCAGCTAACTCTACCCTATGTGATAAAGGCTATCAACTCCCCGTATTTCCTCCTATAACAGACAACACGCTATGCAACATACAAATATCTGTGCGTGAGGTCACCAAGCTAATCAAGAACCTTGATTCCAGTAAAGCAACTGGCCCTGACGGCATTCCAGTTATAGTGCTGAAAAAGCTCCAACCAGAACTTGGCCCTATACTTATAAAACTCTTTAAGCGTTGCCTTAAGGAGAAGTGCTTTCCAACAGCCTGGAAAATCTCACCAGTACGCTCTGTATTTAAGAATTCAGGTGAAAAGTCATCTCCCTCTCAGTACAGACCAATAAGTCTCTTGTGTGTCATGAGTAAGTTGTTGGAATCCATGTTAAATAAAGAAGTAGTCAACCTCCTCAACAGAAACGACCTTCTTAGTGACATGCAATATGGTTTCCGCTCTGCAAGATCTATAGCAGATGTGCTAATGGTTATATCTCATAGGATTAGTGAATCTCTTGACAAAGGCTTCCTTTCCAGGGCAATTGCTCTTGACATATCGAAGGCCTTTGATACGGTTTGGCATAAGGGCCTACTTCACAAAATTTCCAGTTACGGTATCACTGGAAATGTTTTCTCAATCATAAAATCATTTCTCTCCGATAGGTTCATAAGAGGAATAGTTGATGGGCAGAAATCAGAGGCCCACAGTATTAATGCTGGAGTTCCTCAAGGGTCCATCCTGGGCCTAAGTCTCTTCCTGATCTACATCAATGATCTCCCAAACCACATACTTAAATCATTCGTTGACATCTATGCTGATGGCACGACCATCTATGGCAACACATCAAAGGTCGTAAATGACAAAGTTCTCTCTGATTCTCTCTCCTCTGATCTCGAACGCGTGGTTCAGTGGGGGGAAGAGGTGGCTGGTCACTTGTAATGCATCCAAAACCAAACTTCTATCTTTACATTATCAACGCTCTGATCGCCATCTAGCATCAATTGAAATGGATGGCTCTCGTCTTGGGGAGGCTCCATGTTTTGACAAGCTTCTGAGTTTGACCTTTACTCCTGATCTGAAATGGAACAAGTACATCAGGTCTGTTGCCAAGGATGCTGGGAAAATGGTAGGATCCTTCTACCGATCCAAAAGATATCTCACTACTGATGCAATTCTCTATCTGTATAAAAGCCAAGTACGTCCAAGGATGGAATACTGCTGCCACATATGGACAGGAGTTGCTAAAAACAGCCTATCCTGCCTTGACAGAGTACAAAATAGACTTCGTGGTTTAGTGGAGGATGTCCTTTTCTCTTCCCTGCAGTCTCTCTCCTACAGAAGAGATGTAGCGAGCCTGTCTTTGTTTTATCGTCATTTCCATGGCAAGTGTTTTTCTGAACTCCAATCTCTTGTCCCCCCTTGCCAATCTTTCACGAGAAACACCCGTCTGGCTGAAACTACTGTCAATAATTCTCCCCACTCTTTATCTGTGCCTAAATCCAAACGTAGATTCCATGAGCAGAGCTTCTTTCTCAGAAGTGCACAACTGTGGAACTCTCTTCGGTTCACCTGTTTCCCACCTGACTACAACTTGGATGTCTTCAAATCCAGCATAAACAAATTCCTGAAAAACCGCCCCCTTAAGTAAGACACTTTATCAAATCTCCAATACTAATGATTACTACAATACTTCTCATTGATTACTGTACACGCAATAACCCTTATCCCTGAGTGGCCTCCAGGCCTTGATACGTGTGGACCCCCATGTAAAAAAAAAAAGATGCAGTTGTTGTAAATATGAAAAAATACATAGGTGAAACTATTAAGGTGTCTATCTATTGATTTATTTAATTTTGACGCTCCCCACTTGCAGAAAGGTTAGCCATGAAGTCAACTGAACGTTGTGGTAAGGGGAATCCTGCATCCCTATGAAGTCACTTTGGAAAGGTAGAAAAATAGCTCCAAATGGACCCGTGTTAATTCCACGGTAGAATGCACAAGGCGATCGACGACAAACTACACTCTCTTGGTTCATACAAGGTCCAAGCGAACCAACCCCTCAAATCAGAATGTACAAAAGCCGTTGCAGACAAGTTGATGTACGCGTGCGCACACACACACACACACACACACACACACACATATATATATACTAGTAAAATTACTTGCGCTTTGAATGGTACTTTTCTATACAATCGGGTAAAGCTTCGCAGACACCCTTTCAGTAAGTGGATGTTATAAGAGTCACAGCAAATATTACCTTAACCTTTGACCTTGAAAAATTGTGTGCACTATCCCAAGGTCGAAGACTATCATCATGTCAGGTTTGGTCATGAAAGGTCCAGTGGTGTTGGCTGTAGGAGAGTTTATATACATAGGCTATAACCTTGACCTTGTACCTTTAACTTTGAAAATGTTTTGTACCATCCCTAGTTGGGAGATCATCATGATGCCAAGTTTGGTAAAATCGGTTCAGTGGTGTGGGCTGTAGGAGAGTTGTACACACAGACAGACACGAACGCTACTACTACTACTACTACTCTCTCTCTCGTTCTCTCTCTTAATATATATATATATATATATATATATATATATATATATATATATATATATATATATATATATATGTACACTATTTCACAGGCTGTATTCGCTGACAAAGTTTGTCATTGCCTGATACGACATCAACGCTCTCGCAATTAATTTTTTTGTAAGTATATATTGTTTAAAATATATTTTAACGAATAATTCTTTCGCACTTGTATATTGTAATTAATTGAATTGAAGCATTTCTTGTCAGTCACGTGCATCCGATATTTTCATATCTTTATATTACATTCATTATTAACGGTTTGGATATTACATCCTAGAAAACTATTTTCCAGTTTCAATTATGCAACCATTTTTCATGCATATTTTAGTGAGTAAGCTCCGTTAACTGCACTTTGAAATTTAGATTTGGTACTCTTTTTATTCTTTTGAAATGCCCTTAATCCATGTATGTACCGTTATTTATGTAGATATTAATGTAAAATAAACGTCCGCTAATTTTCTTTAATCGCACCAACATTAGACATATGTAATGCGACACCATAGTTTTTCCAAAAGGCTCCACGTAAGTTTCAATTCTTAGCTATGTAATCCCGACTCAAATCTTTATACGTGACGTTAAGTCTTATGATTATGTGTCATGTAATAAGTATTTTTGTTGCGGGAATTCGATAGTAATGTGTCAAGAAATCACGTTTAATAAAACTGAATATCGACACTTATTTGGTAGCTGTTAACTGCAATTGGTCACATTTCCCTTTTCCGGCAGCATTTTTTTTTTCAGCAAGTGAGAAGAATGAGCAAATTTGGAACAAAAAGAATTTTTCGTTGTCGAAACTTTCTTTCTTTCTATCATTCTAATTTCTATTCTCACTCATCAAAATCAGTAATCATCTCTCGTTTTCTGATTGTAAACATGCGCTGTGCAGTATGTTTAGATGATGCAAAAAACTGAAAATGTCGCTGATTTCAATCTGACCACTCAGGAGATATATTCTTTGTTTGAAGTAAAATAAGTATCTCATTGAACTGAGGTTGATCTGTTTGAGAAAAGCAATGTCCAATATTATCTACAGATCAGCCTCTTTGAATGGAGATTATCTAACTGCCAATATCTCGAGTGGTCAACCGCTTGACGGTCGAATGGTGACCACTAACACAGACCAGAATCAGACTAATTTGAAAAGATTCCAAGTGATAGGAAAAAGACGCGGCCAGAGCCAGCCTTTCAAAGGAGAAATGAGAGCTTGACGTTTGTGGTGGCCAGTAAACCGGGGTGCCTTCCTGGGTAAGTTGAACTTTTGAGGCTCTTAGCTAAAGAACTGTGTTAATGGGAGTTATTTTTCGATTTGGTAAGACAACATCTCAGTCTGCAAGTCTTACAATCGATATTAGTAATTTCCAAAGAAATTTACACCTATTATTTGACGATAAACTGAAATCATGGTTTTGATTCAAATGAGAATTTCTTTTTTTCAGTATTGTTTGAACCAAACGACACTCTTAAAAGGAAACAATTATTTTTCAGTATAACTCCACTTTCTCTTGATCTTCCCCATATAACGATGAGTGTTTAGTAATTAAACATTAAGTATTAATATTAAGCTTTGATTTAAAATTATTTTGATAATAAAATTTTACCTGACGCATGTGTGAATAATACTTAGTCAAAATATATTTTATAATTTTATGAGAATCAGCGATTCATCATAAATTGGACCATCACCCCCCCATTAATATTAAAATCATCTTAGTTAGTTATTTTAACTATTTCTTTCCTTTTATAAGTAGACTAAGTAAATATTTTCAGGTGAGAATAAAGGGTAAGTGGAGTTATCCTTGAGATAAAGTTGCACCATCTCTTACATCTGAAAGGGAGCTTTTGGGTCGTCCTCAACTGTGCTGGATTATTTTTCAAATATTATTTTAATCGCGATATGAATAAACTTTTATGATCATTTCTATGCAGATGGATTTTTCGTCTCGATTTGACCTAAACTTTATTATCATTTTCTTTCTTATTAATCTATTGAAATTATATATCAAACAATGTGATTCGTATTATTTATTGTTTAGAATTTTTTTTTGTTGCAATTTAACATATACTAATTGTACATATATTGGATATAAATATATTGTATGTATATATTAAGGAATTTATTTTCATTTTTATATACCAATTCATGGTAAACATAAAAATAAATGTAACCTTAGCATATATAATTTTAAAATTTGGAAGAATGGTAACATATTTTTCAGATTGCAATATTCCACAAAAAATATTTTCCTCATGCATTTTTCAAAAACTACAATTTGCATATAAATTAATCCAAAATAAAACGAGTATAAAAATTTCGTGAAAATATGACTATTAATTCATTTTTAGTTGATTTATAAAACACATGTATGTCTGCCCATTAAAAGCAGTCATCGTAAGAACATTGTTTTTAGGCGTCGAATGTAAACACGATTAAAAAAATATTAGCATTTTTTTGTTTTCTACTTTCGAATAGTATAAATGGTATGGTGATAATTCTATTGCAAGCGTTGGAAGTATCCCGTGGTCAATGATTTATAAAATGGGTCTCTCCATCATAAATTAAATTAAGAAAAACTCTCCTCACCTGTACGTTTAAAGAAGAAATTTGCCGAATAAAAAACGAATATGCCGGCAAAAATTCTCCGTAGGAAAATCTGAAACCCTCCACAAAAAGCAATAAAAATGTTATCGAAGCAGTATTAGACATGGATGAAACGATTAGTTGTTTCTTTTCCATACTGTTCTTGCGAGAAATCGTTGTAAACTGCAGTAATTATACTGAAAATAATTATGATATGCATCAGGAATATTTCGGTTCTAATGGCACTCGAGAAAGTGGGAAAAAGAAAAAAAAAAAAAGACAAACTTTTACCAAGGTAGGAAAATTATTCAATTATGGAATAAATATCGATTGAACATAAATGTTAGAACTTTGCTTGTATGAATACAGTTTTAAACAATTTTCCCTCCCCAAAATTTTGTATTGTAGTTTTAAAGCAAATAAAACGAATTATTCTAAAACTCCGTTTTTAGAACATGGTTATATTTTCTAATTATAATAATAATGGAAGTAAATTAAAATGCAATCACAATTATCCATTATAATGCATGTAAATAAGTCAGCCATTTTCATATTATATTAATTGTTGAAAAAATAAATTACTTTGTGACTGTTCGAAATTTGAAATGAAATTAGCGGTGTTTAAACTACCGAATAAAAAATTAATTTACTTGATAACATTAAGAAAAATGTAACTAAAATTTAGTTTTAATTGTTGGCGACTGTGATGTTGCTTAGAATAATATTAACTGATATCTTTTCAACTAAATTGTTTTAACACTTTTTATCTAAAACTTTCTGATTTCTAACGAATTATCATTTGCTGTATTAAAAATAGCGTTAAACAAAATATAAGGGTGGGCGAGACCGCTTTTACCTTGGAATAGTGAGCAGTTATTTTATTTTTAGTTTAATTTAATTGAAATTAAATTTTTACACGTACCGGATGTATCTACACATCATTTAAAATTATAATAATTTGAACCTGAATGTTATTATTAACCCTAACTGAAAAGTAGCCCTAAGTTTTCAAGTTTAGTTAAAAAAATATCTGATTAGGTCCAAATTCTGTAGAAACAACACTCCTTTTTATTTTGTTCTAAAAATGGCTAGTTCTACAGAATTTTAACCGAAATATTCTTTTTAACTGTAACTTTAAACTAGTTGTAAGTTAAGTTTAGGAATAGTTTGGAAAAATGTTGAGCTGGTTAGGTACAAATTCTGTAGAAGTCTCTCCTTCCATTATATTCTGTTCAGAAGTATATTGTTTAATGCTCCCAGAACATTATCTCCCCCTAGAGAGTGCAACCTTGGCGTGGTTAGGAAGCTTCCGTGTCTCTAGGACCAGGATAGCTATGCTAGCGGGAGATTCGTCTCCTGGTAAGGTCACCCAAGCCAGACAGGTTGAAGAGTAGAGATCAGACTAAGAGCACTCACTGGTCCTCCAGATTGGGGGATTAGAATAGGTCCAACAACCCAATTTTGTAAAGAAAGAAATTTATAAAAACCGCAACAACATCATCTGTGGACTTCTTGGTCCGGAAAGGGTCCTCTCTAGTGGAGTTCATGACGCGAGCGGGTGAAAGCTTCCGGGAAGCCAAAGAAACATTGAGACTGAGACCAGGACTACCGGAATGACATGGGCTGAACAGAATAGGACCAGCCAGAACCGGGTCGTTGCTGCCTTATGTTCCCCAAGGAATAGAGGCCTAAACTAGAACATTATCCGTAAAATCTGAAATTGTAAGGTAAAAAGTGTTCTAACGATTTATTTAGAAAAAAAGGAGAATAAAGTTTTCATTTGGCTCGAAGCAAGACTAAATATATGAAAATATTTATGTTTAAATATAATTGGAGCCTTTTTGATTGCATTTATTTATCTATTAAAAACATATGCATGAACATCTTGGACAAAGAAAACAGGAGGTAATTATGGTGAATACGCACCGTTATGAAATGCTAACGTTTTCATTTAGAAACCTATTCTTATTATGTGGAGGGTGGACGTTATATAATTATTCTGTACTCTTGTGTAACAAATCAATAAGCAAAAGATATCAACAATTGAATGTAACTTGAAAATCGTATTCTGTGGGGCACGTAACAAAAGGGGCAGAAAACAAATAAATTCTATAATTTAACTTGTTTACGGTATAATTAACGTTTATTGGTAAAGAAAATGTATTTTTTGTTTAATTTTATGAGAAATTGGAGCAAATATCACGATATGCGATATGATAATATATATTATGCTCGTGTTATGTTGGATAAATCTGCAGTATGCATGCTGCCTTTGAGCAATGGCAGAAGAGCATTTTTCCTCTATCTAATTGTTTAAATTACAATCGTTTTAAAACAACTATGTCTTCTTTACAGAACGTTGAATACGAGATGAAAAAAAAAACAACTTAGCACAATTTTCTTATTTAAAAACGTTGCTGAAACAGATCGCAATATCAACGAAACGTTTGTCCCAGAAACCACTACTGAACGTACAGCACAATGGTGGTTTAAGACATTTTGTGGTGGTGAGGAGAGTTTTGAAAATGATGAGCATAGTGGTCGGACATCGGTGCTGACAATAATCAATTACAAGCCTTAGTCGAAGCCAATCCATGAGAACTTGATTCGTAATTAGACGTAAGGTATACGACGATTTCCAACAACTTGAGAGAGATTGGAAAAGTAAAAATCCTGATAAATGAGGGCATCACGAATTTAACGACAACCAAAAGAAACGTCATTATGAGATGTCATCTTCCCTTCTTTTACGCAACAAGAATGGCCCATTTCTCGACTCGGTTGTAACTTGCGATAAAAAGTGGGTTCTTTACAACAACTGGCGACGCTAAGCTCAGTAGTTACACACCGACGAAGCTCCACAACACTTCCCGAAGCCAGAATTTCATCAAAAGATGGTCATGCGAATCGTTGCGTTATCTTCGACCTGTCTCATCCATTACAGTTTTTTAAATGCAGGCAAAACCACTACGATGGAGAAGTACTCTCAACAAATGGATGAAATGCATAAGAAACATGGACAACATCACAGCATTAATCAACAGAAAAGCCCCAATTCTCCTTCACAACAATGCTCGACTGCACGTTGCTTAACCGACTCTGCAGAAGTTGAACGAATTGGGCTACGAAACTCTGCCTCACCCGCCAGACTCTCCAGATTTCTCATCTACCGACTAACACATTTTTAAGCATCTCTACAGCTTTCTGCATAAGAAATGCTAAAAAAACCTAAGCAATATCAAAAACGCCTTTAGCCACTTTATCCCTATCAGAACGAAAGTTTTTTTACGTTACTGGCATAAATACATTTGTTTTGCGGTGCAGAAGTGTCTTGATTCTGATGGTGCTTATTTCGATCAATAATTTTCTTTTGAACCGTGGTAGTTTTATCTGAGTTTTAAAGGCAAAAACCACAAGAAATTTCTTGCCAACCTGATATATATATATATATATATATATATATATATATATATATATATATATATATATATAACTACTTAATTTACTCACATAAAATTAATATACGAAAGTATAGATTTATGCGTAAACTTTAAGTATTTACTTCAAAAGTTCTCAATACGTAGGTAGAACTAGTTAGTAATTTATAAAATATGTATGGTGATTAAGCTACACTGAATATTCCGCGTTTCATTCACTCTAGGACTCCTCAGGCTTATGTGCGAATTCTGTGGTTGTTTATCGTTTTTATATGCTCCTCTTCTATTGAGATTTTAGCTAGACAATCAGCTCTCTAGTACAAAATCTCAATAGAAGAGGAGCATATAAAAACGATAAGCAACCATAGAATTCGCGCATAAGCCTTAGGAGTCCTAGAGTGGATGAAACGCGGAATATTCAGTGTAGCTTAATCGCCATATATATTTTATAAATTACTATATATATATATATATATATATATATATATATATATATATATATTTGCCCTATCACATAAAATATGCCTAGTAAAATGTTGCCAATTCGTATCATATTTTATGTTTTTAGGAAAAGCTATAACGCAAATAGTTGTTCGAGCAATCCTCCCGCTTTTTAAAATTAAACAGGAAAGAAAACTTTCATTCTATTTTCGTCAGGATACGATTTTATTCACTTGTTATCTTTTTCTATACCGATTATGATGCTTTTTATATTATGGTAAACTTTACGGTTTAAGACGTTTTCTAAGCTAATGTCTTTAAGCAAGCTTCTTTTTCTAGATTCATAATTTTTTTTTCTGATGAGAAACATTTAGCTTCGAAATGCAATGATTTAAAGAGGCTCGTTTTTCTGTTTTCCTTATTAACCTGATGAGTTAATAACGTTTTTTTTGTTTATTTAAGTTCAGAATGTTATATTTTAATTCTTATCTTAGATATTCAACACACCCACTTCTTTAAAAATGAAATGCGAAAGAAATCCTACATTTAATGTCCGCCACAAGACGATTTCATTTATTTTTTTGCTTCATACCAGTTGTTACATTTTTATATTTTGTTAAACTTTTCGCTTTTAGACGTTGTAATTTTTTCTTTGTTCATCTTTAATTTAACCGACTGCTACCTTCTTTTATGTCAATATGAATAGTAGTGCAAACTACTAGGGAAACATAATTTGTTGCGCTATTTTTTTACGAAAGTGTGTACATTTGCTTTATTATAAAGGCTGTATAGTGGTTGATAAGTTATGGAAGGCACCACAATGTCAAGTAAACAAATTAATAAATACTTAAATTATGTGTAAATGCAACACCGAAAAACAATTTGAAATGAGGTCTAACAAACTAGAATAATTTTGTGTGTGTAAATCATATCTCGATGGGATGAGTTTAATGGGATGTCAGTATAAGTAGAGAGAGATCACGGTGTACATTAGAATAGATGCCCAACTCTAAAAGTTAAAACTGTGGAAATCTGATAACTAAAACTTTATATGTATACACACACACACACACCCACACACACACACACACACACACACATATATATATATATATATATATATATAATATATATATATATATATATATATATATATATATATGGCATTTTGTGTGTGTGTGTGTGTAGGTGTGTGTAGGTGGATGGGTGTGGGTGTAAGTTTGTTCTCTATGGACCCGAAAACAGCTGAGTCGATTTTTATGAAATTTCAAACAATACCTAATGTGTCTTAATGTGTTTTTCGAGAAGTCTTCTATTGGAATTCATACGATGAGAATCCAAAATCGATAATCAAAAAACTCACCTCCTAAAAGAAACAGGCGGATTTCAACCAAAGGTAATATTTTTGAATAAATGAATATTTCTGTTTACAGCACAATTAAACCATGATATTTGACATTTGCATTTTAAACTTTAATTCAAGTCATTATATAAATATTAATTTAATAAAATCAACAGTTGGTTGTCTACAGTGCAATGTAAACTGCAATGTATTGTGGAGTAAATCACTGCGGGAGAGCATATTATGCGTCTCCTCTTGTTGCACCGCGGTGGGTTCCTGACCAGAGGAGGCAATCAATCGATTTGATTGACGAATGGGTTATTTCACAAATTTCTGTGAACATACGAGGGGCGTGCAATAAGTAATGCCCCTGACCCACTTCCAGTTGTCTGGTCTAACGGAAATTTTGCATCTGCAATGATTTATATTTCTACGGGTTATGTGGCAAATTACAGCCTGTTAAATGCCGAGCAGTGATCCGGTTTTTGTATTTGAAATAACACACATCACAGGAGACTTTTGATGAAATGAAAGAAACTTATGGTGATAATGCCCCATCATATGACCTTGTAAAACGCTGGCATCGTGAATTCAAACATGGCCGGAAGTCTGTGGAAAAAGCTCTCAGACCTGGTCGCTCCCCTTCTGCCATTGATGAGTTGAGGCTGCCATTTTGGAAGATCGGCGCATTACTATTCGCTAAATAGCCCAAGATATCAAGATTAGTACACGGTCTGTGGAAACTATCATTCATTAGCATTTGCATATGCATAAGGTGTCTGCCAGATGGATTCCCAGGTTGCTCACATCATTCCAGAAGCGAGAACGCATCGAGTGCTCGAGGATGAATTTGGAGATGTGCCAAGAAGATGAGTCAAAGTTGTTCAAAAGACTGATTACACAGGATGAAACTTGGGTCCATCACTATGATCCAGAGATCAAAGCCCAGTCAATGCAGTGGAAGCACTTGGACTCACCACCTCCAAAGAAGGGAAGGGTGCAGCCCTCCTCTGACAACGTCATGCTCACAGTCTTCTGGGACCAGGACGGAGTAGTGATGACAGATTTTTTGGCAAAGGGTACTACAATTACAGGAGCCTATTATTCTTCACTTTTGAGTAAATTAAGGGAAGCTATCAAAATCAAGAGGCGGGGCAAGATCAGCAAATATACCCTCCTCCTGCAGGACAACGCTCCGGTCCACAACTCGCATGTCGCAAGATCAGAAGTACGGGCATGTGGTTATGAAATCCGCATCCCCATCCTCCCTACTCTCTTGACTTTTCACCCTCTGACTTTCACCTCTTCCCAGCCATGAAGTTGTTTTTGAAAGGAAAGTGTTTTCCAGATGATGCAGCCTTGATCTCTGAAGTCACGTCGTGGTTGGAGGACATACTTGGGGTGTTCTACAAAACCGGTATCCAGAGCTGCATCAAACGATGGAAGAAATGCATAACTCTGGGTGGTTCCTATGTAGAGAAAGGCTAATAACTGTGCCAAGTTTCGTTACTCTACTGCTATGACAAGTGGATCAGGGGCATTCCTTATTGCATGCCCCTCGTAAAAGCATTGAGAGTGTAAACATTTGTTGATCCACATTCAGTTCGGCATAATGTTAGTTGTCCCTGCTTGTATATATATATATATATATATATATATATATATATATATATATATATATATATAATACTAGCATGGGTGTCCGGCATTGCCCGGGTGCTTGGAGGTGTGTGTTGAGCAAAAAAAAAAAAAAAAGTGGTAGTAGGAAGGCAGGCTCGAACCCGTACGGCGAAGGAGTAAAAGAACGGGGGAAAACGTGACGTCTTTGCTGTTACGACCACCGCCTAACCGAAAGTAACATAGGTTTAAATTAAGGCTAGACAATTGAAAAGATTGGATGACTTTCGAAAATATCGGTGAAAAAGTGACCCCTCCCTATAGAAAAGTGCCCAGTTGAAGGTGAAAAAATTAATATTTTTAGCCAATTTTTCGATATTTGTCTTTTGAAGCGTCCACCTTCACAACGATACTAATCTTGTGAAAATCCGTCGCCTCTGTCGAAAGTTTTAGGCAGTCATTCAAACATACATACATTTATATATTGGTAGCTCAAATTTTCGACCCAAACCGATTAAAAAGGTTGCCCTATCTCCGAATACCCTTTATGTAAAATTTCAAATATTTAGACCAGAAAATATTTGAGTAATTTGGTAGAGACTACAGAGATTAAATTTTGTTTAACTTTGACTCCTATTATGACCCTTAACATTTATTGTTGTGAGCTCAAATTAAGTTATTAAGTTAGATCCATGCCCAAGGAACCTATATCTAAAATTTCAAATGTTTAGGCCCTAAAATTGTCGGTGAAGTTTGGTAATGTTCTCAGAGATCAAATCATTGAGCTTTGACCCCTTAACAGTAAAATTTCTGGCCGAAAACGGATTACAAAGATTTTTCCATATCTCAGTACCCTGTATATTGAATTTCGAGTCTGTAGACTGAAAATTGACAGAGTTATTGCGTAGGAAAAATGTACACAGACACGTTCACTTATATATATATATATATATATATATATATATATATATATATATATATATATATATATATATATATATATTAGCATACGCAGCCTGATTAGTTATAAAATGAGTGAATGTTTTAGAATAGGAAGTTCTGTATCTACTCTCCGCTTATTTCTAAATTGTTTCCGGTGTCCCTGGTATTCTCTTTGCCATTGGAATCAAGCAGTGCCGACTCAGAAGATGTGTGGTAGTGGATTGTGTAACCCTTGCTTCACAACTACGCGCGTAGATACTCTTTGTCTCTCGAGACTAAACGGAGGCCATAAGGGGATACTACCAGGTCCCGTGTCTTGACATTGTTCGGGAGGATCACTGTGTGCGGTTGAAGCGAATCCATATTTTCTTTTTTTATTTCTGCACGTCATATTTCAAAGAAAAAAAAATGTATCAAAATAATCAAGATGTTAATACTTATCGAGTAGAATATAAATGATTATTTACCCATAAATACGAAAGTCTTGCGTTTACAAGAAAAATTCTGGTTTCAACTAGTTGAAGTAAAAAACTTTGCAAAGAAGCGATAACGAGCTGACCATAGTAGCAAGAGTTATAGATTTCAACAAGTTTACTTGTAATTTATTTTCATGTTTTAGTAATTGTCCTTCTTTCCTTTAATTCGATATATCATTTATCTTTAGCAATAACCTTTATTTTAGCTACATTTAACATCTGTAACACGTGTAAATGTAGTAATAGTAATCGTGAAAGGGGGATAATTCTTTAGATACATAACTGGGTTAATTCCCTTTAAAGCAGACCAGCAAAATTCTCCATTTAGACATAGTGATGACAATCATAATATAAAGAAAACAAGAAATGTCTAATTATACAATCGACAAATTTCTGATAGTGTAATGGATTTCAGCATTACTCACCCAAATCCCCTTAATCGTTGTCTATTAACAAAGTGAAGTATCTGTTCTTATATTGCATTTCATATTTTCTTTCCTTTATCAATGATGAAGATTTTTTTTTTAGATTGTAACAAGTTTTATTTTTGTCCCAAATCCAATATGTTTTTCTGGGGTGGGTGGGTTGTAATTCCTCTCACATTAAAAACCCACCTTGAATCTTGCTCTTCTTTCGCGGACTAGCAATAAAATAACTGCTTACGGACAACTTAATTATTATAAAGAAGACAAAAAATATTTTCGTCGTACACATGAAACGCGAAAATGAAAACTCTTTCGGAAAAAGTCGACATTTTTAGAAACATATTCAGAAAAAAGGTTAAATTTTATAATTAAGTTATAATTAAGTTCATTTTTTTTATAGTTAAAGATAAAGAGTATTTTTTAAATAAAAGTTTTCAAAGTGTTTACTATTTATTTGGTAAGGATATACTTATAATTTTACTTTTTTTGCGTTTTGGTTTACCATTAAAATTATTCCTTGTCCTTAACTAGAAAAACATGAACTCATCATCATTAGCCTTTTTGTTGACATGTTTATAAAAATTGTGATATTGTAACCGAGTATCACTATTCGTTCTGCAAGACAACGAATTGTGTAATCAGGATCATTGTCGAGGTCACCTAAACAATACAAACGGGAAGCTGGCCATAGCACATCAAATAACTTTATGCAACTGTCCTCAGCCAGGGCACCAAAGAATGTACAAGCGTGTCTGTACGAGTGTTTTTATATTTCGCATATACCATGAAATGTGCTACTCTTTTTAATGTGACATGTTTTATTAGTAAAATTTGAGGTAAATAAGAAAAACAAAATTTGGGAGCATTTCCGAAACCCGAACTAATTCCATTTACTTCACTTTAAATAATTTGAGCGATTACATTAGGATTTTACTAATAAACATGCTTAGGACGGAATGTGATTTACGATGAAATCTTAAATTCAGTGCAAAGTTCCATGTTATTGCTTCGATGCAGGCTACAACATAGTCATCTCCAAGTCTATTGTCAATAAATACTTTTCGTAAAAAGTCATTATAAGTGAACACACTTTGCTTATTCTATCAATCATTTTAAATCCTCTCCTAATAGTCTGAAACACGGAATAATTATGATTGATTCGATTAGAGTGATTTTTAGATTAGCAAACAATATGTACTAACGATATTGCGGTGCATGTAAAATAAAAGTGAATTGTTACACCAGGTGTAGAAACTCATCGTTTTTACGCAGTATTCGAACAACAACTAACAAGTGCTCCGAACCGTTATTCTCACTTGAAATGTTAAAATCTTGATATTTCCATATTTTCCCTCAAGCCTAGTTGAATTTCACCTCACTCTTCAATGATGCAATCATTATCAGAATCCGCATCATTTCCAAGTCGACTGTCTTCGGATTATTCACTTTCCCTCCCTACATACTTCATTATGATAACATTATTAATTAAAACACGATTCACCTTCACTCTGTCCTTCCCATCTTTGCCGTTCTTTCTCTGAAGTGTCTCACGTAGTCTTTCGCAATAAAGATTTCTATCACACGCCATACACTTCCGTTTACATTTTCGTTTTCGTTACTAACACTCTGTCTTTATTTGTAAAAGGTGCATGTTATTTTTTCTCTCATAATTCTTCTTTACTAAAGAGAATGTTTTTGTTTCACTCTTTTATTCTCTACAAGCGGAGGTACCCGGCGTTGCCCGGGTGTTTGGAGGCGTGTATGTAGGAGGGGGACCATGTTTTAATATTATAAAAAAACACGTTGTTAAAAAAAAAATTGGAAAAAAACAAAACAAAGCAAAACAGCGAACAAACGTAAAACAAAAAAAAAAAAAGGAAAAAAAAGGTGTAAAAGAGGAAAAAAGTTTAGGTAGGCAGATAGGCTCGAACCCGAAGCCTCGAGGCGAAGGCGGAAAAAAGCCTGACACGGTATCCCTACGCCAAAGAGACAAACAAATGAGAACAGCTAAAATTGAACCTTTAAAAACACTTGTAGGTGGTTTAAACTAACGTCAGTGTTTTCTAGGTGAAAGATGACGTCATTGTCGTAGTAGAAGGAGGAGAGAAAATGAAGGAACGATTTTTTCGGCACCCCTTTTTGTAGAAAAGGGTCCAGTTTCGGGTGAAGGAATTAATGTTTTTGGCCAATTTTTCGATATTTGTCGTCCAAGATATCGAACTTCCAAATGATACCAAACTCGTGAAAATCTGTCGCCTCTGTCGAAAGTTTTTGCGCAACATACAAACACAAACACACAAACACACACACATTTTTGCTTTTATATATATAGACTAGCGAGAGGTACCCGGCGTTGCCCGGGTGTTTGTAGGTGTGTGTGTTTTTGGGTAAATGAAAACAAAAATCGTTGGTTGTTTAAAAAAAAAAAACGAAACCTATACGCGCAGTTGAAAAATAATAAAGTGTGAAAAAAAAACGTGCGACTTGGCAGGTGCCCGTTTTTGACGAGTTAATGACGTCAATTTTAAGTGCGGGACAGTGTTTTATGTATCGCGAGTCTGTTCGCTTCTTTTTTATACGAAAAAGCTTAATGCACATACGGCGATCGAACAATCTAGAATATTTATCTTTTGAAAGTCGGGCAAATTAAATAGACAAGCAACCCGGTTGTTAACTCGTAGATATTATCATTTAGGCGTGATATAAAAAGTTTTAAGAAGAAGTGAGTCGACCGATCGCTTCTCGGAAAAAGTCTTTCTTGGACATACACAAAAAGCGAACATACATACATACACACATTTTCGCTTTTATATTGATAGACTAGCAGGGGTACCCGGCGTTGCCCAGGTATTTTTAGGTGTGTATGTTTGGAGGGGTGGTAAATCAGAACAAGAAGGAAACTTAACGATAGCGATTTAAAAAAAAGATGGAGGGGGTTGGTGGCATGTGGGATCGAACCCTGAGGTCTATAGACTGAGCCTGAAAACCTGCGCTACGCGACAATGTTATTGTAAGAGCGATTAAAGTGAGTCAAGTCAAAGAGGTTTGATTGACAGGTCACCGCTTAATGAGGTATTCCGGGGAGCGTTACGATGGCAGGACAGATTTTTGGCGTTTGTTTACTTTGTTTCATTGCGGGATCGTTTTTTTTATTTACTGCGGGGCAGTTTGGGCTTCCCGAAGATGATGGGAGTGGGGGAAACCAGCTCCCCATTGAAAGGAGATTGTCCAAATTGAATAGCAATTGTCTGATATAAGGAAAAACAGCATTGATCAAAGGTGATTGCTTTTAGACGTTCCCGGCGAATCACGCTGGGAACGATTTAACATTTTTTTTTATTGCCAAGGCCCCGCCGCCATTTTTTATACAATACTTTATCAAAATATGTCATAAAAAATGGAGGAGGGTCCTTTGAACAATGTGGCATGAGGCCAAAAAGGAATGGGCGGGGAGAAATGGCGGTCGGGGGGGGGGGTCATCCACTTTGTCTATTCCCTAAGCTAGTTTATCACTAACCATAATACCCCATTCACTCTGTGGGCCTAAGCTATTTAAAATTCCCCACATTCGTGAATGTTTTTCAAAATTTTAGTTACAATAACATAATAAACATTTTTTATTTACAAAAACAGGGAAAAAAAAGATTTTGTTCTTTTTTTAAAATCAACGCAAAAGTAAACCTAAATCAAAAGCAAAAGAGAAAAAAAATGAAAGCATTTATGTACAAACATAAGCGGAAAACATAAAGTAGTACATGTAACTAAAAAAAAAGAGAAATGTCGAATGATGGGCGGCGTGATATGTCTATGTCTTGAAATATAAAAATAACGATAAGAAAAATAAACGAACTAAACAAAATGCTGGCTATGTTGTGTTAGTGAGGGCCCTCCCAACCTACTCTAGTTGCTGAAGCGCTCGCTATTTTCCAGCGGTTGCCGAAAACAAGAGAGACACTTCTTAAATGGGAGTGGGCAATCTATGGACAAAAGAAAGATGGGTGGGGGTTCATGGGATAAGCGGTGACTTACAGAATATATACCAAGGGCTGCACGGGTCAAGGGATAAAAATTACTTTGATGGGAAAGGGCATTCTGGAGGTATTCTAACACCTAAAATAAATGGGGGGCGTGATTCATTCACACAACTAATTAAGGGACGATTCTTTTGGTCTTTGCTTTATCAGGACCTAAGGGCGGTGTGTGCTATGCTCAGGCAGGGAACACATATTCAAATTTGTTTCGAATAAATACAACTAAGCTAGCGGTGTGAATCCACCTACGTTTAAATACCGCGAAAGGCAACCTCCTTCTATCACATCTGATTTTGATTTTAAGCTGATGCTTAAAATACAAAATCAGATTGTAATGAGAAGGCGGCGACCACCCACGCCCTATTTCTATGCGTGAAGCTCACACTACTAGTCTAGCTATGCCTAAGATCGCTAGGAACACCATTCGTCCCTCTCTGGGCCACAACAGATCCATGTTGTAGACCACTGATCCCAAATCCAGGCACGCCACCCGTTCGGGGACGATGCGAGCCGTTACTATACTGACATACGTCCAGAATTCACGCAGCCTAGACCAGTTAAAGAACGCATGTTCTACTGCTTCTACCTCGTCCTCCAGGCAATGTGGGAAAAAGGGGTCGATATTCCGACCAATTCTGAAGTGCATGCTATTGAGGCATAGTGCATTACGAACCAATCACCAAATCAGAGAGTATTCAGAATTATTTAGGTAACTCCGACCTGGCGCCCAATTCCACAGAAAGCAGATCCCCTCCTCTGACAACTGCAGTTGCTCCCCTAATGGGTCCGAAGCAGTCTCCACCACTAAATCCCGATATAGTGCTTTCCTAAATCGGGCGAGGTCACTAAACCCCGGCAAAACTCGGCATTTGTTATAGAACTGCGTTGACCCCCTCGGCCTGCGAATGTATTCAGCCAAGTGATCGGCGATGAGGTCAGGAAAAGCATCACCGACCGCAGGGTCCCACATCAGAGTTCTACTTAGGAACGCCAATCTCTTGGCATGTTTGTGGCTAGCCAAGTCCCGCATCCCTAAGCCCCTATCACGCAGTCTTTGAGTGCAGACCTGTCTACGGACCATAGGCCTTCCCATGTCCCAAAGGATTGAGAAAAGGGAGCGCGTTAATGCCTTTAGCCGATACGCAGGCAGGGGTAGTACAGCGAGTCGGTAAAGGATTAGCGGAAAGACGTAAGTGGAGCACGCCTCCACCCTACCTTTAAGGGAAAGACCCCTATGAAGCGAAATCCTTACAAACACTTCGACCTTGGACTGTACTTCTGACCAATTCTTGTCCAACTGGAGAGCCGGTCCAAACCAAACGCCAAGGATCCGAACTGAGCTATCGGTCTAATTGATCGACCTGGAAGCGAAGAAGCGCCTCTCCAGGCGGCCAACCTTAAACCATTGGATTTGCTAAGGTTGACTACGGCCCCTGTAACCTCTTCATACAAACTGAGAGCCTTAATGACGGCGCAAATATCTCTCACGCTCGAGACACACGCCGTCACATCATCGGCATACGTGGAAACCCTAGCACGCGAACCGCCAGGAAGAGCAATTCCACGCAGGGTCTGTCCAGTCTCCCCCATCCTCAATTTTCGTAGGAGCAGCTCAAGGGTGAGGACATAAAGCAGGGGAGACAAGGGGCAACCTTGCCGTACTGACCGAGAGACAATGAAAGATTGCGACCGCATCCCATTCACCTCAACAACTGCCGTCGGCCGAGTATACAAAATGGAAATCCATCTGCAAAAGCCCGGATTAAAACCTACAGCCTCTAGAAGAGATCTTAGGAACCCATGGTCGACCCTATCGAACGCCTTGGACTGATCTACATTGATTAGCGCGGCTTCGGTGTCGTCTTCTAGTCCCTCTATGATCGTACGGACCAGATGCAAATTGTTTTGAATTGATCTCCCCTTCGCAGCATAGTTCTGATCAGGTTCGACCAAGTCAGTAATAACGACCTGCAACCGGTTCGCAAGAACGCGTGCCAAAATCTTCAACTCTGTGTTTTGCAGAGTTATGGGTCTAAAATCGTCTTGCCCCCAATATATGCGCGCTTCATCTTCAGAAGTGTGACCACTCCCTTGGTAAGCTGATCCGGGATGGATCCTGTGTCAAACCGTCAGAATCGGAACGAATATGTGCGACAGTCTCAAGTATAGTTCATAGGGCAAACCATCGAGTCTCGAAGATTTATTGTAGCCAGCCTGCTTTAGCGCAGCACCGACCTCACACTCTGTAACCAGACCATTACAACTAGCCGCTCGGGCCGCCTCCAGGCAGGGCGAGCCAGCCAAATAGTCGCCAAATTCCTGGCCACGGAGTCTGAACAGCTGAGAGTAGCAATTGGCGAGATGCTTTCGGAACCCCTCACAGATCTCCCGAGCTGATACGAGGTCACGACCTTCCGGGCTCCGAACTTTATGAATGTAATTACCTGATCTACGCCAGAGTGAAGATCTACGCTCTGATGCGTCAACATTCACGGCTTCGTTGGACACTCTTTGTACCCTAGCCCTAACTACCTGACCTTCATATCGCTCGCTAGCCGAGCGTTTCAGGTCCTTCTTAGATAGTGCTATTGCTAGGGAATCCCCTCCAGCCACTGCCCGGGTCAACCTATCTTCTAAACGCTTTTCTGCCCTAGCCTTATTTAAGGCGAGGTGTTGGCTATATTGGACAGAAAAGCGCCTAATACTAGACTTAGTGTTTACCCACCACTTACTCCCTATAACCGCCCCCACTAACCCGTTATTATGTGTTCTTCTAGCTTTTCCCGGAAGTCAGATAACTCCAGTAAGGAGGTATTTAACTTCCAGTCCCCAGCTAGGCTAGTGATCCTATCTAACTCTAATCTGGCCATAAGTAGCTTATGGTCAGAGTGCCCTAACTAGTGGAACGTATGACAGGATATACAATCTACGTTGCCTCTTCT